>NC_138380.1:62874768-62917291 GCF_054177405.1 Leptonychotes weddellii
TCAGAGCCTTTGCCATTTTTAAATTGGATTATTTGTTTTTTTGTTTTTGCATTGTAAGAGTCCCTTATATATTGTAGATACAATTCCCTTATTAGATATATGATCTGCATATATTTTCTCTCATTCATGGGTTGCCTTTTCACTGTCTTGATGGTGACCTTTGGACCACACTGTTTTCAATTTTGATAAAGTCCAACTCATCTAGTTTTTCTGTTATTGCTGGAGCTTTTGGTGTCATAGCTGAGAAACCACTGCCTACGGCCAAGTCATGGAAATGTATACCTTTTTTTCCTCAGAGTTTAATAGTTTTAGCTCTTACATTTAAGTCACTGATCTATTTTGAGTTACTTTTCTTCCATGCTATGGGGTAGGGGCCCGACTTTATTCTTTTGCCTGCAGATACCCTGTTGTGCCAGTACCATTTATTGTAAAGGCTGTTCTTTCCTCCATTGCATTATCTTGGCATTTGTGACAAAAATCAATTTACTAAATGTAGGAGGCTATTACTGGACTTCGAATTCTATTTCATTGATCTACATGTCTGTCCTTATGCTGGATTGCTATTGCTGACTGTTTTGATTACTATTGCTTTGTAGTAAGTTTTAATCAGTAGTTGTGCGTCTTCCAACTTTGCTTTTCTTTTTCAAGAATTTTCTGTGGTTATTTTAGGTTCCTTGAATTTCCGTATAAATTTTAGGATCAGCTTGTCAGTTTCTGCAAAGAAGACAGCTGGAATTTTGATGGGTTTATTTCATTTTATAAGTAGCTGTAGCATTGTCAATTAGGAAAAGAAATAATTATTTAGAGTAATTTCCCGGTTTTCTCTCTTCTTTTGAAAGACCCATGAGATTCCCTTTTCTCGAGCTGCTTCAAGATTATTTCAATGCTATTATCACTAACTTTTTTTGTATGAAACTCTCACTGACTAATTAAGTAGAGTTCTTTCTCCCTGATTACTAAGATACACACCAAGAAAAATTTTGCTTGCCTAATTTGTGCTTATCAAATAATAGTTTTTCTCTTGGATTAACTTCTTGGGGGAAAAAAGTGAGAGACCTTGTGGTAGGAGACCTAACAGTAGGGGTCTGTGCAGTAGAAAAGCTGACAGAACTCTCGGGTAAAATAGCTAAGTGCCTAAAGCTCTAGAGATGTAATTTCACCATCTTATTAAAATGAAATCAAGTGAGATTTATTACCTACAATTATTTATTGGCTTAGTGATAGTGTTATTTCTAAATAATTTACTTTAAGAGTAATTTTTAAAGGTAAGTAATCTACCAAACATAGTAATCACAATATGACAGACACACGCTTACTTTGAATTAAAATAAATAGGATGAATAGGATGAAAAAAAATTTTTTTTTTTTAGAAATTAACCTAGAATCAAGAGAGTGTCTGGAACACCAAAGCACTCAGTAAATATTGGTTGAATAAAGGAAAGAATGGAAGGCAGCTCCTACGTGAATATCACTGCTTTTAAAGCCCAGGCCCCTACCTTAGGGATGATTCTAGATAATCCCTCAATTCAAAAGGATAAATCCTGCTTTCAGGGTAGATTGTTTTTCAGTGTTTCCAATTTTCTCAAAGGATAACCTGAGAGTTTCACATTTTTGCAGCGTTTACGTCATGGTTGGTGCCGATGTACCGTTTTCTTCTTGTTTACGAGAAGTTGAAAATCCACAGAATCAGTTGAGATGCAGTCAAGAAATGGAGCCTGTGATAACATGTGATAAAAAATTTCGTACTCAGTTTTACATTGACTGGTGCAAAATCTCGTTGGTGAGTTTTTATTTTACTTTGTTTTTGCAAATGTAATTGGAAGTGATGTGGCTGGAGATAAAATTTGACTAAAACCTGAAGTGCTTTTAGGTACAAATCCTGGGTTTACTTTGTTATCGCAATTGACTTCCCTTGACTTTAAGAATTTGGCAATCTTGTTGACTGTGCATCCATTTAGGAAAGAGTATCTCCACTTTTGTTCTCAGTCTACCCTTGATTAGTTGTTGGGGCTGCATTAGCTTGGCAGGTGGTCCAAACGACCCCCCTGGATATCCAGGTGGCTGCTAAGCCAGGATAGATTACAGAGTCAGGGTGACACGTGAAGAAAGTCTCAAATATGCTGCCATTACCCACCTTGGAAGGAGAGACTGGGGTACAATAATACATCTGAAAATAAAGCAATATTGTGCTACGAGTTGGTGTCCTAAAAATCCAAATTGTAGGGCAAATTCGAGGAATAAGAAAAAATTCCCAGTGAGCAAAATTAGAATCTTACGCACAGCCCCATAAATACTAAATATCTCTTTCTAAATTACTTTTATTTAGGATGCTAAAAAACTTAAGAAAATATAGGTAAGGTT
Source organism: Leptonychotes weddellii (assembly GCF_054177405.1). Taxonomy (NCBI): domain Eukaryota; kingdom Metazoa; phylum Chordata; class Mammalia; order Carnivora; family Phocidae; genus Leptonychotes; species Leptonychotes weddellii. The sequence goes on from NC_138380.1 coordinate 62,877,130, forward strand.
TCATATACACTTGATATATATCTATAATATTTCATATAAAATTTATATTATTTTTTGATCTTGCTTTCTGGAAGATTGGTAAGTTGTTTTACTTCTTTAGTGACCTTTAGATTTAACTTCTGTCAACTCTTGATGATTGGTGGTGAGTGAATTAGATCTAAGTTTAAAGTTGACATTTGAACAAAGTTATTGACACATAAACACAACTGTCACTTCATGTCTTAGAGAACCAACTGCAGGCAACTGTCCCAGATCTCCCAGGACAGGAGAACACAGTATTCACGTCGTAGCACTTAGCACTGGTGGCCCTTGGCCCTAGACTCCTCTTTTTATGTGACTGTTTGTCTTAGGAAAATAATTTTCTTTGTCTTCTTAAATTGAGTAAAATTATTGAGCCGCTGTGGTTTACGTGTACTATAGATAAGTGTTGACTTTGCAAAGCTTAATATTTCTGTCATGGTGCTGATCATACAAGGATGCCAAAGACTAACTGCAGTCCTAACTTGAGTAGGTACCTGTAACCGGAGTCAGCACACAGCCAGCCCTAACAATGCCATTTAACTTGTGTTTGTGCTGTGAATTGTTTATGTTTAGGAATACTACCGAATTTCTGAAGTTTTAAAAATGACTTATGCTTTGAAGCGTTTAGTTTCTATGGTTAGGCTTTATAAATGAAAAAATTGGGATTTTCCTTTCTTATCTTACCTGTATTTATTTATGTGTCACATCTTACCACAGAAGATATCAGGAGGCTTAAATGAAATAGTCAAGCAATACACATAATAAATAAAATAGAGAAGAAATGGAAGATTGGGACCTGAACTTTATTTAAAAAATAAGCCTAAGGTCAAGTTTGAAAACAAGCTTCCTACGCCCAGGATTAAGAGAGGAAATTCATCAGTTACTTAGTTCTCCTTCTTAAAGGAGATAGAGCATCAATTCCTTGGCAGAAAATAAAGGTTTCACTAGCACTGTATTCTTGACAAAAGTCTTCAAATGGGTTTGTTTGTTTGGTTTGGTTTTTTTTTGAGAGGATACTGAGAAATGCCACAAATCATTCTCTCCAACATATTTTGGGGGGAGGGTGTTCAGGGGGCAAACGTAGGGACAGATTTCACATGGCTATTTTTACGGTGCCCTTCAATAAAAATCGCAACATAATTAAATGCAACTCCGTGAAAACAGTTCAATGAATGTGGAGGTAAATTAATACAGTGCCAATGTGCATTTTTTGATTCTGGAATAGAATTTAGTAAAACTATAGTATTGGATGAGTTCCATGTTCCTTAGGCTGTCTTTCCTCCAAATCACTTCTGTCAGCTGGACAGCAGAAAGATCAAGGTTGTAATCATTTAGAAATTGTCTCTCATTTTATTTTTCTTTTCTCTTTCGCTAACATTAGAGACCACACCGGCATACCTGGTTGTCCACCAGTTCATGGTTTGTTAGCATCTGCCCTAGAAGTTTGTCCCTAGGAAACAAGAAATGTACATGGTAGTGTGAAGGGCTTCTGCTTCAAAGGAAGGAAACTAGGACGAACAACCACATACACACATACACTTATTACGTATGCATGCATGTACATATGTCTGTATGCTGTGGAAAGGGCATAGAATGTTGGCCAACATCAGCCCTCTAATCTGTTACTTTTGTTCATTACCTCTTCCTAGCTCCCATAAACAGTGGCATGTTCAAGATGATAACGTAATTGGAAAGGATGGCTTTTTAGAAATGTGTCAAAGACAGTTTTGATATGTCTAGGTCTTCAACTCTCGTAATGTTTGCAGCTATTAATTTTGATGTGTAATTGTCTTCTTTTATATCAGGTCGATAAAACAAAGCAAGTGTCCACCTATCAGGAAGTGATGCGAGGAGAGGGGATCTTACCTGATGGTGGAGAGTACAAACCCCCTTCCGATTCTTTGAAAAGCAGAGACTATTACACGGATTTCCTAATTACACTGGCTGTGCCCTCGGCAGTTGCACTGGTCCTTTTTCTAATACTTGCTTATATCATGTGCTGCCGACGGGAAGGAGTGTGAGTACTTTAAAACACTAACAAAAAATTACCGAGCCTCCTCGGATAACAACATATCAGATTCCATTAAAAGCCAGGTTTCATTTGGTTCATAAAACACTTTATAAATTAAGTGACATTGTGTTCAAGTCAACCTACAGTACTTTATTCCTTTAAAATGAGTTAAAATAGTTTTGACTCTAGGAAATCAAATTAGGGGATATAATTACTTTATCCAACAATTATTAAGGCTAGATGTAAATTCGTGCTGGCAAAACAGTCCCAAGAACAACTGAGGCTAGCTCTTTGGGTTATATAAGCCATTTTGTGCAGAGCCTGTGGAATCTGTTGACATGGTAATTGCACTTTAAGTAAATGAATTGTCTTAGTTTGATCAGAAGTGATGGTCAGAATTCTTCTTGCAATTGTTCTGTCAAACGGGTGACCTAATCTAAGTGTTTAAAAGATACGTATGTATACATATAAACTTAGGAGTAAATTAATGAAAACAAGAGTATAATTTGAGTAATGAGTGTTCACTTCATGAACAGTTAGCACTTTCAGGACATCTGTGTCAATTAAAATAATCTCCCAAGATTATCTGGAAGTCAGGGCAACAAAGCAAAGGATAAAAAATTAATAAAGCAGCAAGTAACAAATTCTTCCATTTTTTACATGTAGCCTAATTTCATTATGTCATAGAATTTATTTCTAAGAGCTTGATTCTTAATCTCCATTTTTTTTTTCATTTTTCTGTGTGTTTCTCATCAGTATTCCATCTCTGTATGTGTACTCATCCAAGTAATGTCATAAACCTGGTGGCAAATGCTGCCTGGTTGCGTTTAATAGTAACAATGTCAGCATTTCCACATCATGCAAGATCCCATGAGCATATAGTCTTAATGTTCCAAATATCAATGCTATTATTTAATTCATAAATTTTGTTTTGTTTCTAGGGAAAAGAGAAACATGCAAACACCAGAGTAAGTGTCTTCTTTCCTGTTATTTTCTTTATCATGTTTTTTCACTTCTCAGTTGCTCGTCATGCTCCATACATGTGTGTCATGCTTTGATTTTGTCATTCATCATCTTTCATAGTTTATTTCATAAATGTGAAAGCTGCTTTTTAAATAGAGATATTTAGGAGGGGTAGAGACTAAAAATAAAAAGGGTTTGAAAACTAAGATTACATAGATAAAAATTAAACCTAAAATTTCAGATTCAGAATATTAACTTGCCATTTATATGATGTGATTTCCCAATCTGCATTTCTATAAACCAGAGAACAGATGAAAAGAACTTTCATACACGTTTTCCTGAATCTACAGTAATAACCTACCATAAAATGAAACTTCTGTGAGTATTTATAAATGCCCCATCAGAAGCACCAATATAAAAGCTATGGTAGTTTAATCTTAATCGTAGAATTAAATAGCATACTAGTTTGTTACTTAGGGCTATAATATTAACACAATGCTTTATAGCTTAGTTTCATGCAAGACACGTTTATTTAAAAATTGGTTTACAATGTTCAGTTTTGCCGTGTTAAAAGCATGTGAAATGTATCTCTTTCAGAGATAATTTGTAGAATGCCCAAAGTGCAATAATGTCTTATTTTAAAAAGAAAAAAAAAATTCATAACTTTTTCAAATTTGATGACCCATCAGGCTAATACTTGATTTTAAATACGTGTGTGTTTTATTTCTTTTCGATCTAGCATCCAGCTGGTCCATCATAGTGCTATTCAGAAATCTACCAAAGAACTTCGTGACATGTCCAAGAATAGAGAGATAGCATGGCCCCTGTCTACGCTTCCCGTGTTTCACCCTGTAACTGGGGAGATTGTACCTCCTCTGCACACGGACAGTTACGAGAGCACGAATATGCCACTGATGCAGACGCAGCAGTAAGTACCCGTGTGCTCCCGTCATTATTAATATGCATGAATATATCCCCTTAATTTTCATAAAGACCAGAACGTTTCATTATTGCTTCTGTTTGTTTGTGTATAACTCTAAGAGAAAATACCAAAAGGACATTGATAGTGTAGATCCCTAACCCCATGGTGCTGACCCGAATATAAAGGATTACTTTCAGGAAAGGCATTTTTTTTTCCACTAATTGAAACAAGATGACATTCACCTTAATATTTCAGAAATCGACACTGTTAATAAACTAACGTGTGTGCTCAAAGATGAGTGAATTGTGAAAAGAAATGCATATCCTAAAGCATAACAAATTGATGATTTTTTAGAGTTATTATTAGGATTATTGGGTTCTGTTAACCTATTTTTTGATGTTATTACCACACCTCTATTTAATCTAATTTTTTTGTGCCTCAGGATAGAAGGTTTTTTTGTTATTTCTTGTGATCTGCTTGTATATCAAAATGAGTAGTTCCAATTTTGACTGTAAGTACAATTTATTAGTGCCAACCTTTGTAGTGCTGGAAGGACTATGATCAGAAAGCCTGGAAGAAGCCTTTGTAGGGGTACCTGTGGGAGGCAAGGGATTGAGGAAATTGCCTAGTTGCTCTTTGAGAACCCACATTATATGCCTAGAAGCTCAATTTCAATATAAGGGAATTGTAGGTAAAATTGCCACTTATTTTTAAGAACATGGCTCTTTTTTTCCCACCAATTTTAACCATATGTTGAGATGGGTTAAATTCAGTTTCCCAAGGAAATCACAGGTTGGCTTTTGAGATCCTCTTCTTCTTCACTTTACTTTTGTGAATGTGATGGATATAGAGAAAAATCTACCTCTCCCCACCACATAAACCTTAGGGTATGATATACAGGTAACCTCTTACTGATTAAAGATTTCTCTGGGAACCATCCTGGATGCAAACATTTTCCCATTGCAAATGCTTACTTTGTAACCATGCAAAATGTATGTGGTGATTTGGAGATTAAGCAGTAATTAATATGAGTAGTATAGATAGTCAGACTCAATAAATTTGTCCAAAATACTTCAGAAATCTAAAAGTATTGTATTTTCCTAAACTTATCTAACATTATGTACTTACTGTTGAATAGGCTAAGGTGTGTGTTTATGTGTGCATGTATGTGTAAGTAATTGATTGAAGTCTGATTGACAGTGGAGAAAATTGCATACATTTAACATTTTGAGTTTTAGAAACATTGATATTCGATCAGAGATGTGAGTATTAAAGTCTCACAAAATTTAGTTGTACTGAATGGAAGGGATAGATTTCTATGTTCTCTGATGGTTAGTGGGTCATCCTAAAAACCCACTTTACCAGGATTAGATACTGATGAAAAAAATTAGTACAATTTCAAGAATATTATAATAGCTCACAACTTAGCAATCTCTCCTGCATTTTTTTTTAGATGAAAATATGAACAGCCTTTTCATTCATTTCCAAATGGAAAGAATTTTAAAATTCTTTTAGGTTACCATTCCGTATTTTCTTTACCCAAGAGTTTACTGGTAAATGTGGGTATATATTCCTCAAATGTTGATACATATTCTCAAAACCGAAATGGTCAAATACACTTGAGAAACAGTTTTTTTGTTTGTTTGTTTGTTTGTCTTAAAACTACAAGGGCTCTCAGAGGCCTTGAGTGTTGATATGCTTCATGAATCCATGGAAAAAGGCCAGAAGAGGTAACTCTTCAATGAACACAGTCTGGGAAATGCTTCTATTGACAAACAACAATGCTATCAAATTTTGGAATAGAGAAATATTTGTTATAATGAGTAGGGGAACTTAAATGTTTGTAAATCAGTAAAACTCTGTTGCTAGTGAAGTTTAAGGGAAAGAAAAAGGCTGTGTCATTTAGATATGCTTTCTAGCCATATATGTTGAGAATGAGAGGAGCTCCTTAAAAATTATTTTGATTTTCTGTGGACAGGATTTTGCAATGTTTCTGCTTACATACAAACACAACAACATTTTCTATCTAGTTTACAACCAAATACATCTTTCTGGTCCTTCCATAACCCCATCAACTGTCATTATGTTGATGAGATCTCTCTATTTGCAAATGCAATAGGTTATTCTATTGAACTTGTGACAATTTGACCATATATGTATTTTTAAGTCCAGAAAACCTTCACATTATTCAGATTTCTGCTAATGGAAAAACTCCATTAACTAGCACTTCTATATAAATAGGGTAGATAGATAATTGATGATGTGCACAATGATTATTCTGAGGCACTGCGAGATCATCAAGTACGTCTGACTCATCAGAGGGAAATTAAATTACATTCGGTGTAGTTTCAGTGTTGAGTGTATATTATCTTTCTTTTATTCTTGGAAATGGATAATATGTGCACTGTCTCTATGGTAACTCCCTATAAGCCAGAATATGTGATTAACCTCATTTTCCAACCATGCCAGATAATAGGGAAATTCATTGTATCACGTTCGTCACAGCTGTCCTTTACGCAAATTCAGCTTTTACTCTCTTACCTTAAAAGCATGGCCCTGTTTTTAAAGTTTTATTTCAGCACCAAGTACACACATACATACATATTTTGGTCACTTGGATTGAATTGAATTCTCCACATTAAAATGAGATATTATATTTGACGAGGCATTACAGTACTTGATAACCAAGTACATGCTTGGAGAATGCTGCCTGGTATTTGTTAATTAACCCTTCTTAAAAGGGCATGCATTTCATCTTCCCATATTCATACTAACCTTACTGATTCATAAATGATTTGGCTAGCTACAGGATTTCATGTTTATTCTTCAGACGACACTGGAAATATTCAGGCATAAGGACATGGCTGAAAGTTTATGTTGGCTTCTAAGCAAGACTCAAGGACATTATAAGACTTTTCAAAGCTTTCCTTCAGAGCTACATGGAAATTTGCTCGGGTCTTTTAAACAAGTCAATCCAGGAGGTCTAGAGAACCTTAGAAAAGTGTGAGGTAAAGAGGACTCAATAACAGTTGTATGATGAGGGGTTGCCACCATAATTTGTCAGTTACACAGTAATATTTTCTTTTTGGTACAGTACTTCACAGGACTTAGACTGGCACCATACCTTAGACAGTAAAAAAATGTTTAATCATTTGCAGATGATAAAACTGAGGCATGGATAAGAGACAAAGCTAAATTAGGTCAAAACTGAGATTAGATTATTTGCCTACCTTGCTATTAAGTCAAAGATAATGTAGTCATTGAACTCAGAAGGATCTCTGATCCAGGTTACAGGCAAGGGATTGAATAGGTCATGGAAAGGTAACCTGGAGAGGGGCCAGGAGATGGAGCTGAGGCTCTGAAGGGACGATTTCATTTTGTAGTGTTCCTTCTACATTCCAGATTACAGAGACAATATAAACAGGCTGTTAAAATGATCACATAGTATAGAAATGTAAGGTCAATTTAGTTTGATCTTTACTAATGTATTTATTAATAACTGTTTTATTTTGGAATGATTTTCGAGGTTCAGAGAAGTTGCAAAGATAACGCAGAGAGTTTCCAGAGATCCCTCACCCACTTTCTCCCATTGTAAGTTTGTCAAGACTAAGAAACTAACATTGGTGCTTTACTATTAAGCAGACTTCAGATTTTTTTTTTTAATAATTTGAGATTTCACTAGTTTTTTTTTTTTTAAAGATTTTATTTGAGAGAGAGAGAGACAGCATGAGTGGGAGGGGCAGTGGGAGAGGGAGAGAGAGAATCTCAAGCAGACTCCATGCTGAGTAAGTGTGGAGCCTGATTCAGGGCTTGATTCCAGGACCCTGAGATCATGACCTGAGCCAAAACCAAGAGCCAGAGGCTTAACTGACTGCACCACCTAGGTGCCCTGTGAGATTTCACTAGTTTTTCTCCTAATGTCCTTCTTCTTGTTCCAGGACTTTTGTCAAGGGCACAATAATTGACATGTCTCTTTCCTCTGGTCTGGGCAGTTTTTTAAACTTTCCTTGTTTCCCCATGACCTTGACAGTCTTGAAGAGCACTAGCCACATATTCTGTGGAATGTTCCCCATCCCCTAACACAGTCAGGCTTTTTGCATCTGTACTTTGTTATCTTTGCAGTTCAGTGAACACATGTTACCATTAACAGTAAGAAGAACTTTTCTCTTTATAGGCTGTCACCTCATTTCCATTCATTGCTGGAGATTACATTATAAAATAATTCTTTTTTTAAATTTATTTTTGATTTATTTTTTATTTTTTGAGAGAGAGAATGAGAGAGTACGTGAGCAGGGTGGGGAGGGGCAGAAGGAGAGGGAAAGAGAGAATCTTAAGCAGGCTCCATGCCCAGCAGGGCTCCATCTCACGACCCTGAGATCGTGACCTGAGTGGAAATCAAGAGTTGGACGCTTAACCTAGCTGAACCACCCAGGCACCCCATAAAGTAATTCTTAAAAGTAAATCTGCTTTCCCCAAAGAATCATTGTTGTGATTAGGAGTTATGTTTTTGACCAAAGATTTAACTTAAAATACATTACAGATTGACTGATGTACCTTGAAAACAAAACTTTGTAATGATTTGAATGAAGAAAATCAAATTCCAAGTCATAGAATTTTAGGTCCTAAAAGGTATGTTGAGAGAGAGTCTAGCCTGGTTGTTTCCAAACCAAGTTGAAGATCACACTCACCTGTGGAGCTCCTACAATGCAGATCCCAGGGCCCTAGATCCACGGATTTGGAATCTGGTGGACGTGTGAGTCAGGTGGAACAGGAAAAAGGGTTGAGAATTCCCAAATAAAATACTTGACAGAGCTAGGTTTGAGGATTTGGGAAAGCCAGCTTGGTGTTTCTTTTGGGGGTGGAGGTGGGGAAGGGGTTGTTATTCACATTCCTCCACCTGGAGTTTTAAAAGGGGAACAGTGTCTCCTGATTCCTCCCTAAGGTATGTACAGAAGAAAAGTGTGAAAGGGGGCGGTCCGGGTGCTTGATTTAGAGTGTGGGGACTGTTTGTGGGTTTATACTTACCAGCTTCAAAACTTTTTGCACCTCCTTCAGTTGCCTGAGGAAAATGGTGTAGAGAAGTGAGAGATGAGTACTGATTAGTACTGAATGGGATAGAGAAATGCTGAGCCTCAAAAAACGAAAAACCACTGGGAAATTGTAATTTTGCACTTTTATGGGAGGCATTGGCTGGAGAATTTCAGATATTCTATTTTCTGAAAAGGAATTTATTCTAAAATTTGTGATGTATTATGTTTTTTTTAGGGGGTAGATCTGCCTCCTTATTACTCTTTTCTCATACCAACATCAATATCAATCTATTTTTCCTGAGCGGGAGGCATCTTCATAGAAGATTTTATGTAATGAATAATAGGGAAAAGTGCCCAAACATTTTCTAGAAAGATTTTAATTATCTATATGAAAAATTTCCGTATTCATTATACTAAACATGATATCTAATCCAGAGTAATTGGGTCTCCCTCAAAACAGGAGGTAGGTTGTGCTTAATCTTTTATAAATTAACGAATATAAAACTAGAATTAAGTCTTCTAATTAAAGATATAGTAACAAATCATTTTAACTCTTGTCTAAAGTGTTTTTCCATTTGTCTCCCCCTGGGTAATAATGAGAACTAACTATGGTAAAATTTCATAAATAAAAAATCAGATTTCAATGAAAGTTAATACCAGTTGAAGAGAATGTTTTAGGGGACCAATATAATGGTTTCCTGTTGACAAGAAGTGTCAAGTGGCCAAGGATATTTCAGAGCCATTGACTTTTTTTTTTTTTTAATCCAGCAATGGATGCAATATCTCTTTGATAGCTTTTGGTTCTATAGGTTTGTACTGCTTCAGTTTAAAGCCATGGTAGGCTTGCTTTTGGCTTTATACAAACAGGAGAAAATAACTAAAAGAAATAAATTAATATCTCCTTTCTCATTTATGTTCCATGTATGTTCTACACTGGTTTTAGTTAAAATTAGGTTTGAAATTAAAAATTATAGTGATGTTTTCCAATTTCTCTGTGTCCTTCCTTCCTTAATCCAGACAATGGCCTGGTTCTTTAGTAAAAGTAAGTAAGGGGTCCAAATCGGCATTTTTGTTGGAAAAAAATTATAGAAAATTCAAGGGTTAGGCAACATCAATTTTGCTGAAATAATTGGGAAATTCCAAAAATATACTACTATAGTTAAATACATTCCTTATTGTTAAAGGGAATTCAAAAGAGAAGTGTTTTGTATTCTACATAGCCAAACTAATGTCATTTATTTTCAACTCTGGCACAGATTCTGTGGCTTAATGCAAATCACTTAACCTTTCTTTGCTTTTGAGTCTTCCAGCAAGTTGGAATATAATGTTGATAATCATCAACCTAACTCATAGAATTACTCTACAGGATATCCAAGAACGTCAAATTACCTTAAAATGGTTGTACAAATAATAAATAATTGTGTCCTCCCCCCAAATCACTTATTTATTAATTTGCACGTTATTACCTTTGCTTCCTTGAAGAATAAAGTTTGTGCAATGGCTAATTTACATAATTTTCTATTTAAATGCATGTAATTAATGGTAGTAAAATTAGAAAATAATTAATGCTAATAATTTAGAGAACTCCAGTTTTCTTAAATCTTTTTTTCTCTGTAATGTAGTTTACACATAATAATCTTTCCATTAGTCCATTAATAACGTAATTATTCTAAATAGTTTTATGACTTTATAGAGGTCCTTTCTTTGAAGGTTTATTGGGCTTCTATTTGAAGTCATGCCCACTCTCTTGTGTAATTGCCTTCAGCGGTGCGTTTTCACCAAAGATGGAAATGCTTCCATTTTCTCACTGTCTAGTCTGCTTGACTGAAGCAGAGTTACTCCTGGGAATTTCTCCAGTATCCCTGAAGCAGTGCTTTCATGAGGTACCTCCCTTCAACACTTCAGTGGAATTCACACTTCAAGTATGCCTATCATGGACATTTGAACCCTCTGACACTCACAAGCTCACCTGCAGTCACAGGTTTGGGCCCCCACCCACAAAAACAGAGCCAGGTCTGCCCACCCAGGAGATGCTGGGGATGTTGCTTCTCCACCTATTTCTTGTCGAGCACCTTTTTGTACATAGAAGCACTTTCATAGAACTCATCCGTAGTTCAGTTGAAGTTGCAAGTAGTGCATGTACATGGCTCAAACCTAACCAGTTGGGACATGCACTGCAGGTAGTTTTAAATCCCTAAACCAAAGTCCCACCATTACTTTCTCACAGATCTCCAGATTTCTTGCTACCTTGTGTGTGGCACTTTCTCAACCAACCATTCTCCTTGAACCTAGCCAAGCCCATTCCTACTTAGATGGTTTAGTAGTGTAGTGGAAGAGGAAGAAAAAAAAATCAGGGCTAGAAAAGAAATTACAGGGTGGAGATTGACTTTGATCAGTGGTTTTCAAACTCTGTTCCACAGAAGGGTAAGTTGGACTGACCAACGGGAGTGAGGGGGCTTCCAACTACTAGCCAAATATTGATTTTGAATTTGGGGTATCCTTGATTTGGGGCTTTTGAAAGCTTTCCTTGTCATCTTCAGTATTTTTGTTTTGTCAAAATGTATTGATTTAATCCATTGATAGGCTAGGTAGAGCTAGAGGTGATGGGAAATGAAGTGTGTGTGTGTGTGTGTGTGTGTGTGTAAGGTGTGCTGTAATAGCTTCTAATGTAGAATAGATAGGCCCACATTAGTTGTACCTGAGAAGTTAAAAGAAAATTCATATCCCCCTCCCAAATGCCCATGAAATTGCATTTTGACTTCTGTATTAAAGATGTTTGTTTTCCCACCTTTAACTCTAGAACTTATTTTTTCTGCGGTTTATAAATTAATCTTTTTACTTCCATGATCAAAACCAGTATAAATACATCGTATGAAATACTGTAAGAATAAACAAGCATATAAAATACTCCATGAGACTACACAAGGATAAGTAGCGCTGTTACGTAATGGCAAACAAGAATATAATTATTGGGATGAATTATTAAGTAACTTCCTTGAATTGAATTAGAATTGATTTTGTTATTTCCTTAACAATATATTTAAAATGGAGCTGAAAATCTAAAAAAATTACTCGACGTCATTAACATTCCTATAGATTAAGCGTTTAAATAGTATTTAGCCTTTATAGCTTTCCACTTTAGATCGTTGTATTTGGAGCATAATATTTGCCTGCCTGAAATGATTCAGATCAATGGTTTACAACTCTGTTTCTTGGAGGTTTCTTAGAAATGCCTTAGGGGCCAGCATGTGGGGCAAAAGAAACAAAGCAGACGGGATTCCTGGCTCCCTTGTTTCAACCCAGGCAACCTCACATTTATCTCTTTTGTACATCAAGAGTTCTGCTTAGGATTTCAATTAAAAGGAATTCCATTGCTGAAGAGAAACAAAAAAACTGCAAACTCCTGGCTTGGATCTAGCCCTACTCTGTAGTGAGGGGCTGACTCCTAGAATTTCTTCCACACAGAATCTCAACTGTACATTTTTGCAAATGAATTTTAATATCAAAATTTGAAACTAAATGAGTATGAATGTTAATAAATATGTGTATTTTATGTGAATCTTTCTAAGTATCTGCACTTTTGCACGTATTCATTCAAAAATTATTTATTGCATGCTTACTGTTGGGGAGACTGAACAAAAATAAGGGGTTCTTACTGGTAAGGCACTTTAACATTATGTGATGAGAAATACAACAATCAGCAGTGTACGAAACCATACTAAATGGTAACCTAATGGGGAGGCTTAGAGAGTGAGGAGGCTAGAACAAATGGTACTTGAGGTATTTTTTAATTAAAACAAATAATAAGTTAAAAATGTTTAATTAACATTCTTTGTGGGATAGTTTTAAATTATAAGAGTAACCGTGTCCATTGTAACAAATTTTAAGTTGAGTTTGCAAGGACAAATGGGAGCTGGTTGGGTACAAGAGATGGTCGTGGCTGTGGTGGTGGTGCTCCATGTAGGGACCAGATATATTGATGGTCTTCTGGGCCAAACTTAATTTGCAGGTAGGCATAAGGAAGTAATGAAATGTGCGTTGTTTGAATGACGGAGTTGTGTCTTAGAAGATCATCTGACAGCAATGTGCACAGTGGATTATAAGGGAGCAAGAATGGGACTAAGGAAACAATTCAGCTCAGTTGCAAAGTTGCAAGTAAGAAAGGGTGATGGCTTCAACCAACAGAGGTGGGAAGAAGAGGACAGATTCAAAGAGAGAATGAGGAGAATTGTCAAGAGTTCCCAAGATTGGGATGGGGGAAGGGAAGGAGGGAGGGGTCGATGATGACTTCTGCATCTTGACTATACAGTTGGGTGGATGGCCCGTGTCATTCCCTGGGCAGGGATAGAAGAGCATAGCTTTGGCATAATGAGTGAAGATGGGTATGTGTGTTGTTCTGTGAGAGTATGTGAGCATGTATGTATGTTCTAGACCTGGATCTGAAAGTGTGTGGGTTCTAAGCACAAGTCCTGAAGTCCCTGGGTTCATATCCTTATCTGCCATTAGCTATGTAGCCTTGGACCTCTAAGCCTGTTTCCTCATCTGTGAGTTGAGAAAAATAATACCTACCTCATAGGGTTGTTGTGAGGTAGAATATAGCATTTAATAGGAGCTTTATGAATGTTATCAAATACTATTATTTATCTTCTTCAGACCTTAGGTTTCTCATGCATAAACTCATGGGGGTAGGCTGGGTTAGATGATTTCTGGGGATCTTTTTAGCTATGAAAGTTTTCATTCTAGTATGTCTGCTGTCTGTTTGCATGTGTATAAACAAACACAGTTTTACTCAAAAATGCCAATCATTTCTAGGAACTTGCAACATCAGACTCAGATTCCCCAACAGCAGACTACAGGTAAGTACTAAAAGTAGTAAGTTGATATTAACGTATGAAGCTAACAGATTAAAAGATTATTATAGGACCATGTAATTTATGAAACTTTAGCTTCATCAAGTAAGGCAAACCAGTTGTGTCATTCCTTAATCAGAGTTAGAACCTTAGAATAATAGCTTAGATTATTGCATAGATTGCCATCGGAGTGATAAACACAGGGTAAATGATCTTAGAGCAAAAGCATCCATGGAGGTCCTGTCTAATTAAGGAAGACTGAATAAAATCCCCTTCCTTCAGCGAAGCTCCCTATTCTTCCCCTTGGTATGAAAGATTCTTAGCTTGGATGCATCCAGGATTTGTCTCAGTAAGTGAGCAGCTTGAAACTGACTCTTACAAAAGGAAACCATTGTGACTAATCACTGAGGCTTCAGGGGGATAAATGAGAAATGGTTGGCCTGGTTTTAATGCCACTTTAAAAAGCTGTTATAACATGACCAGTGACAACAAGATGGCGGACGATTCTCCCTTGACTATTCTATTTCCCTAAGACTTGCTTTCTTTAAGTTTATTTCTTTCAAGTGTCCCTAAAAAATTTCCACAGCCAATTATTTCATTCATCTCGGTACCAAGTAGATAACTTATTCATGATTGTCTTCTAATTAGTGGTTGATTCCTAGTTCTAATTGCCAGGCAACCAGTAATGCCTTTTGTGGCTCTCTTGGAAAAGCAAGAGAAGTTTTAAAAATGTAAGTTGGATGTGGAATTCTGAGTATGAATAGTGGTATTGTAGTAGGGAAGCTATTAAGTAAGTCTCTTAAAAACTTTAAGCACATATAGAAATTTATTGGATGTTTTTATTCAGAAATTATTTTCTCTATTACTGCTTTCGGGAATTTAAGGAGATTTTCGTTTGACAACTTTTCAAAGATTTGAGGCAAGTATAATAAAGTTGTTCATCAGATTTTAATTACGAGATAGTGTTTATCAGAATTTTCTCCCACAGTTTTGATCACTTGTTTTAATTAAATGCTAACATGTTTCAACAAGGGTGTTCAATATATTGATGTGGTGGTGCTACTGTGTAAGCATTCAGGAGATTGATGAAGGAATCAACTTTGTTATAAATACCTGTTACCTAAAGAGCAAAGACAAAAACAAATCCCTATTAACACTAATTGCCTGGCTTTTTTTTAACAAGAAAACATTTAAAGGAATATTCCTACATTTCCCTCATTAAACTCATAAACTTCTAACTCTTCTAAGATGCCTTTCCTCTGATTCTTAATTATTTCATGCAAGGGGTGAGTAGAAGGGAGACAGTTTCTAGTTAAACAGCAAGTAACTTATTTGTGTGTTTTAAAAATCCAGATTTTACTTATTCTCCCATTAGAGGAAATAAGGGAGCCTGAATAGATGATGTTAGAGAGACATATTTGATAGCAGTATAGATTTTCAGCAAGTAGACTTGTTAATGTGCTAGTTTTTAGTAATAGGCAGCATTTCCAACTACAAGGACAATTTATGCTGAGCAAATGGGATAAGAGCCAAAGAATTTCCCTAGGGGAATTTTAGGCTGTTCAACCCAATTTTCTAGATTATTTTTCAAAAACAGATTTTGGGGAGGCATTTTGCTTGAGTCAAGGAAGCTTTGATCTCCTTTTTAGTTAATACGATAGCCTATTACCTCCTTGTTTTCTTATATTTTTCTGTGATTTGGAGCACGTTATTGACTAGAGTGCACTAACTCCTCTTGGTTGTTTTCTTCTTGTTGTTGTTTTCGCTGAGTCCCCAAAGTATCTAAGTGCTAAAGGGAGAGAGACCGCCCTAGCATTTTTTACAATTATGGTAGATTGTTGTGTTTCTGCCTCTGAGAAATGTACAACCAAATAGAGTTATGCCTCCCAGAGAGAAGAACTGAATAGGCAGGTTAATTTCCTTATTCCCATTCCGTTTGTTTGAATGAAAAAAATAGTTTGTTTCTCAGTTTCCAAGTTATTCTGCTCTGTATGCACATCCATGGATTTAGGGCTCTTTATGTATTTTCCTGGGTACAACAGCTTTTCTGTCGCTCCTTCCTGGTCGCCCCGGTACCACAAAGAGGCAACCACATTTAAAATAATAATTTGCTTTTTCCAAGTACCTCAAAGCACTATGCAAGGCCACAGTTTTCTTTATGAAGGTAATTTAAGCACAGGGCTTGTCTCTTGGATACCAAGTAATTTTATCTGTAGCTACTTGAATGGAATTTTTCGGGAAGAGTATATTTTGAAGTTTGTTTTATTTAGTTGGCTTTTTTTTTTTAAATGATCACCCAAAGTTTAAGAAATGAACTAGCTGCTGGTGTTGTAATCCTGGACTTAAGCACTCGCTGGGATAATGGAGCAGTTACAGGCTGACATTAGCACTACCTTTTTGGACGAGGCCCAAGCCATTAGGTTCGATGCCCCTTCAGGTTTTCTCATTTTCTTTGCCCTTCCAGCCCACACAATATTTTCTAAAAAGCTGCGATTAACAGGTACAGTCATACATCCCGCAGTCAACCCCATTCTTTTTGTTTATTGTGGGAGGAAGTTTCAGACCATACCTTCTGAGAAGTACAAACCATTACGTCTTTGGCCCAAGGACTGATTTAGAATTTTTTCCTTTTTTTTAATGCAGAGAAATAATGTCAACATGACTATTTTAAATTGCATTGAGAAGATAGAAAATTACTTCTTGTCATACTTTGTTTTGCTCAAAATCTAAAAAGTGTCCTTGCCCTAACTCATGCCCATGTTCGTTCTTCCACACTCCAGGTAAATGGTATCCCTGAAGAAAGGAAACTGACTGAAGCAATGAATTTGTAATCAGACAGCATAGCAGTTGTATCTCATTTCTTCTCTTTTCCACTAATGCATGAGCTTTTCTGGCATATGGTATGCATGTCGACAGTATTGAGTCTGTAGCAAATAACACAATATAACTTTCATTTTACTAAAGTATTTTTTTTTGTACTTAAAGCATTTTGGACAATTTGTAAAACACTGATGACTTTATATTTGTTACAAATAAAAAGGGACCTTTAAAATAAATATTATTAATGAAGCTTAATGTCGGGTGAAATTTATTTCAGAAAATATTTGATTGCCTTCTACATGGTAGGAATCTTCTGTTGCTAGGAACAGGTCCATGTGGTCGTTCTTTATTCAGTAAGATTTTATTAAGTACGTTCTATAGATACAGAAAAATATCTATGCTCTGTGTTCCACGTGAGCAACCCATTTAAATAATGCTATTATCCTTATGGCATGTCTCAATCTGTTCTTTTATATACTACTTCTTGGAGTGTTTTAAGGTAGACCTGGTTTTAAGAATTATGGATCTGATGATACCTTGTTTATGAAGGATGGCCCTGGGCTGCATAATTACCTGTTTCCATTATCAGATACTTGTTTTTAGAAGCAAGCCGGGAGCTATTACTCAAAAAGAGAATAGTTACCCGCTGTTAGTGACATGAATTAGCTCCAAACCCCTGAGTTCCCCTGTAATAACACTACTTTCAAGGCTTTCCTCCTACCGTGATGGTCTGCTTCATGCATCTTGGATACTATTGGTTAAAATGTGGTTATCAGTCCAGCTCTCAGGGCTACTTTTTTTTTCTTATAGACTAGACCAGCTAGAAAACCTTCTCCTACTCTGCTCTGAGCAGATTTCTGTGTTACTTGTTAATTAGTCAAAGGACACACAAATGCTATGTAAATCTGATTCCAAAATCTAAAAAGATTGCCTGTTAGCATTGTTTGCAACAATGTGTCTTTCACTTAGGGGGAATATTCTATCATGTCCTTGGCATTGGAACCCCCCCTCCCGCTAGCCCCCCAATGCCAAGGACATGATAACTTAACAAAGGGTGTAGGTTCTTTGATTTCTTAAAGATTTATCTTATATTTTTATTCCTTCCCAAGACAAATAGAGGGTTGCCACTTGCTATTCTTCAGGACTTACCAGCTTTAGGTTGTATATATATTGGGTCAGGTTCAAGTCCTAGGAGGAAAGGTTGCCATGACTCCAGATGACTGGATTGTGACACGGTGGCAGAGAACGAACAAACTATTGCTCCTTCCAGTGAAATCAAGCAGGAACTTGGAAGTTCAAGTAAACAGGAACAATAATATGTGATCCACACATAAGGAACTAGAGATCAAGGGTTAGGAACTTTATTCATCTCTTCTAGGAAAGAGGCCACTGTAGAGGTTGGAAAATGCAGTTGGAGTTAGCATTGATTTTTGCACTGACCATATTAAGGAATTGAATAGGATAAAAATTATTGGTCAGCATCTCACAAATTGGCGATAATTGCCTTAATCTCTGCAATTCTCTCTGAAAAAGTGGTCTTGCCTCTGACTTAATATTTTGATGGGGACTAGTGATGTTGAACATTTTTTCATGTGTCTGTTAGCCATTTGCATGTCATCTTTGGAGAAGTGTTCATGTCTTCTACCCATTTCTTGACTGGATTATTTGTTTTTTGGGTGTTGAGTTTGATAAGGTCTTTATAGATCTTGGATACCAGCCCTTTATCTGATACATCATTTGCAAATATCTTCTCCCATTCCGTGCGTTGTCTCTTAGTTTTGTTGACTGTTTCCTTTGCTGGGCAGAAGCTTTTTATCTTGATGAAGTCCCAATAGTTCATTTTTGCTTTTGTTTCCCTAACCTTTGGAGATGTGTCTAGCAAGAAATTGCTGTGGACAAAGTCAAAGAGATTGCTGCCTGTGTTCTCCTCTAGGATTTTGATGGATTCCTGTCTTACATTTAGGTCTTTCAACCATTTTGAGTCTATTTTTGTGTGTGGTGTAAGGAAATGGTCCAGTTTCATTCTTCTACATGTGGCTGTGCAATTTTTCCAACACCATTTTTTGAAGAGACTGTCTTTTTTCCATTGGACATTCTTTCCTGCCTCATCGAAGATTAGTTGACCATAGAGCTGAGGGTCCATTTCTGAGTTCTCTATTCTATTCTGTTGATCTATGTGTCTGTTTTTGTGCCAAGACAGTACCATACTATCTTGATGATTACAGCTTTGTAATAGAGCTTGAAGTCTGGCATTGTGATACCACCAGCTTTGGTTTTCTTTTTCAATATTCCTTTGGCTATTCGGGATTTTTCTGGTTTCATACAAATTTTAGGATTATTTGTTCCAGCTCTGGGAAAAGAGTTGATGATATTTTTATAGGAATTGCATTGAATGTGTAGATTGCTCTATAGCATAGACTTTTTAACAATATTTGTTCTTCTAATCCATGAGCATGGCGTTTTTCCATTTCTTTGCAACTTCCTCAATTTCTTTCATGAGGGTTCTATACTTTTCTGAGTACAGATCCTTTGCCTCTTTGGTTAGGTTTATTCCTAGGTATCTTATGGCTTTTTTTTTTTTATTTTTTTTTAAAGATTTTATTTATTTATTTGACAGAGAGACACAGCGAGAGAGGGAACACAAGTAGGGGGAGTGGGAGAGGGAGAAGCAGGCTTCCCGCGGAGCAGGGAGCCCGATGCGGGGCTCGATTCCAAGACCCTGAGATCGTGACCTGAGCCGAAGGCAGACGCTTAACGACTGAGCCACCCAGGCGCCCCATTTTGATGCTATTGTAAATGGGATCAGCTCCTTAATTTCTCTTTCTTCTGTCTCGTTGTTGGTGTATAGAACTGCAACTGATTTCTGTGCATTGATTTTGTATCCTGCCACTTTACTGAATTCCTGCATGAGTTCTAGCAATTTTGGGGTGGAGTCTTTTGGATTTTCCACAGAGTATCATGTCATCTGCAGAGAATGAGAGTTTGACTTCTTCTTTGCCAATTTGGATGACTTTTATTTCTTTTTGTTGTCTGATTGCTGAGGCTAGGACTTCTAGTACTATGTTGAACAACAGTGGTGATAGTGGACATCCCTGCCGTGTTCCTGACCTTAGCGGTAAAGCTCTCAGTTCTTCCCCATTGAGAATGATATTCGCTATGGGCTTTTCATAAATGGCTTTAATGATATTGAGGTATGTTCCCTCTATCCCTACACCGTGAAGAGTTTTAATCAAGAAAGGATACTGTACTTTGTCAAATGCTTTTTCTGCATCTATTGAGAGGGTCATATGGTTCTTGTCCTTTCTTTTATTAATGTAGTGTATCACATTGATTTGTGGATGTTGAACCACCCTTGCATCCCAGGAACAAATCCCACTTAGTCTTGGTGAATAACCCTTTTAATGTATTGTTGGATCCTATTGGCTAGTATCTTGGTGAGAATTTTGGCATCCGTGTCCATCAGGGATATTGGTCTGTAATTCTTTTTGGTGGGATCTTTGTCTGGTTTGGGGATCAAGGTAATGCTGGCCTCGTAGAAAGAATTTGTAAGTTTTCCTTGCATTTCTATTTTTTGAAACAGCTTCAGAAGAATAGGTATTCATTCTTCTTTAAATGTTGGGTATAAATCCCCCTGGGAAGCCATCCTGCCCTGGGCTCTTGTTTGTTGGGAGATTTTAGGTTACTACTTCAATTTCCTTGCTGGTTATGCGTCTGTTCAGGTTTTCTATTTCTTCCTGGTTCAGTTTTGGTAGTTTATATGTTTTTGGGAATGCATCCATTTCTTTCAGATTGCCTAATTTCTTGGCATATAGTTGTTCATAATATGTTCTTATAATTGTTTGTATTTCTTCGGTATTGGTTGTGATCTCGCCTCTTTCAGTCATGATTTTATCTATTTGGGTCCTTTCTCTTTTCTTTTTGGTAAGTCTGACCAGGGGTTTATCAATCTTATTAATTCTTTCAAAGAACCAGCTACTAGTTTTTCGTTGCTCGGTTCTACTATTCTTTTGGTTTCTATTTCATTGATTTCTGCTCTAATCTTTATTAATTCTCTTCTCCTGCTGGGTTTAGGCCTTATTTCATACTGTTCTTTCTCTAGCTTCTTTAGGTATAAGTTTAGGTTGTGTATTTGAGGCCATTCTTGTTTCTTGACAAAGGCTTGTTTTGCTATATACTTCCCTCTTAGGACCGGCTTTGCTGCATCCCAAAGATTTTGAACAATTGTGTTTTCATTTTCATTTGTTTCCATGAATTTTTTTAAATCTTCTTTAATTTCCTGGTTGACCCATTCATTCTTTTGTAGGATGCTCTTTAGCCTCCATGTATTTGAGTGTTTTCCAAATGTCCTCTTGTGATTGAGTTCCAGTTTCAAACCATTGTGGTCCAGAAATATGCAGGGAATGATCCCAGTCTTTTGGTACCAGTTGAGACCTGATTTGTGACCAAGTATGTGATCTATTCTGGAGAATGTTCCATGTGCACTCAAGAAGAATGTGTATTTTGTTGCTTTAGGATGGAATGCTCTGATTATATCTGTGCAGTGCATCTAGTCCAGTGTGTCATTCAAAGCCCTTGCTTCTTTGTTGCTCTTCTACTTAGATGATCTGTCCATTGCAGTAAATGGGGTGTTAAAGTCCCCTACTATTATTGTATTATTATCGATGTGTTTCTTTAATTTTGTTATTAATTGGCTGCTCCCATGTTAGGGACATAAATATTTACAATTGTTAAATCTTTTTGTTAGGTAGACCCATTAATTATGATATAGTGTCCTTCCTCATCTCTTATTACAGTCTTGGTTTAAAATCTAATTTGTCTGATATAAGGATTGCCACCCCAGCTTTCTTTTGACATCCATTAGCATGATAAATGGTTTTCCACCCCCTCACTTTAAATCTGGAGGTGTCTTTGGGTCTAAAATGAGTCTCTTGCAGACAGCATATTGATGGGTCTTGCTTTTTTATCCAGTCTGATAGCCTGTGTCTTTTGATTGGGGCATTTAGCCCATTTACATTCAGAGTAACTGTTGAAAGATATGAATTTAGTGCCATTGAATTGCCTGTAAGGTGACTGTTACTGTATATTGTCTGTGTTCCTTTCTGGTCTATGTTATTTTTGGGGTCTCTCTTCGTGTAAAGGATCCCTTCTAATATTTAATATTTTTGCAGGGCTGGTTTTGTGATTACAAATTCTTTTAGTTTCTGTTTGTCTTGGAGGCTTTTTTTTATCTCTCCTTCTATTTTGAATGACCTCCTAGCTGGGTAAATGATTCTTGGCTGCATATTTTTCTCATTTAGTATCCTGAATATATCATGCCAGTCTTTTCTGGCCTGCCAAGTCTCTGTGGATAGGTTTGTTGCCAGTGCAATGTTTCTACCCTTGTAGGTTATGGACCTCTTGTCCTGAGCTGCTTTCAGGATTTTCTCTTTGTCTCTGAGATTTGCAAGTTTCACTATTACATGTCAGGGTTTTGAGCTGTATCTATTGATTTTGAGGGGGGTTCTCTGTACCTCCTGGACTTGAATGCCTGTTTCCTTCCTCAGATTAGGTATAATTTGCTCCAATATACCTTCTGCCCACCCCCCCCTCCCTCTTTCTCCTCTTCTGGGATCCCATTCATTCCAATAGTGTTTCATTTTATGATATCCTTTATCTCTCAAATTCTCCCCTCATGATTCAGTAGTTGTTTATCTCTGTTTTTCTCAGTTTCTTTATTCTCCATCATTTGGTCTTGTATATCACTAATTCTCTCTTCTGCCTCATTTATCCTAGCAGTTAGAGCTTCCATTTTCAATTGCATCTCATTAATAGCCTATTTGATTTCAACTTGGTTAAAGTTTTGTTCTTTTATTTTTTTTCTCCAGAAAGGGATTCTCTAGTGTCTTCTATGCTTTTTCCAACCCCAGCTAGTATCTTTATAATTGTTAGTCTGATCTCTAGTTCTGACATCTTACTAATGTCCATATTTATTAGGTCCCTGGCAGTCAGTATTGCTTCTTGTTCTCTTTTTTTGAGGTGAATTTTTCCATCTTATCATTCTGTCCAGAGAAGAATACATGAATGAGAGAACAAAATATTAAAATGGAGCAACAACAACCCCAGAGAAATAGACACTAAACAAATCAGAAGAGACTCAAAACCAAAAAATAAAAAAAGATAAAAAATTTTAAAAAGAGAATATAATCAGACAGGTGAACAAAATAGAGCAATACACTGGATCCTGTGTGTATTTTGGCCTGTTTGTTAGAAAACTAGATCCCAAAATTATAAAGAAAGAAAAATGTATATGTGTACAAAAATAAAATTAAATGCAATGAAAGGATAGAATATAACTCTAAAAATGAAAATTAAAAGAGAAAACAAGGAAAAGGTAAAAAAAGGAATATAAACAGGTGAACAGAACGGAGCAATACAGTATTTCCTGAGTGTATTTTGGTTGGTTTGTTAGAAGAAACTACATCTCAAAATTGTAAGGAAAGAAAAACTTTATATATATATATATATGCAAAAATAAAATTAAATATAATGAAAGGATAAACTGTAATGTAAATATGAAAGTTAAAAAAGGCTTTAACAAAGCAAACAAACAAAAACAGAAAAAAAAGGAAAAAAGTGAATATGATCAGACAGGTGAAGAGAACAGAGCCTTACACTAGATTCTGGGTGTATTTTGGTCCATTTGTTAGAAGAAACTGCATCCCAAAATTGTAAAGAAAGAAAAACTTATATATACAAAAATAAAATTAAATACAATGAAAGTATAGAATGTAACTGTAAAAATGAATATTAAAAAAAATTTTTAAAAAGAGTTGATAAGAAATTGGTTGAAAAAGGAAAGAGAAAAAAATTAAATCTGAAAGACTAAAGAATCGTGCTGGGGGGAATCGTGAATTCTATATTCTATATTCCCCTAGTGCTGGAGTTTTTCGGTTCTCATTGATCCATAAACTTGGTCTTGGCTGGATGTTCTGGCCGATCTTCTGAGAGAGGGACCTGTTGCAGTGGTTCTCAAGCATCTTTGCCGGAGACGGAATTGCCCCCCCCTGCCAGGTCCGGGCTAAGTAATCTGCTCTGGATTAGTCTGTGTGGCTTTTGTTCCCTGAAGGCTTTCTGCACAGCTCTGGAAGACAAGAATGAAGATGGCGGCCTCCCAATCTCTGGTCCTGGAGGAGCTGAGAACTCGGGGCCCCGCTCCTCAGTGCACCCCCAGAGAAAAACAGCCAGTCACTCCCATCTCCCTGGTCTCCAGCTGCACTCCATGCTCACCTGGCCTGTGACCGAGTGTTTCTATCTCTGGCACACAACCCTGCTTTGAGTCTCCAAACCCTGCAGGCTGCTGTCATGCACTCTGGCATCGCTCCTCCTGGGGGAGGAGCGGGCGGGTCTCCCCGGATCTGCCACTTCTTGGGCCCCTGCTTGGAGAGCAGTTGCCCGATTGTGCAGTGGTTTGTGGTATATGGCAACCCTGAGCTGAGAACCCTCTCCTGGGCTCACTCTTTGCACCCATCTTCCCCACTCTGATGCTTGGGAGCTCTGTTGCATTCAGGCACCCGTGGTCTTCCCATGACCCCGTGGATCCTAAGACCACACTGTCCCACCTAGGATTCTGCCCTGCTTCACCACCTGAGCATCTTTCAGGCAGGGAAGTCCCTCAGCAGAGCAGACTTCTCAAAGTTCCCATTTTGTGCTCTGCTCCTCTATCACTTGCCAGTAGCGGCTGATGGAGGCTCTCTCCCCTCACAGTGTATTTTCCCAAATATTGCCTCAGATTCACTTCTCCACACGTCCTACTTTGCAGAAAGTGGTCACTTTTCTATTTGTAGAGTTGCAGCTATTCTTTTCTTAGATCTCTGGTTGAGTGCACAGATGATTTCTGGTTGAGTTTGCAGAATGATTTGATAGCTATCTAGCTGAATTCCTGGGACCAGACGAAATTAAGGTGTCCTACTCCTCTGCCACCTTGGACTCCAACTATATCATCTAGCTTTACATTCAGTTAATAGACTGCAGTTCAGCTTAGGTAATTTACTATGTAGTTTTCATCCTGGTGTTTATATTTGTAAAACTGTGGCAGCCATGGGGATGTGCAGCTTGGATCTTCCTTCAGGAAATAATTTGCCAATCAGCTGCAAAAAGGGTGGTTAACTGCCAGCTGCCAGCTATTAGCACCTTCAGGATCTGCCTTGTCCTTTGAACAGAGGAACACTTTTCCTGGGCAGCCACCCTCCAGCCATGGCTGAGCATGGTGTCAGTACTAGGGCCTAGGACTCCTCTCGTGGGAGATCTTTACTCTGGAGCTCCCTGGTAGGTTGGCTGAGAGCCTCAGGTTTGCATTGCAGTTGGATGACCTCCTTGCCCAATCTTGCTACCTCTACACCCGCTCCCCTTTTAGAGAGGTCAGATCTCCATCATAGATTGAAGATTTCCCTTCAATTCAAAGTAATAATAAGGACTGATTAGAGCTCCATTACAAATATAGAATATAAGTCTGTGTCCCAGAATACATGATCTTTTTTGGTGAATATTTTATATACAAGAAGCCAAAAAGTGTCAATCTTAAAAGTGGATTTTATTGAATCAGAAATCTCACTAGTTACCAACTCAGTAACTAGTGTGTTGTTTGTTTTTGCACCATTTTTAAACAATGTGTAATTCCTTTCTAATCAACTGGGAATCAAATTGATTGCTTTTATAGAAGAAATTCACAAAAGACAGCAATTCAACCAAAATTTTGAATTAGTTTGGTTTCCCCAAAACAGGTTGTAAATTTGGGGATGATCCCAGGAAGCCAGAATATGAAAGCAGAAAGATTGAGGAGGTGAGGATGTTCTGAAGGAAAGCCAACATAGAGTATGTTATTGATCTGGCTATTGTTTGGAAAGCAGAACTCTGTTCTACTGGGGATCCACTCAGGGACTGTATAGAATACACCTCAGAATTTCCCTTCAAAGTGACAAGAGATTTAGACTTTCATCTACAGACTCACCATCCTGCAGCTGAGTTGCTCCAAGGGACATTAACTGTCCTGTACTTCTGGGATTTTGCTGTGAGTGGGCTGAGCAAGATCCCGGTGCTCTGGAGAAAACCCTGGGGAAGGGAAGCTGAGAGATGGTAGGGAAACTCAAAGTGAGAAGAAAGCTAAATAAGCTGTTAGTAACATGTCTTGATCAAGCAAGGGACACTGCTGGATTTTGCACAATATCATTGATATGCAATGTTAAAAGGCAACTACTATCATCTGACCTTATTGGTTAACGTTTCAATTTTCAGTAGGACAAAGTTATTGACACGTAACCTATTAAGTCAACTTGTGATAGACCTGATGTTCATATTTAAAAGAGAATTGCTTGATGAGTTTTTTGCTCTGTGCTGAAAACTCATGCCAGGAGAGGATGGATTTTTATTTGGGGAAGAATTATTTGGTGAGCTGTGCTGATGTGACAGGTCAGTCTTCCTCCATCCTGCATGCTATATGATCTGGAACACATGGTATCCAGGATTTCTATGGGAAAGGAAATGAGAGTTGAAGGGTCACATGGGATGTTTTTCAGAGGTGGGCTTCAAAATGGCTTCCCTCACTTTCATCTATACTCTATTATCTGGCAATATCATGTTCTCCAAAGGTATTGCTGTGGATGCTGGGAAATGTAGTCTTCCTGTGTACTTAGGAAGAGGAAATGGTGTGGTAAACATGAGCATTGTTTTGCCACACATGTGGACTGGGCAAAACATGTAATTAGTGATTATGAACTAATTGTATATAACAATGAAGGATATAATTACACAAATAAATAGTTCTATCATCCCCAATAACCTAAATTGTGAGTTAGAACTTTCAATTGGAAATAAAAACAACAACTACTACAAACAAATGGACTAGATAAACAAATTTTGGAGAAATATTGCATTAACTTCTTGTAGAAAAATATATGGCTATAGGTTCACAATCTCTTATCTGCAATTCCCAAATCCAAAGATTTTAATTTCTTCAAGAGTTCATAGCAAATTTATCTAATGGTAGAATCTGACCGGAACAAAAATGAGGTTTATTTTATCTTTTTTAATCCCACTTGGTGTGAGGCTTTGCTATAGAAACATTAACATTTTGTTGCAGGGTATTGCCCTTACCCTGTTGAGTATGTTATATAATGTAAGCATTACATTTAAGAAATCTGAAAATAATTGAATACCAAAATACATGTGGTCCCAAGAGTTTCCAGTAATGTATTGTGGACCTCTACTACTAATTTTGTAAATGTTATGTTTAATTTTTATATGATGTTTATACAATAAGCTTCTTTTTATTACCTAAATTTGGGGTTCCATGTGTGTTCTTAAAGCAAATTAAGTGGTAAAACAATGAGAAAAGATTGAAATAAACTGGTTTAACAGAATAATGCATCGTCTAGTTCTATCTACTGAGAGGATCTAGAAGCGATAATACCCCACAAAACCTTTCACTCAAATTTTGGTTTCTAGGAGCCAGGGCTTCTTAACAAAATGGCTGCTTTCAGGGCTTCAGAAGAGAAAGGATAGATGAGCCCAGAACCCAGAAAATAAGAAAAAAGATAATGGAGATTTATCAAAAGAATTCAGGAGCCAGCTAGATGGGGCTCATCTCACACTGGCCAAATATGAGACAATTACTAAATACAGTAATGTCTTATAATCTATAGATAAAATAAGATCCCTGAAAGTATACTTATATAAATGAATGAATGAGTAAACAAATGAATGAATGAATGAATGAGAATGGAAAGTACTTCCTTACAGTAGAATGCCAGCTGATGCGGAAAATATGATGGGATCATTTTGCAACCACCACAGAAGCAACCGTTTCACACAAGAATCATGAATAGATAATTATATGGAAACCAAGATCTGGGCACCAGATATTCTAGGGTGCCATTGCTTCTTTTATTTTTTTAAGATTTATTTATTTATTTGTTTATTTAGTTATTAAAGAGAGGGAGAGAGAGAGACAGAGAGAGCACACATGGGGGGAGGGACAGAGGGAGAGGGAGGAGCCCAATGCAGGGCTTGATCTCAGGATGCTGAGATCATGACCTGAGCCCAAATCGTCAGACCCTTAACCAACTGAGCCACCCAGTGCCCCTGGGTGTCATTCCTTCTGAGTCTTCCAATGGACAGACCTAGAAAATATATTCATGTATATGTGTAAGTACACATCTTCTATCTCTATAATAAAATAGGATATTTACATAGTCTCAAAATTATCTCCCTACAATGTAATAATGAATTATTATATTTGTTTCCTAGGGTGGCTGCAGTAAAGTACCATAATCTGGGTGGCTTAAAATAGCAGAATTTATTGTCTCACAGTCCCAGAGGCTAGCTATCTGAAACCAATGTGTCAGCAGGGCAACCTCAGGGGAACATCTTTTCTTGTTTTCTTCCTAGTTTCTGGTGGTTTGCTGGCAATCGTTGGCATTCCTTGGCTTGTGGTGACAGCCCTTCGATCTCTGCCTCTGTGATCACATGGCATTCTCCCCTTGTGTGTCTGTGTCTCTCCTCTTCTTAGAAGGACACCAGTCAAATTGGATTAAGGGCTGACCCTAGCCCAAGGTGACTTCTTCTTAATTAATGACAACTACAGTAACCCTGTTTCCAAATAAGTTCACATTCTGAGGTACTAGAAGTTAGGACTTCCACCCTCCACATTTAATATGTTTATTGCCAAACTGCTTTCAAGAAGGTAAAGCCAATTTACACCCTAACCCATGCAAAGACAGTTTGGCAAAAATGACAAAAATAGTAATACTCATTTCTGGTACTAGTTTTAATCAATATTTATATGATTATCACTGAGGATAAACACTTTTTTCCCATAATGTTCTGGTCATCTTTTTTTTATTATATGGGTAAAAAAATTAAAATAACATTAAATTTATAATTTTAACTATTTTTAAGTATATATATGAATGCTAAGTATATTCACATTGTTGTGCAACAGATCTCTAGAAATTTTTCATCTTTCAAAATTGAACCCATTATACACTAATATACACTGTTTTTACCCATTAGACACTGATTTATCCTCCCCTTTTCCCCAGCTCTTGCAACCATCTTTCTACTTTCTGTTTCTATGATTTTAACTACTTTAGCTACTTGCTGTGATGGGAGTCATACAGTATCTGTCCTTCTATGACTGGCTTATTTCACTTAGCATAATGTCTTTGAGGTTCAACCATATTATAGCTTGTGACAGGATTTCCTTCCTTTTTAAGGTGCTATAATATTTAATTGTATGTCTAGATTACATTTTCTTTATCCATTCGTCTATTAATGGACATTTGGGTTGCTTCTACCTCTTGGCTATTTTAAGTAATGGGGCAAGGAACATGTGCAAATATCTCTTTGAGATCCTGCTTTGATCACTGTATCTTAGCATTGGCATGGGGAAAACAGTCACTCTATGAAGATACCTGGAAAACATCACTTTAACCAAATGATCAAAGTTACCATCACCAGTGATGGGACAAATTGATCTCATGTGTCTTCTGATATGATGCACCAACAAGAACCACCATTTCTGTGGTATTCCTGCCAAAAATGCATGCCCTGAATCTAAATCTGACAATATAAAACTTAAAGACAGTCTACAAACTAATTGGCTTTACTCTTCAAAACTATTGAGCTCATGGAGATATAGACTGAGGAACTCCAGATTTAAAAAGACTAAAGGGACATTACAACCAAATGCAACATGTGATGTTGGACTGGAATTCTCATCTCTTTTAGAAAATAAGTTGTATAGCTAGAGAAATGAATGGATATATAGATAGACATGATAAAGCCAGTGTAGTAAAATATTAACATTTGGTAAATTTGAGTATATGGGAATAGTGGTACTATATTTAAAAGTTTTTGCAAATCTGAAATTAATCTCAAAATAAAAATTCTTAAGAATAGCATGCTAACTATAATATGAAGAATGGATTAAAGGGCAAGAAATTAATGCAGAGGAAAGAAGAGCAACTGTTCAGGAATACAATGGGGAAGAAGAAATGGCTAGAAGTGTTTGTCTTTGAGAAATATTTTGGACACAGAATTAATAGGATTTGTTGACAGATTGGACATGTGGGGGAAAGGAGGAATCAAGATGACTTCCAGAGTTATGGCCTTAGTTCCTGGGTATATTTTTGATCCATTTACTGAGTTTGAGAAGGTTGGGCAAAGAATATCTCAAAGAGAAAGTCAAGACTTTGGTTTTGAACTTTTTTTCTAGTTACAAAGGCCATCTCTTACTAGGACAAAGAGCAGGGTAGATGTGCCATCTCAGGAATTTCTACTGCCATGTGCCAAATTTTTGTGTATATAAGTTTATAGCAAGCCTCTAAAACAAAATTTATTGGCTACAACAGATAGTATTAGTAAAATGTTAACTAGTATGTATACTAATGCTTGGTAATGTCTATATCAGTGCAAAGTGTTCAAAGGTCTGCCATGGATAAAGATAATGAAGTTCAGGGGTCTTGTTTCAGGTGAATGTGTAACACAGGGCTATCTTAGACAAACCTAAAGAGGAGCAAACACATTTCAAAAGTAAATGGAATTATGCCCTGATTTATCCATGGTGAGAGCTCATTTTTGAAAATGATTGGAAAATTGAAATGAATAATTAAAATTTGCCAATTATATGCCATAAGGGATTAATATCCAAAATTGTAAAGAACTCCTACAACTTCACAACAACAACAAAACCAAACAGCACAATTCAAGGTGGTACAGGGGCTTGAACAGACATTTCTCCAAAGAGATACTAATGTCCAGTAAACATATGAAAAGATGCAAATGCATCATCAATATTTTAAAGTATTTAATATTATATTTTTATATTATAAAATATTTAATTTCTTATGTTAATTGACCTGAGAAGAAAAATGAGATGATCATCTTCATAGAAGCTGAAAAGTCATTTGACAAAATTTTCAACTTTAATTTTGACCCCCAAATACTCTAAATATATATTTGATTGCTACTTTCTTCATATGACTTATCCAGTCAGCCTTGTGGAACACTACAGGCCCTCTGACTAAATCAGGAATATCTTACTTGATATTGAAGGCTCATGACAAGACAACATAAAGACAACAAGAAACAAACGTCAGAATAAGATAATATAAAAGCATTAGAGGCAGAAAAAAATAAAAGGGGGAGGTCAAACTATCAATATTTAAAGATGATATGATTGTATATCTGAAACCTTAAAGAATCAACTGAACGAACTATTACAAATGAGTATTATTCATATACAATTTTATTACTCATATACAAATGAGTAATAAAAAATTCCCTGGGGCACCTGGGTGGCTCAGTCCGTTAAGCATCTGACTTGGGTCATGGTCTCAGGATCCCGGGATCAAGCCCCGAATCAGTCTCCTTGCTCAGCGGGGAGCCTGCTTCTCTCCCTCTCCCTTTGCCTGCCTCTCCCCCTGCTTGTGCTCTCTCTCTCAAATAAATAAATAAAGTCTTTTTAAAAAATTCCCTAAGATAGAGGGGATGTAGATTTAATATAGAGACATCTTCATATACAAACAATTACTAGTGAGAAGCTACAATGAGAGAAAAGACCCCACTTAGAGCAGCCATCAAAAAGAGAAAACATCCAAGAATGAACTTAATTGGAAGAGAACAAGTCTTATCTGAATAGAAACTTGAATGTGCCCCTGACTGATGTAAAAGACAACTTATGCAAATGGAAAGGCACATAATAGTTTTGGACCAAAGCTATAACCAAAATTTATCCTAAATTACTTTATGAAGTGAATGTGATTCTAATATAGATACTAACAGGTTTTTTGGAAACAGACAAGCTGATTCTAAATTTCATTTGGAAAAACAGATAAACAAGAATAGCTAAAAAAATCTCCGATTAAAAAAAGAGCAATAGGGTACTTTCACTAGACATAAAGCCATATTATAACATTTTATGACATAATATAACATACGATAAAACCTCTATGATTAAAACTGTGTGAGGCTGCTACATGCAGAGCTATTGATTCAGAATAAAAAAATACATAAATTGTCCCATACAAATGAATAAATTTAGTATGTTTTATAGATAGCATGTAATGTCAGTGATGGAAAAAGATGGACTCTTTAACAAGTAGTATTAGCAATAGGTAGTCATCTGAAACAAAATTAAGTTGGATCCCTACCGCACATCATAAGGTATAGAAAAAACCACAAGTGATTTCCTTTATCACTTTGGAGTGAGGAAATCTCTAACTATTCAAAAACTATTCAAAACTCAGAAGTCCTAAAGGAAAAGCTTGACAAAATCTCTCAGATATTGAAAAAAACTTCTACAAAGCAAAAACACCATAAACAAAGCAAAAGACAGCCTGAGAAAAAGTATTTGTATCTTATATTATTGACACAGGACTCACCTCCCAAACGTACAAAGAATTCTTCAGAGTCGACAAGAAAACAACCAACCATAGATAAATGGGCAGACAGTATAAGCAGAGTGTTCCCAGAAATGGAAATATTCATTGCTTTTAAATATATGACAAGATGCAAGTTGATATAGTGCTGAGGGTGCGGGACTGTAGGAGACAAGCACTAATGCATTGCTGGTCAGGGGTATAAATTGCTGGGGTCCCTAAGGATGGCAATCTTGCTGTAAATACCAAATTAAAAATGCATATACCCTTTGACCCAGTAACCCCACATCTGGAAACTCTGTGGAAAATGACACATAAATAAATACTGTAGTATTATTTGAAATAGTAATTGGTTAGAACTGATTAATAAGGGAGTGATGGATCAACACAGGAATCAGTGAGGGGGGACGGTGGGACACTGATGTCATATAACACTATGGTAACAAAGAACGGGGGAAACTGTGCATTGATAGGGAAATATCTCCAAGGAATATTACGAGGTGGGAAGAAAGTACAGAAACCTGAATCGTATCGTGTCCTTTATGTTAAAGAGAGCAAAAATAGGAATATATATTCCCATTTCTTTGTACTATGTAAAGGAACTTTGTAAGACTCAGAAAAAGCTAGAAAGTACGAGCCACAAGAGGGGGTCCCGAGAATTAGGGAGATGAGCGACTGTGGAGGAAAAGTACAAGTTTTCACTCTCTGCCTTTAGTATTTTTTGACTTTTGAATCATCTAAATTTATTTCCTATTCAAAAATAAACACAAAAAGAATGGCGGGGAAGGCAGTTGACCTTGATAGAGGAAACTAGAGGACACGGGCGGGCACCAGTATACATTCCTATTTCTGTTATCTCCACATATCTTCCCTGGTATTTTAAAGATGACCAGAATGCTGAGAGAGATGTTTGCCAACCCTCTGATGTCTTCTTTCTGATCTCCCCTTATAACTCCATTGGTATTTTCAAGGCTAGCACCTTGCCAGAAAAGAAGTGTGCACATGCTTCATGCGGGAAGTGATGGACCATGGCGGTTTGTGTTCCAATAATACGCCTGCTCTTTTTACATGTCCCCGATCAGATAACATTAGAAGTCTGAGGAGGTAATTAAAGATAACCACTGGAATGGTGGACGCGGGGGCTAAAAGATTTAGATCAGCTGAAAACAAAAACTGGACGATTGCAGCATGTTAGAAAAAAGAAAAATAAATCACAACCATAAATAGAGTAACAAAATAAGATAAAATGGGATGGGCGGAGTAAGACTGAAAATTACAGTTAGCAGGAAAAAATAAGAAAATGTCAACCTCCCTCTGGCAATATCTGGACTGCAGCTATTTTGTTTGTTTGCAAGTACAAACTTAAACACGAGCTGACAGGGAACTAGGGTAAGGGAAACATTTTCTCTACATATCGAAAACCGGAAGAACCATCAGAGTGGGCAGTAATGAACTGGTAAGATGCTCCTCAGGAAAAAAACTTGGAAATGGCTCTTAATCACAGACAGATGGACTATTGAGGACCCAAATTTCTGCTCCATATAGCACAGACTCAATAATTTTGTTCCCTAAAATGTTTTAAGGAAGGCATAACCAAAAGCCTACTGCTCACATAAAAAAAAAAAAAAGGAAAAACGCAATAAAGCTCCCATAGAATGACCAGCTTTGAGCAGTGCTGCTTCCTTTGAGCAGAGCATGTACCCTCCAAGTTAAACTGTTTATGTAATGTAGTCCAAAGTAATGGAATGAAGTGATGCACTATATGGAATCGTAAACTATAAACTAGCCATAAGTTAGAGAAAATCTTGCTTTAAAAAAATTGTCAGACTTCTTTATAGAAGGATATTAAAAGTAGGTCTATTAGTTTTCTAAATACCTTTTTCAATTTGTCATTTAATTTATTAATTGCATTTCTTTTGACCAAGAGAAATATTTTTTTATAATGAGTATTACGATCGTATGCATTTTGCTTTCCTCTTTTATTTATATGTTTAAACTATCTTCTCTGTATCAGAGATCAGATAAAAATGAAATTGTATTTTCCTCTCTTTTCCTTGCTTATTTAAAATTCTATGTTTACCAAATTATGAATTCTCATACATATATATATGTATATATATATAAATGACTCTATTCCCATTTTTTTCTTTTGGTCTCTTGATGTAGCACATGAATTTAATTGTAAATTTCTGGGTTTCTTTTACTATTATTATTATTATTATTACTATTATTATTATTATTGAATGCAAATACTTCCCTCGTCATTCTTTGCGCTGGCGGTGGAGGTGAGCTGCTCAGATCTCACTTCAGAAAAATCGATTGTGAGGTCCAGCCTACAAGAAAAAGAGTCACCATTTTGGAAGGGGCAAACGCTTCTCATCAGCAACAGGAGGTAGGGCTGCTTTTACACAGTGACAGATGGAAAGAATGTGGGCGGAACTGAGGTGATCCACGTAGATTCTGCTCCCTACTCCCTCGTCCTCCTGGGACTGTGAATGAACAAGCGCATCACTCTCAGCCTAATGAGCGTGATTACCAAGAGCTCAGAGACCCTTCCAGAAAGAGAGACTGGATCACAAGCCACCAAGAGCTGCCAGCTAAGGGCAAGAGGGATTTAGAATTGACGGTGGAGGAGGGAGATGGGACCACCGGTTGTGTCCAGGAGGCTCACTGCACAGACAGGGACCGCAACTTGTCTTACTGACCTCTCTGTTTAAAACTTACCTTCAGAAAAAGCGGCTCATGAAAATCATGGAGGACAAATTCCCCGAAGACGTGTGGATGCGGATTTGTGCCCAACATCAGGGGTGAGCGGTGGCGGGTGCGACGGTGCCCTGTTCCCGTCTCCCCTCAAGAGAAGCTGACTGAAGAGGGTAGGAGACAGTCTGCACAGACCGCACTGTTGGGTCCGCCTGGCCATTGAGGTCGAGGTCTCAAGCGCCCGGCGCTGCTCCCAGCCAACAATGAGCGGGGGTCCTAGACCAGGCTATTCCGCTCGGACGCGGGCCTCCTCTGAATGCACTTTGCTCGGGGGCATCTCACGGCCTGGCTGAGACTTTGTCAGAGTTTCGCACAAGCAGAAGATCCTCTGACTCAAATTTCCATCCTTATCTCTCTCCTTTCATCATGGTTGGAGGCAAAGAGAGCAATCAGAACGACCAGTAAATTTTGAGCTTGAACATTTTTATGTAAAAAAAAAAAATTATGGTCAGTCAAAATAGAAGACAAATGGCAACTGGGCGAAGTATCTGCAGCGTTAGACAAGGGGTTATCACTTTATTTTACAAAGAGTCCCCGAAGATTACCAAGAAAGGGAGAAGCCTTTAAGTTATATATGGATAAAAGAAATAAGTGGACAATTTTTCTTTTATTAAGAACAAAATTGAAAACTGCAAATAACAAATTATGGCCTGATTCTCCTGTTGGCCCAACCAAAAAAATCACCTTCCCTCAAAGAATTCCTTAGCTGTGTATGACAGAGTTTCTCAGAGCCGAAACACTACCGCCTCGGAGAGGCCTGTTCTGACTTTTGCAGGGACGTCGCCTCTGTAGCATTGCCTCCTTTTAGGAAACAGGGAAAAGGGGGTAAGGGAGGAGGTGGTGTAATTTCCTTTTTTCCCCCACAACATCGATATGTTGGTTTTATGTTTGCTTCTTGCTTACAAATGTAGCATTCAATATATGCTGTTTTGCACCTTCTTAATTTGTTTGTTTGTTTGTTTGAGTATCGTCGATACACAAGGTTACATTAGTTTCAGGATAACCTCCTATCTTGAGTGGTCTACCTCACACCTTCTCCGTGTTGCATGCTCCTCCTTGCCACTCTCTTTTCTGCTAGAGTGACTGCTCCCTTTGTCATAGATCACAGACTGAGGATTCATGGGTTGAGCCCCCTATAGGTAACACTGTTATTTCCCCAAGCACTCTATAAGGTGAGGTTACCTTTATTCTCCTTCTGAGCACCATCCTATGTGACGGTGTCTCAAATTTTTCTGAACGGCCAGGAAGACGAACGCCACAATGAAGAGAGGAATTTTCTCGAATCTTCCAACACCCTCTGGGATACAGGGCAAAGGGGGCAGCTGAGACCATATTCTAGTGGGGGAAAGAGCCTCTGAGTCAAGGTCTAATGTATAAAGCCCCTCGCTGGGGCCGGATGTTCTCAGAGCAGGCTCATGATGACAGGTGATAAGAAGAAAGTGTCCACAGAAGTTGTCACTGCCCTGTGCTTAGAACGAATGTGTACCAACATCTCAAGTCTGTGGCCTGGCATCTGGTCCTCAGAGCAGTTAACCTCCAAAACAGAAACAAAATTGGTAGTTAGGGAAGGAACCAGCACAGATACCACTAGAATTTTTGGTAATCTTAAAAAAAAAAAAAAAAAAAGAGGAAAGAGCATTGGCTGAGGAGAAACAATGTGGAGGGAATAGGAGGAGGAGCCCTGTTTTTAGGAAGAGGTGCAGAGAACTGTGAGCATTTGCTGTTGGGATATGTGATGAGCTGTTCTGGGTGCCCTATTGCTCCTCCAGCAGGTGTGGTCTGAAGAAGCACTTAGACCATCACACTGTCTTGTTCCAAAAAGGACGTAAGAAGGCTTACTGGGCTGGGTAAAATATAGTCAGATAACTTCGTTTGAAGTAGATGAGAAGGAAAAAGGGGACATGAAGTAGGCTAATAAAAATAATGAAGCCCAAAGTGCCCTGGTTTTGGGGATGAAGCACAAATTTAGCTCTAGCTTTTTATCAGCAAATGTGAAACGCCAACTCACAGCGTCCATAAGATAGTAGCAGATGAACTGTTCAGGAGAAGCACAAATATTCCAGTACTAGGGCAGAATGAAATAACTCTTGAGAGTCCACATAAAGAGGCCATTGTGTAACATAATCAACAACATTCTTACAGTTGACACAATGATGAATTTCATATAACTGTTTTGTAGCGTGTCCTGCAAGGCTGACCAACAGCTTCAAACTGAAGAGAGGTTCTAGAATACATAGGGAAAATGTTGTACAGGCAGTCCTTGCTAGGTGCTTGCCTGACTTAACTCTGGGTACATTTTAAAGGATCTGAGGAGGTGATAAAGAGCAAATTCTTTATGTTCCTTTATAAATACTGTGCTTCAAACCCATAGCTGACAGATATTAGGTAGCTGGGAGTTCAATGCTGCGTATCCTATACGTGAAGTTCAGCTGTTCCAGGGATCTAGGAAAAAAGTGGTCTCAATAGGACATTGAACTAGTGTAGGAGCAACATCTTTTGGGGAAATTTAAGTCCAATGATCAGTAGTTTCTGAGGGAATACTATAGAGTGGCCAAGATTCTCTTTAGGAAAGAAACAACACTGAATATGCACTCTCACGCAGACAGATGGGCCACTGCGTTCCAAATTTCTGCTCAATATAACCTGGTCTTAATTATTATTAGTCTGGAAAATGTGTAAAGAAGGTATAACTAAACATAGTGGCCATTAACCCCCATGCCCCAACTTCCAAAAAACATCTATAGAAAGCCTAGCTTTGAGTACTGTGATTTCCTGATGTTCTTCCAAGCTAAATTATTTGAGTAATATATGTCAAGGTAGCTGAATGAAGTGAACTTCTGTACAGAATTAACCAGGAACCAACTGAAATTTGGAAAATAGCTTGTTTTTTCTAAACTTCAGGAACTCTATATATACTCAGGATATTACTTTTTTTGTCAAATACTCATGTTCTAAAATTTTCCAGCTTGTATTTTTTCTATATATGACTTTTGGTATATTGGCTTTAAATTTTTATGTAATGGGATATAGCAATTCTGGTTTTTACCTTTTGCTTTATCCTTAATGGGTCTTTTCTCATCTTGAGATAGTCACTTATTTTATGTCTTTAAACCCATTACTCATCTTAAATGTCTTTTGGTATATAGAGTAAGAACGGGAGTCTACTGTCCTCATACCCATGGTTAAGCAATTGTCTTGGGACTATTTAAAGAATATTTCTACCTTTCCCTTGTAATGTGAAATCAAACTATTACCTTACCCTACTATCACCTGAGGTAAAATCTGTTTCTGTGCTTGCTATTCTGTCCATTAATCTATATATTGTTGCATCTACTATTCCACACTGATAGAGTTATAAGTCAATAATGTGTCTAAATATCCAATTGTCCGAGTCCTACCCTTCTTATTAGTCTATTTAAATTTTTTCTTGGATATTCTTGCCCATGTATTACTTCTTTACAGCTTCCATGTTAAATTTTGTAGTCTCTGAGAAAGGGCTCCAGCTCCATGTCCCTTCTGTGTGTATGTTTTGAAAGTGCTGGGCCCCTCAGACTTGAACTACATATTTTCTATCATTTTTTTTCTCTCCCAGTGATAGTGTGTCCTAAGGTGGAGATGAGATGGAAGGAAGCAAAGAAAAGAAGAGATGGCTTCTTAGTTCTAGTTTGCTGTTTCTATACGGAGATGGCTGTCACTGTTTTTCTCCTGAATTACCTCAGAGAAACACATCTTGCCCCTCCAAACATTATTCATCTTCTGAAACAAACCTCATGTATTCTCACAGAGGAGAATCTATTCCTTTTATTAGCAGGACTTTGACCCGATGACTTGTCAAACAAAACAAAACAACACAACACGGGCGCCTGGGTGGCTCAGTTGGTTAAGCGACTGCCTTCGGCTCAGGTCATGATCCTGGAGTCCCGGGATCGAGTCCCGCATCGGGCTCCCTGCTTGGCGGGGAGTCTGCTTCTCCCTCTGACCCTCCCCCCTCTCATGTGCTCTCTCTCTCAAATAAATAAATAAAATCTTTAAAAAAAAAAACAAAAAAAAAAACAATATAACTGGTTTGGTTATGAAAACGCTATAGTCGGGAGGGGGGAAAGATGGCGGAGGAGTAGGGGATCCTATTTCAACTGGTCCCCAGAATTGAGCTGGATATCTGCCAGACCACTCTGAGCACCCACGAAACCAGCCTGAGATGTAAGAAGATCTGGATCTCTACAAACAGAATATCGCAGGCAGTTGGTTTTGAGGTACGAAGCAGAGAGCCGTGATTCTGTGGGCAGATATCGGAGGATAAACGGCAGCGGGAGGGAGCCTGGCCGTGGGGATCCTACACCGCCAGTGAGCGACAGCCTCGCGTGCTGCGGGGCACAGACTCGCAGACCGGTAGTGTCGGGAAAGGACTTTAGGGCAGCCCCCGGGGTGGAAAACCAGACTGGAGGGGTCCTGCGCACGAGAACCGCAGCCCCCCAGACAGAAACTGGAGCGACGGTCGCGTGCACGCGAAGTGCAGCCTCCGAGGCGGAAACCTGGTGCGCCGGGGTCGCGCCGGTGAACTGCAACCTCCAGGGTGGAAACCCCGAGGGGCGGAGTCCCGCGCACGCGAATTGGGAGCGGCTGGCGGTTTTAGAAGCACAAAGGGCAGAAACGTGCCCCCACCTGGAGGCAGGACTGGGAGCGCTGCGGAGGGGCGCACAACCCAGGACGCTGCAGTTTCTAGCAGCACGGACAGAAACAGAGACAGTGTGGCCTGGAAGAACAGACTGCGGTCTCTCTGCTCTGAGGCAGAGGGTTGGAAACGGTCTCTTCTGCTCTGACTCACGGAAGAGACGCGGAAAGCCGCCAGGGAAAGGTGCCAGAGAACAAAAGTCCCCCAAAATTGATTCCCACTGAGCCCATCCCCCGCCACAGGGCAACTCCGCCCCAACAGGGTTGCCTGAGTAACAGCGGGGCAGGCCCCTCCCGCAGAAGACAGGCTGGGAAAATAGGAGGCCAGCAACCCTAAGGTCCCAAGAAAACAGGTGCATCTTGCTTGGGTTCTGGTCAATAATTTGGACTCTATACATTCCCTCAAACACCCATCAACAGAATGACTAGGAGGAGGAGCCCCCAAAACAGAAAAGACGCAGAGATTATGACTTATGCTGCAGATTTACAAATGGATGCAGACATAACCAAGATGTCGGAGATGGAATTCAGGCTAGCAATTGTGAAGACAATGGCTAGAATGGAGAAATCAATTAATGGCAACATAGAGTCTCTAAGGGCAGAAATAAAAGGTGAATTGGCAGAACTTAAAAATGCTATCAATGAGATCCAATCCAATCTAGATAATCTAACAGCTAGGGTAACTGAGACAGAAGAGAGAA
>NC_138380.1:62917791-62964352 GCF_054177405.1 Leptonychotes weddellii
GGGTGTTATACGAAAACAATGGATCGTGGATCACTACATCAAAAACTAATGGTGTATTGTATGGTGACTAACATAACATAATAAAATTAAAAACTACCCCCCCCAAAAAAAGAAAGGATAAATACCTACAATTTGCATCGACATGGATGGAACTGGAGGGGATTATGTTAAGTGAAATAAGTCAAGCAGAGAAAGACAGTTACCATATGGTTTCACTCATATGTGGAACATAAGGAATAGCATGGAGGACCATAGCGGAAGGGAAGGAAAACTGAATGGGAAGAAATCAGAGAAGGAGACAAACCATGAGAGACTCTGGACTCCGGGAACCTAACTGAGGGTTACCGAAGGGAGGAGGGTGGGGGGATGGGGTATCTGGGTGATAGGTATTAAGAAGGTCACATGTTGTGATGAGCACTGGGTGTTATATGCAAATAATGAGTCATTTAACAATACATCAAAAAATAAAAATGTACTATATGTTGGCTAATTGAACATAATTAAATAAATAAGTAAATAAAAAAAAGAAAACGCTATAGTCAGAAATTAAGTACTTACTGTGACGACACAGACAGGGTTATGAAGAGAGCTAAGAATTAAAAAACCCCCACAAAACTGCCAGATACCGAATCGAGCTTTATTTTTACTGTGTGATAAGCCTTTAATATGACAAATATTTATAATATTGGAGATATTTTAAATTTGAAAATTAAAAAATAAAGGGAAAATAAGTTTAATTATGATATTTTTCTTTCCTCGGATAAGAATCCTGATACCATCTTTTTATTAGGATGTAAAATGTCAGAATTTTCATTGTGATATTCAGTACAATTTTACCTTTGAATCCTTTAGAGACAAGGGGTATGTGATTCAGTTTTATAGTCTCCCAAATTCTTCGTAATTTTTACTTTTGAACATTGATAAAATATCTGCATAATAGTATTTATATTTTAAGGCCAGTATTCCTAATGTCTATGTAGAATTCAGGTATTCCAATTTTGTCATATTTTGGTTCTGGGACCATATTAAATGGCAGTCATATAACTTCCACTGTGTCCCTTCATTTTTATTATCACTATTAATATGGAAAGGTCAAACAAATAATTTTATTAAATTTTCGTAAGCCTTAAAACCAGAGAAGAATTTCTAGAAGTCATTCTTCAACATCACAACTTTGAGAATGTCATCACCACTTCTTTCTCTGGAATCCCTTTTTAGCATAAGAAAATGAACCAAAATAACATGTTGCCAAATAAGTTTCCCCAAGTCACGATTCTCCTAAGAGTGAACAAATTAAGTTGTATATTTACACGACCAGTTTTGAAAGTCTTTGCAGAGAAATATTCAAACTGGTAAGATGGGTTGAACTGCCAATCAAGATGGACCATCTTTATTCCAGTCTTTGCAGTTAAGCCAACGGGATCATTTTCTCTTGAAGAGAATACTGAAGAATTAAATTTCTTTAAATAGTTCCTTTCTAGGTACAGTGCCACCTAACCTTCTGTGATATGGCAGACTCCCATGTGGTACATTCAATTTATTAAGCAAAACACTAACCTGTCTATAACACAAGCCAAGGAATACATCCTCTTTGTGATATAAATGGTTGTGTCCAGAATGCATCCTAAGGTCTTAGCATATAGTCATTCCCAGGGAATGAAATAGGTGGACCTAAGTTCTATGTCCTTTTGAAACTAATTTCAGTTTCATTTTGTAAGTCCATGGATCATCACAACAGCACTTTGTTATCATACTTATTAATTATAACTTGATTAATGTTAATATTAGCCTATATCAAACTTCAAGTTTTTTTTTCAAGCAAATTGATCAGTAATGAACCTGACATAGGTATGGTTCTGAGTCACTTGGTAATCTTAGATTTTTCTCTGAAAGTACACATAAATATAACTAAGTAGGTGGTATTGTTGATACCTGGGCTCTCAACTGCAATAGAAAATGTCACAAATGAACTTTTCATAAATTTTTCTATAAGTTCTCAGCTATATCTCGATATACCGAGGAAGATAAGAGTTTTCCCAGTTAGCCTTCTA
This sequence comes from Leptonychotes weddellii, assembly GCF_054177405.1. Taxonomy (NCBI): domain Eukaryota; kingdom Metazoa; phylum Chordata; class Mammalia; order Carnivora; family Phocidae; genus Leptonychotes; species Leptonychotes weddellii. Next base: position 62,919,843 of record NC_138380.1, read on the forward strand.
TTTTCAAAAGCTTATTTCTTTTTGGCATGTAATTTCTGCTTATTTCTTTTGGCATGTAATTTTTGCTACATTCAGTGGATATGCTTTTAAAAGTTACCATCTGTTAAATGTTTTGATGCGATTTTTTTCACTTAATATATATCTGAATTTCACAGCATTATTATTTTTAAATTTTTTATTTAAAATCAAGTCTTGTTAAAATGTCAGGCTCATTTAATTCATTAATCTTATTTTATTTATACTGGCACTCACATATACATTTCTAAGTACTGGCAATGGGTTTTAGTTTAGTTTATTTCATAATGATTTTTCAAGTTGTATTCTTTGACACAGTTAACATTTTGCCTATTAAACACAGAGGAATATTTTTGACTTCCACAAAAAGCACAATCTCTCTTTCTTTTTAAAATACATGGCTTTCTTGGTTTATCTTTTCATTTTCATACTTCCAATAGAGATATGGGTCCAAAGAATTAATTCTCTACTACAAGAAAAATAATCGTGTAAGTGCATTGGCAAAATGGCAGTTGACATCTGGCCCCAATGTAAAGCAAGAAAATGAGTTAATGATAGGATGGACCCATAGACAGTAAAAGACTTATGGTCTATATGGTATGGCTGGTGCTCTGTTCTGCAGGTAGTTGCAATCAAGGGCAGAAACTTACCCTGCTGCTGAGTCACTATTTACCTGGTTGCATGAGTGAATTACATTTTTTTATAACATTATGCAAATCAACATTCTAACAGCCAAACAGAGTACACCTTTAGCCTCTTGTCCAAATGGCTAAGGAAAAGTTTTTTTCCCAGCTGCCTCACCCTTGCATGACTGTCTACCTGCCCCGAGTGGGCTTGTACTTGACACTGTTTTTTGCGGCATTCATGAATTCATCCAGCAAATAACTGAAAAAGGCATTGTTCTAAGAGTTGGGGATACCATGGTGAAGGAAAGAGAAAAATCCCTGTCCTCAGAAAAATCATGTTCTAATGGGGAGGGATGGAAAATAAAATAAATAGGTAAGTAAAAGGTATGAGTGGGTCATAACTAGGGGACAAAAAACGGAGCCATTACAGTATTCCAGGAAAGAGCCAGTGGGGTTTTGGAACAGGGTGATCACATTGGAGGTGATGAAAAAAGTGGCTGAATTACTGAATTATGGATATATTTTGAAGATGAAGCTGACGAGGTTTACTAAAATTTATGATGTTAAGCTGTAAGAAAAAAGGAGCCAAAATTGTTTATCTGAGCAAGTTGAAGGATGTAGATGCCATTTACTGAGAAGAGAAAGATTGGGGTGTTTCTGTGGTCAGTAGTGGGGAAGCTTAGTTTTGGTCTGACTTAAGTTTGATATGTGTTTTAGATATTCAAATGGAGATGTTAAGTAGGCAGTTGGATATCCAAGTCTGAATTGTAGAGGAGAGGTTTAGACTGAAAATATAATTTTGGTAGTCCACAGACTATAGATAATAAAGTCATGTGACTAGGTGATATCTCTTAAGAAGTGAGTGTAGAGGTCTGAGGCCTGAGTTTTGGGGAACTGCAATTTAGAGGTTGAGGGTATGAAGAAGACCCAGGGAACAAGACTGGAGAAACGGCCACTGAGGAGGGAAGAAAACAGGAAATGATGATGTCCTGGAAGCACAGTGAAGGTGGCTGAACAGGGAGGCAGTAAATCAACTGTGTCAAATACTGCTCATAGGTCAAGTAGGGTGAAGATTGAGAATTGGTCATTGGATTTAGCAATAGGGAGGCTCTCATTGATCTTGACAAGAGCAGCTCGGGTCTGTAGGAGAAAATAAATGAGGCAGTAGCTTTGGGAATGAACACAAGAGATAAAGAGGAGTTTTGTTTTTAAGATGGGAGAAATAAAGCCAGAATCCCTTAGCTGAGGGTTAAGCCTCTTTATGTCGACTTTGTGTCTAGCACCTTGCTGTATCCGTAAGAAATACTCTCTTGACCCTGGAGTTGTAACCTTACTGAAGAAATGGAAGAAATGACAAAATGGTGGGAGCAGGTAATTAGTGCTAGAGTAGTTTTTAAAAAGTAAGATAATGCAAGTATTGTTTTCACAGAGATGGTGGAGTTCAAATTCTTAAATTCTTAATTCTTGAAATAAGTTGGATTTAGGTAGATGAAGAGTGGGAACAAAAGAAGAGTATGATATCTGGGGAACAGTAAGACTAGCCTGGCTAGAATTCATATTAAGAAGAGATGGGGTGATAAACATGGAGAGCTTTTACCATCAGCTAGTTCCAGCTTTGTTATTTTGGCAATGGAGAGTAAAGGAATTAATCCATCTGCAGTAGCTGTAGAATTAAAAAAAACAAAGTCTTGTTAATAGTTTTCTTTTTAGTGATTTTATTATTAGAAAATTCTCTCAAATGTTTTTTCAATAAGGAGTAAAAGCTAATAAAACTAGCTGAATTTTAAAATACTGTAATAATTACTTTTAAACATGAGGATTTTGCCCTATGGAAGAAAAAATACCTCTAGGTAACCACAAATTTCCTTTTAAAATCTTCATCTATCCCATTTTTATGCTCTGGAATGGTATTTTAACATTTTATAAATAAGAAATAAGTTAAGTCATTTCTAATTAAACCATTAGATATTTTACAGTTCATAATATCAACTCTACTTTTGGAAAATAGTCTCTTGTTTACATTATAGATCTAACTTCAAAAAAATATAAAATATTTCTAATCTGTACAAGACACTAGAAGGGATTTCATTAAAAGAAAGACAAATATAGATTTAATGGAGCTTTTCAAATTAGGTGTATTTGAAGTTTTCATCAATCCTCAAAATCACCCTAAATAAAACCAGACTTAGTATTTGGAATTTTTGAAGTAGTTGTCCAGATAAGTTCTGGAGATAACTATCCGAGTTACTTTATTTTTACAAAAGGGAAGCTGTTAGGTTAAGCCATACGAAACTGCCATTTTTATAGGCTAAAAATGATAGCATGGTAGAATTTTAATTAACGGCTCAACATAAAAATTCCAACTTGGCTCTCCCAAGGTTTGTTAAAGTCCCAACCTCAAGGGGGAGGGACAATCTAAAGGAAGCGAGGTATTGTCCTAGAAATTGCACATTCTTTGGAGAACTGGCTTTTATTATCTATTACATGAAGGTTCTGCCCTTGGTCCTATAGTTTGTTTACTTATTTATTTACCTTAATGTTTGCAATCTAGTAAAAAAATTAAACATAAACATATACTCTTATTATTAAAGTTAATTTTACTATACTTACAAGCTTCCTATGCTAACATTTGAAATGATAAGGCATTTGTGTGGAGAGAAAAATTCACTCACCTTTAAAATTGTAACTGGTTAACTTATCTTACACTGGAATGGTAGGGTGCAAATGTTATTTTTACCAGCACCTAAAACAAATCATAGGATCTAGCTTAGAGGTACAGTGAATGATTTTAGGTCAAGGCTCCGAATTTTTAAAGTTTGTTTGCTTGTTTATTTGACAGAGAGAGAGAGAGAGATCACAAGTAGGCAGACAGGCAGGCAGGGGAGAGGGAGAAGCAGGCTCCCTGCTGAGCACGGAGCCCCATACGGGGCTTGATCCCAGAACGCTGGGATCAGGACCTGAGCTGAAGGCAGATGCTTAACCGACTGAGCCACCCAGGTGCCCCAAGGCTCTGAATTTTTAATGCTATGTTGGCTATCCATAAAAATGGGAAGGTTTGGCAAAGGAAACGGGGAAGGATTGCGGTAGATTTGAGTCAAGAAGTCCCTTCTGGGCCCAGATGGTAGATGTCTCAGTGCGATTTATGGTAGAGAAAATCTGAGTTTAGAGAACCTCTGTGGCATTATCTCAATTTTAGTGTGTCAAAATATTCCGTTAAACATCTTTTTCTGAAGAATGGTATGAATGAGCAATGCTAGTCAAAATCTAAATCAATGCAGAGAAGGTATTAAAACATATACCATACGTAGATGCTGTTCTTTTTTTTTTCCTGTTTTCGTGTTTTTTAATTTTATTTTGTTATGTTAATCACCATACATCATTAGTTTTTGATGTAGTGTTCCATGATTCATTGTTTGCGTATAACACCCAGTGCTCCATGCAGTACGTGCCCTCCTTAATACCCATCACCGGGCTAACCAATCCCCCATCCCCCCTCCCCTCTAAAACCCTGTTTGTTTCTCAGAGTCCATAGTCTCTCATGGTTCTTCTCCCCCTCTGATTTCCCCCCCTTCATTTTTCCCTTCCTACTATCTTTTTTTTTTTTTAACATATAATGTATTATTTGTTTCAGAGGTGCTATGGTAAGCGCAGTAGATGATGTTCTTATGGCAACTTCTACCACAATCACCTCTTAGCCATAAGACTCATTAAGAAAATTAAATGTAAATAGAATATACTTCAATTACAAATGCGCTATATTGTAATTATTAAATATAACAGTGGGACATATTAAATGAGAGTACGTAATGAAGAAAGGGCTTGTTAGTTAAGTTTTAGGCTTGAATTCGAATAGGAGAGAAAACATATTCATTGGGTATCACTATTGGAAGACATAAGTGCTTCCAAAAAACAGAGATATGCTGGTCATCTTTCTTTTTCAATTGTTTCATCGGGAAGAATCTTTTTTAGGTGATAAAACTTACAAGCTAAATTAAAATGCACTCTACTCATTGGCAAGCCACACCAGCAAGAATAATGTGACCATGGTACTTGGAAGTTTTTGATTTATAACTATACTATTCTCTACTTATAAGGCTGCAGTCTAGGAGGCAGAGCAATGAATCATTACAATTGTCTATCTGGGAAATGTCAAAAGATTAAGGGCAGAAGAAGAGAGAAAAAGAAAGAACACACATTTCTGTCTGAGAATTATTCCACAATTAATGGGAAGATATCACTAGCACATAAATCCAGTGCTAAATAAATAATAATTAAATTTTTAAGATCTTCAAGTAAGACTACTAATAAACCATAGTGCTTGAACTTCCTGGGTAGAAAGGCAGATTATCCTCTGATGCTCTGATAACTAAATCATTCCTTATTAACTATCACAGTGACCTCTCCCTATGCACGAAGAGTTTGGAAAAGTAAATTTAAGCTGAATAAATAGATTAGAAATTTGACCCAATCATTAATGGATCCAGATTTTTAAAAAAAGGACACATACAGTTTAATTGATACTTTGCCAATACAAAAATAAGCATCCACAGAATGTTTATTTACTGTTTAAATTACTCCATATATTCATATACCATGAACAGAAAATATACTTTATCCCACACACAATAAGAGCAAACAAGTGCAATCTTTCGAACATTAAACGTTATAATCAAATCTGTACAACAGATAAATAAATTTATACCTCTAACAGTTAGCTTGTAACAAAACAAAATGAAAAACATATATTGCCCAAAGTCACCGGTTTACTTAAAATTCTACTTATGGTTATACATCTCAGTCATAACAACTTGAATCTTTACTACACTGCACCAGTTAGATTGATAAATATATTTTTTTTAAAATAGGGGGAGTAATAGGAAATACCAAAATGAGTATAAAGAGCTTTCCAAACATTGGAAAAAATAGAAATTAATTAGTTGGAGGAAAACATTAAATGGATCCACAGGGTAACTGGTATCACACTGGTATAGCTTAGGGAAAGCTAAACATATGAATGGATTGGAAAGAAAACTTGGCCTTTTTACAGGAAGAAGCAACGACAACATCAACAGTGACAAAACCCTGTCATGGAGCCTAGCACGACTCTGTGAGACAAAATGTACAAAGATTTAGGTATACCTGAAAGCCACAGCTAGGAAGAAAAACCTTGTCAGGAAACAGGTAACATCAGAACGTGAACACATATAAATTAAAGGCATACTGTTTATCGTTCCACATCATTGCACATATGGTAAGAGAACAATACTGCAGACATTCTTGAGTAAGAAAGTTTTCGGTGAAGTAGGAAGTTCCATGATGAATACAGGTATAGACAATCTTATTACCACAAATTTAGTAAAGATCAAAACACTCAGTGGTGCCACTAAGCTAATTAAATTATGTTTTTACTGGAAAGGTAATTATTTCCCTGCCTTCATGTTAACTTAAAATCATTTATAAACGGAAATATAGATCCAGTAGAAAAGACGTTTCACATGCAATCCTATACAATGCACTCTGCTTCAACTGATCTTCAGGATTTCACATTGGAGACGTACATTTCCAATATATACAACCACACATGTTCCACAGACGCCACTGAGCTGTCCTCTTGCCACACGGGTTTTTAATTTACATATACATTTATATCTCCAGATAGATGCGTTTCTCCTCTAGGCAGACACAAAATTAGCCTGAAGAATTTAAGTTTCTTAGGATTTTAGGAACCTAATGTCTTGACTTCTCTTGAATCGACGATAAGATGAGGAGTCCACAGAAAAATGCAGCTATACATGCCAGCCTTTTCAAGAGAGAGGAGTTATCTTTAGGAATAATAATCTGTGCAAGATCATTAGTGATCTGAGAAATTTCGTGCGCCACACAGACAAATATGAAAGTGCTGACGATGATGTTGAGCATAGGGTTTCCAGGTATGAGTACCAAGACGCCTCTGGTGTCGGCGGCCAGCCATATGTGGTATTGGCAGATAAAGAGCTGGAAGGAGAGGAAAGTTAGATACGTACAGACGGTCAACGACTACAGCACAGTTTTGCCTAATTTAAACATTTCCTAGCATAATTATGTTAGAAGGCTTTTTCCAAACCATTTACTTCTGTTTCACTCTTGGTCCTGAAAAGTCGACTGCAGTCTACTCTTCAGAACTCCTACTTGTTGAAGCGCTGTTTCAAAGTCCCCAAGAAATCAAACAGGAACCTTACAACTTTAAAAAACATTTTTTTTTTTTTTTTTTTTTTTTTTGCATGACACAGAAGACAGCTGACAGAAGGATTTCCGGACTCTGGTCTTTAGACCAGAGTATTACTAGGGGTGTGTGCACATATGTGCATACTGCATATTTATATATATTTGTGATTATATTTCTGTATGTGGATATATGAACAGGAAGTGGTATGGGCATTAAGATGTCCTCAAGTTTGCTCTGCATGGCCAGACAAATGTTTTCAACTGTATTTGCATATTCCTAAAGTATATTTCAACTTCCATGTGAGTATACATATTAGATGAAACCACTACAACTTTCAGTGGTGGTTACAAATGTGGTTCTTTCATCACATTTGTTCAAAATATCAGAGAGCAGAAAAATGCTTAAGCTACCTCTCAAATATGAGACTATAAAATTTTGATATTTTTACTAGAAATACCAAATTATAAATTCATTCATTAAAGTTAATAAAAACACTCATGCTCCAAATATTAAGGGGATAGCAAAATAAACATTCTTTTATCTACTGAATGACTTGATAAGTCATTCTTGATTAATAATTCTAAATTCTATTCAGTCTCACTTATGAGACCCAAAAAAAAAGAACATTTATTAAAGAACTCAAAGAAAAATTTATTTTCCCTATTTTAAGGACAACTTAATAATAAATCTTATACTCTAAAATATGTCTTTTATGATTATAATATGAATTCTACTGTTTTAATATGTTCTACTTTGAATAATAGAGCTCAGAATATTCAGAATGTTTTTCAAAACCTACTTTAAGGTTTTAAATAAGTCATATTCAGTATTGCATACAAAATGTAATAAGGTTAGAAAATTTCCCCAAATTTCCTATCATAAGGGTGAATTTTATTCGCATAAGTATCGGTAAACTAAATTCCAGGACTATTTAATTATGGAGATGAAGAACAAATAAAAATCCCTTCAGCTTGACTTCATTTATATCTATTTATAAATTTCATTTATATCTATTTAACTTTTCTCTTTTCTGATCTAAGCAATTTAGTGCTTACAAGCTGAAGACAATATAAAGAATATTTGAAAGTCATCTAGGTCTAGTCATTAAATAAGTAGATTAAAAATATACTACTTTATTGCTGTTGAAAGTTGAGTTTCCTCTCTGTATTTCCATAAATAACATAGTTTTGATTTAAAAAAATGTATTTTGGATTTATACACATACACACACGCATATAACACTTGGCTGTATAAGTAGAACAAAATATTAATGTACCAACCTCTAATGAAATTTTTCCAAACCAAGCAAAAAATGAGCTATAAACTGATCGGGCATATCCAGGGATATTCCTTATTAGGATGAAGGCTAAAATCTAAGGAAAAACCACAAAGACAAAATAAATAATCTGTTTATTAAAAGCATTTGCTTTCCTTCAAGTGATAACTTTATTATCTCTGTTCTTGAATTTGATACATACACAATGGTTTTTGTCAACAGAGAAAGTTTTAGCAAGTTATTTTTGTTCTAGACTCTGTCCAAGTTAGATTTCTCAACATGTGGTCTGTATACTGTGTATCAGTGCAGATTTTAGGTAGCACGTGGCTGAACAATTTTATGTGTATTTGAAAAATTATAAATCCACCTCCGTGTAGAAAGAAATGATATCATAGTTTGTGTAGCCAAACTCAAAAACCCCCATGATACAATTTGGCTTCTTCCATAAAGTATCTGCCTGATTGCCAGCAACATACCCCGTCCTGCACTCCTCCATAGCCCCCTTTCACTAACACCCATGTAAATATGAGAAATGGCATGACTTTTAAGATGTCCTCATGTTTGCTCTATATGGCCAGGCAAATGACGTCTTGAACTGCATTCACATGTCATATATTTTCCCCTTTTGATCTCTTCTCCCTAAAGACAACCTCCAGCTTTTGGGCGCCTGACCTTCACCATTCTCCCCCATCCTTTTGTACCAGGTGGAACAATCTTGAATTTTCTAAACCTCTAATTCAGTGTCACATTCAGTAGCTAGTTTATCTAGCAAAGAACTCTCTTTAGAATCTATTCTTATAAAAAAGCAAGAAATTGTAAAGAAAAAAACTGTTTTCACTTTCACAAATACCTTTCAAAAACCTTCTCATAAAAAGACTGAAAAATCTATTTACACTTCAGAGAAAAACCCTATATTCAGTGTTGATCACTCTGGGCATCTGGTCAAAGGCTTTAGGAAGAGGCCTCTGGGATGCATACAGGATGAGCAAATAGGAGATTTGTGGATCACTCTATCATTTATGGAAAAAGGAACCAAAGTGAACTACTCAGGTACCATTAAGTTGAGTGATCTTCATGGGTAGTAGTGTCAAAGAGACTCAAGTTTGAATCTAACCTTTGCCTTGTATTAGTTCTGGGATTGAAGGTAAGGTACTTTACTCCCTTAGGTCTGTTTCCTCATCCATATGAATAGGGGTAAGATTTACCTTGAAGGTTGATGTGAACATTAGATGGGAAAACATATATAAGGTACTTATCATAACATGCATTGTGAGCCATTTAAAGAAACACATTAGGTAATTAATAGCACAGGTGGTATACATAAATGGTAAAAATCATAAAGGTGAGACCTAAATAAAGCCCTTAAACATGAAACCCTTTAATGAGTTATTATAATTAAAGTATTGCACAAACTGTAAAATGCTAGAAAGAATGACACAGATAAACACAAATCACTAGTCTGAGCATCAGAAAATCTAGGAGTAGCCCTAAGCAAATCACTTTCCTTCTTTCTAACTTTAATCTACCCTTTCTCAATGTGTTCTTATTTCTTTAGCATATTCCAGTCTGTGTTTCGTCATACACTTCGTAAACGATGTGATTAGGGGAACAGAAAAATCAAAGAAATGATAGCCATGGAGAAGACAACTGGGGTCTAGGGAGTCATCTTTATTAGCTTGGTAAAAAAATAATAATAACACTTAAAATTTGTTCAGCATTTGTAACTTGCTGGGTACTATGCTAGCACTTAATATACATTATTTATGGTTAATCACCTGTATGCTGTTCTACAGCAAGCCTTTCTGGAAATTTCTATCCAGACTGATGGGCAAAATAAAAGGTCAGGATTTGGGGCACCTGGGTGGCTGTTGGTTAAGCAACTGCCTTCAGCTCAGGTCATGATCCTGGAGTCCCGGGATCGAGTCCCGCATCAGGCTCCCTGCTCAGTGGAGAGTCTGCTTCTCCCTCTGGCCCTCCCCCCTCTCATGCTCTCTCTCTATCTCATTGTCTCTCTCAAATAAATAAATAAAATCTTTAAAAAAAAAAAATAAAAGGTGAGGATTCAAGGATTGATCTATAAGAGTGAAATAGATAAAAGGGATTAAGAGTACACTTATCTTGATGAGCACTGAGAAATGTATATAATTGTTGAATTACTATATTGTACACCTGAAATTAATATAACACTGTTAACTGTACTTGAATTTAAAAAAAAAAAGGATTGATCCATAAGCCTTTTGCAGGGTCAGGCTGAGAAAATACTTTCTAACAGAACACTAGGAATCTTGTACATGTTAAACTCTTAAGAAGCCTCCTCAGATAAGTATGCTAAGGACATATAAACATATATAAATTTTTAATAATCACATCCACACCCACACCCCCACACCTACATCACCTGTTGGTATCTGAGAATAAGAGTGAAACATGATAAGGAAGTAAAATTTGGGGATCCCTGAATGGTCTGAGTTTTACAACAGGGGACTAGCGCCCTTGGAAAGAAGTAGCTGCCAATAAAATTGGTACTTGCTTCAATTTGTGCTCCCTGTCCATTCTTGCATTCTGTAAAGGAGGAGCTGAGGCCCTCGCTGAAAAAGTACTAGGGAGATAGGAGTGTGCGGAGGGTAGTGACTGGAAAGTTAGGTGATGGGGCTCAGGAGGGCTTGTGTGTTCTTCTGTGTAGCCGCTCTTTCCCTTAGTTCTCTTTATATCCTTCTGTACGGGTGCACTGTGAACGGTGACACCTCCTTTCCATCAGGAGTAACAGAAGTGATATCATATACGATATGCAAAGAGTTACTGGTAAGCACTATCACTGTCTATAGAAGTCCTGAAAATGCTACATGAATACAGTATAAAGTTTACAATTTCATTATTGATTGTATTTGAAGAGTCTGTCACATGCTCAGTTCTATTGACTCTAGAGAGGTTCAAGGGGAATAAAATAGTTCCTGCAGTGAAGAGAACTTAAGACCTAAGAGAAGATCCTCTAGAAATCATCCTTGCTCCTCTTTGCTGCACTGCTCATTTTTTAGGTCTCAGTTTAGATACTGCTTTCTCCAGGAACCCTGCTCTGATACCAAGGTGGGTTGGGAAGAAGTCCCACGTTACCAAAGCGCCTGGTACTTAACTATCATCACACCATCACAATGTCCCATAATGACCTGCAACCAGAGGTATCTCTGCAAAACATCAGTCTGATTTGAGCTGCTCCTTACCTCTGCCCACCTCCCAGTCACGACCACATACTTCTCTAGACTTTGGCTCTCCGAGCTGTAGCCCGCACGGCCTTCTTCAAATTCCCTGAATGTAAATATGCTCCCTTCCCCCACAGGGCCTGAGTTCTTGCTGTCTGCCTTCCTCCCTCCATTCTCAATTTAATTTTCCCAGGGAAATAATTTCTGACCCCTCACCATGCCTTGCTTCAACTCCAACTAGGTCAGATTCCCTTATTAGATTCTCTTGTAGCATCATATACTACTAGTTATAATTACACGGTGATTCTATGATTACTACCTGTAATAGAAGAATGGAGGCTCTGGGAGGGCAGGACCTAGGTCTGATGTGGTTACCACTGTATCCTCCCAGCCTAGTATCTAGTGCATAGTAGGTATCAAATATTGTTAAATGAATAAAAAATGTTCAATGAATGAATGTTCACTGGTTCATAGCTCTATTAGACTGTAAATTCCACGAGGGCAAGAGCTGTATGCATCTTAACACTGAACTTCTTACACACGTATGTACGTGTATGTACAGCGCGGGACTTAACACATTAATAGTTATGATTAAATAAAGAAATATGAGTAAATGAAGACAAAGCAAATATGAGGAGAACCAACATTTTCTAAGTGCCTACTAAAGTGACCAATACCAATCATTTCCATACATTTAATGTGGCAATCCTTTAAAAGAGATTTTAATGTCCCTGTACAGTAAAGGAAGGTAGCGCTTAGGAAGATTAAGTCATATACCTGCATTTTTTAGTTTGATCTCAAATCTCACTGCCTCTAAAGACTGTATTCTTATCAAGAATTAAGAAAAAAAAATTTTCTAAATCAAGACAATTACCTGTACCACAGACACAGATGGGTGGAGTTCGTTGCACTCTGCTTTGTTTTTACAACTGCTGGCCCAGATGGAATAGGTCTAAACCAAAAAAATATAGGGATCAGTTCATGAAACCAGTTATGCCTTAACGAGGCAGCTTTCTCAGCATCTTCACACGGTTTTCTTTGTTTATTACATTATACTCCATGATGCTATTTAAAAAGCTTCAGTAAAAATGCCCACACATTTGGTCATCACTTGTTTTGGTTTGCTCAACTGCTCAAAGAAAAGAAAGCAGAGAAAGAGGAGCATAGGTCTGTGCTCTTCCAGAAATAGTGATCATGAGGCAGTGATGGTTCTTCCTGTCAAACACCTTACATTATATTTTTCCCAAAATTTATTACAACTTTAAAAATTTGTTTCACTGAATCCTCAGTTATTCTTCATATTTAACTTACACATACATATTCTCTTAGCATTTATGTTCAATTAGAAAAATACAGAGCAAAGGATTTTAAAAGTAAAGTTTTATATATTAAAAATAATTGATTAAATTCCTATTTCTTAAAGTTAACTTTCTGTATCATTTAGGACTTCAAAAAATTATAAGATTACATTTTGAAACTTACCAAGAAAGAAACTACTGAAATAAACAATAGAAAATTTGAAATTTTGTTTGAAAAAAGAGGTTCACCCTTTCCCTCAGAAAGTACTTGACGCTTCTGTAAAGCCAGATAGATGAAAGCAAACAACATTCCATGAAAGACTACCTGAAAAATAAGAAGAGAAAATTTGTTTTAAATGGCAACTTTTCAATAAATAGCATGAATATTTGGTAAATGAGGACACTATGTACAAAAGTAAGTAGGTTAAAAGCTGAAAGGTTGTAAGTTTCTATGAGGGACTTAAACTTCAAGAAATGACATAAAGTCAACGATTGTTAGAAACTCTCTGCAATAGGACAGCAAACAGCTCTTGCAACAATATGAGATAAGCTGGTTCATTCTGAGCAGTCTCAGCAGCAAGTGAAGAAACAAAGATAATTTCAAAATAATGATAAAAACACAAGAAACAAGTGTTGGGAAGAAAAAGGAGAAAAAGGAACCCTTGTGCGCTGTTGGTGGGAAAGCAGATGGTGCAGCTGCAGTGGAAAATAGTATGGAGTTTCCTCAAAAAATTAAAAGTAGAACTTTCATCCAGTAATTCCACTACTGGTATTTATCCAGAGAACAAAGACACTAATTCAAAAAGATATATGCACCCCAATGTTTATAGCGGCATTATCTACAATAGCCAAATTATGGAACTAGTCCAAGTGTCCATCGACTGACAAATGGATAAAGAAGTGGTATATATATACACGATGGAGTATCGCTCAGCCACCGAAAGAATGCATTTGCAACAACATGGATGGATCCAGAGGGTATAATGCTAAGTGAAATTAAGTCAATCAGAAAAGACAGATACCATATGACTTCAGTCATATGTGTAATTTAAGAAACAAATGAACAAAGAAAAAAGGAGATAAACCAAAAAACAGACTCTTAACTACAGAGCACAAACTGGTGGTTACCAGAGGGGAGGTGGGTGGGGGAATGGGTGAAACAGGTGAAGGCAATTAAGAGTACAGTTATAATGACGAGCACGGAGTATTGCAGAAAATTGTTGAATCACTATATTGTACACCTGAAACTGATATAACACTACATGTCAACTCTACTGGAATTAAAATGAAAAAAAGAACAACAACAAAAATAATAAATAAAACTATTATGGAGATGTATGATAAAATTTAAATGCTAAACCAAAATAAAACACATTTTATATTGATACTTTCAATCAAATAAATCAACACTAATACCACCAAGATCATGCTTTTAAGAAGGAGCATATGCAACACAAGAATGGAAAAAAAATATGGTGGGCCAGAAAGCACATAAAGCTTTTTTTTCTTTTTTTAAGATTTATTTATTTTTTAGAGCGAGTGCGTATGTGCACACGCATGGGGGGGGAGGGGCAGAGGGAGAGACTCTCCAAGCAGTCTCCCTGCTGAGCGTGGAGCCCTCCCATGACCCTGAGATCACAACCTGAGCCGAACACCAAGAGTCAAACGCTTAACTGACTGAGCCACCCGGGCACCCCAAAGCTTATTTTTTTAAAAACAAGGACTTAAAGTGAACTATCATATCATAGTACACTGCTCTAATGACAAAGTTGAGAATTTAAAATTATTTGCTATCAAGCCTTTAGCAAAGCTTTTTATTCATATGTGGTTTTGAAATGCCCTGTAGTACACTGGCAAGTACAGAGGTATTAGATACCGGGAATGGCACAGAACCGGCATTAAGAAAACATTTGTGGAATGAAAAAAAGGATGGAAGAAAAAGGGGAAAGAAAGGAGAGAGGTAATTAGTATTTATTCATTGTCCATTATTTTCCAAATGCTGTGCTAGATGTTTTACATTTTCTTGGCAAGGTGAATCTTAACTTTCCTTCACGATTACATTCACGGAATCACCCTCAACACTGCTCTCTCTTCTTTGCACGCTCCTATCACAAAATCCACACTACATAATTCAGCACCTAATTATAAGTAGTAATCTTGGGTTTTAAACTCGATTGTAAGGCTTAGAAACCTAGTGGTATGTCTTCTTTCTCTACTATATTCCTTCCTCACAAAACCAACATCGAGAGCATATATCAGGGCTCAATAAATATTGTGTTGAATGGCTGAAGCATATACATGAGGGATCATTTTTTTTTTAAGTTTATTTATTTAAGTAATTTCTACGCCGGACGTGGGGCTCCAACTCATGACCCAGAGATCACTCCACCAACTGAGCCAGGCAGGCACCCCTATGAGGGATCATTTATAAGTCAAAATTAGGACTCAAACAAAGGCCCCTTTATAGACAACATTTTTACAGTATTTTCCTGTTGATATAAATACCCATGCATACCCTTTCTCTGCTATAAAAAAAGGCGGAGCAGGGCTGCTTTAATTTACCAAGTCAACACTTTTTCTTATTCTAAAACTAAAAAAAAAATTATAATTTTTCCAAATAATTTTTTAAGTATAATTTGAAATGGCAAAAGATCACAAGATAAATACATACGTAACGGTCTAACCTCCATCTGAACCACCATTCATATACATTCCCTTTCAGTTCAAAACACTTGGACAATGGCCAAAGAGAAAAGATCTTCTCAAATGCACCCTATGAAAAGGAATCCAGAACACAAATTAAGATGGTATGAGTCAATACTTGTTTTCTAATTCTATTATAAATTATAGTTTTCTAAAGTTAGGATTATCTAAGAGTCATTCACAATTTAAAAATTCTCTTTCATTTGAAATTCATTTGAAATTTATTTTACTAAAGACTAACAAAGATGACTTAAAACTTTTTGTTAACTTACTTTCACTGCACATGAAAGACTATTGAGACTGCAAAATTAAAAAAAAAGGCAAGCTAGTAACTGGAAAATTCTTCCATTTAAGGTTTTTAATCTAGTATACAAAACAGCTAATATTTACAGATCAAAACACCAAAATACAAAAAAACTTAGCCAATATGATATCAATATCCTAAAGAATGATAGTTAAGGTTAAAATAGTTTTTCTTTCTCTAAATGTTCTTAATAATCTATAATTAACCATTTGAGTTAAAAGAATGCTCTGAATTAGTCACCTTACTTAATCAACCATACCCAAATGCCATTACTAGCCTTTGAAACAAAGTTTACAGTTTTACTGTGGTCAAGTTAGTGAATGGTACCCTCTTATTAATCGGACAAGCCTGGAAAATCTGGGAATCAAGGGGCAGAAGTCTTGGGTGCATTCCTGCACATTAATGAAGTCTTTCAAAGAAGAGAACAAAAACCTCAATTTCCAGACTAAAGAATGGCAACAAACTCTATTAAGGAAAGCTCCATTATGGACCTAATGCCACAGCATAAAAAATGTAACATAACAATTTTTAAAAAGGCTATTAAAAAACAAACAAAAAAATGAAAACAGAATTGTATTTTAGGTCATGCTGAATCTTTAGGTTAGAAGAAGTTTATTATTTTAATGAAATGCAATATTCTCCGTTTAATCATTTAAGAATTTAAAATACTTCAGCTTATTAAATAGAGGTTCTATCAAAATCTATGCCTCAGAAAATAGAGGATGATTCTTACCAAGAGTTGCAATATAAAGTACTTACAGATCATACATATGATATGTATATGAAATACAGAAATACAATATTGATACAAAACAGAGAAATATATAGTATCTATTAGAGATACATGGTCTTAGAGATCATATATATGTGACACATTTATCATTAAAAATATTATTTCTGATTAAAAATTTGTTTCTTATGTGATCAACGGGCGAGTATTTAGTGAGCACCCATTTTGTGCAAGACACTGGGCTAACCAGGCCAAGTATTTTTTTTTCCAGTGCACTGATCCAAAGCTGGGGAAACCTTCTTAGTCTCTTTATTGAACCCCTGGTTCACCTTCCCTTCTCTCCCTCAGATGCACCGTGGAGCGTCTGGAATTTTAATGAGTAAATGTCAAGCAGCTGTTGCAGTTACCTGGCTATTTCTTTATACATTTGCTATCGTTTCCTGCTTACTTTATAAATCTCCTGTAAAAAACCTTGGAGTTCAGGCAGAAATAAAAATGCTTTATTTCTAAATATGAAAATAAAGTATGAAAGCCTACAAAACAAACAAACAAACAAAAACCAGCTTATAAGATCACACACACACTATGCTTACGTGGCATTTGCACCTGACACAGCTAAGTCCAAGACAGGGAATGTTGGAGATGGGAGCAAACTGCAGAATATGTCACAACTATAGGTATTCAAATTAAAATATTTTGTTATAAATATCATGCTGCCCAAATAATGTCTGCCTGATGGATTGACCAGCAGGTAGCAGTTTCCCACCTTGCTAAAGTAGCTGAGAAAACCTCAATCATCATAATAGGGGGAGATAAAATGGTAGAGATAAGAAAATGACCAAAAATTTTATTAAATTAAACATACTACATATATACAAACTCATGTGCTCCTAAGTTGGCTTTGCTAACTGCCAAAATTTTACTCTATGCAGTTATGGAAAAATCAAGGAACACTCTGATGCAATGAATAATGCACAAACCAAGTTGCGAATTCTGTCAAGAGAATTTTGATCTCCACTTAGAGTAGTGTCTTATAAGAGGCATTCAATAAACGTCTGATTGATCAAAGTCAAGTAAAATGGATTTTGAACAATTGCCAGAGGAAGAGCTTTAAATTGCTCTTACAACAAAAACAGTGGTAACAAAAGTAGATAGGTCTCAAAAGAACTACACTGAGTAGTCAACTACAGAGTGACACTTTTATTACAGTCATTAAAAAATGAAGCTAAAAAAAAGCTCTGACTCTTCTCACATACTTTAATAGACTTGAACTTTAAAATAACATAGAACAAAATATAAACTGAAAAGACTGTACAAACCTGAGAATATGCCAAAAAACATATACATAACAGCAAGAAGGCTAGTTTCAACAGTAAGCCAAAATGCCAGAAACAATTTCCTAAGAGAGAAAATATTTAATTTACTAAAAGGTATAAATTTACATTAGAAAACATATTAATAGTCTCTGTTTAACATAGTAACACCCTGCATAGTTCTTAAAATAATTGAAGGCTGCCCACAGGATACATAAAATATATGTAAGTGGTATAAATTATAAGAAGGGCAAAAAGGAGTAGAGCATCCTCGCTAGGAAAGAGGCCACAACCTATGCCTGATACCCTCCGTATCTCCTGTTCATCCACTATAAATATATCTGAAAATACCTCCTGGATTCAACTATACCTATTTATTATTCAAAGGCACAACAAAATTTGGAACAATATGTTCAATATAGTTCTAACATTCATGTTGAATATAGCTTAGGTAATACTGCTGAAACATTAGAGTTCCAAGGAGAGAGCTTAAGAACTCCCTAATGGATCAGGGTTTAACCTTAAGATGTATTTTAACATACGCATATTTTAAGTTATGTGCTCACGGTTTATATATATTGATTTCATTTGATTAATACGCTAGGTTTGTGTCGAGGGATTAAGCTACAGAGGCTGTTCAAAGACATTCATGGGCCTGATGAAAGGCTGGAATTCGACTCTTACCTGAAGAAGTTATTTGACATTATAATGGGAGTCAGTGGAAGATATTTCTGATATACGGTATGTGGTTGAAAGAGTTAAGTTAAACATTATTAAAAACAACAACTTTTAATTTTTCCAAAAGAGGGAAGCTTTTATTTCAATGATATGATCTTGAGGGAAAGGAGCATTAAGATACATAAGCATGGCCTCACTCTGAACATTATCAGTAATGGGATGTGTAGAGTTTGAAGGTGACGACCTTCCGGGCACTTAGGCTTCCTTGTATGTACAACAGGTTGAGAGTAACTGCGCTAAGGGTTGTCTAGAAGATAAATTATATTAGTGCTCTTTAAACCTGGCTAACACAAAAAGCCTTTTTGCAAATGAATGCTTATCCAAAATTCTCAATATAGGTAAAAAATCAAATAAAGCAGAGCTGCAAAAGACTGGAGAAGGATGCAGGGGCCCAGAGCCCTATTTGGCTTGCTCTTCTCTCTTCTAGTGCTCTTCACTCTGGCTCTATACAAGACAGTTTGAAAACTGTTGCATTAGCTGATATGTAAAATGACTTTGAAAAATTTAGATCAAAAAAAAAAAGAACACACACATACAATATACACGCAAACTACTAATCTGCCCTGTTATATAATCACTTGAATTAGTTAGCTGTAACATTTTAGAAACACAGTTTAAGAACAAAGTTTCAAATGTCAAAACTACACATAAATTTAAACTATGTCTCAATAAAAAAATAGCCTTTAACAACTAAAAAGAAATTTAGTACATTAAAAGAATGTATTTATTAACAGTAAGAGAATATATTTACCGTTTGCTTTTTTTTGGATGATTTGTGGCCATAGGGCTAAAGTAACATATATGACCATGAACCATACGGTGACCAAGGGGACAAAATAATAGAATTGATAAGGCCGATCCATCACTATACATAACACCACTACCAGGAAATTGAGACGAAATAAGACCTATTAAAAAGGAGAAGAGAATGGTTTTCATTCCAGGTTTGCATGAAGAGCAAAGACATTCTCTCTGACAGAGTATAAACATTTATTTAAGACTAAAGTAATAACTGTACAAGTATATTTTACTAATCCTTAAAATTATATTTGTTCTACAATCACTGTAAGGAGTTGAATATAAAATATTTATGCATCATTATATTAACTAAATCCAAGCAAATCACCAGCCTGAGCTGTCCTCTGGCTACAACTGCCATCTTGTTAAATGTAGGGGAAGAATCATAAGCCTCCTTCCTAGGGCTACAGTTTATAAGCAGAGATTAGATTACCTCAACAAAAGGGTATACATTTCATCTCTGTTTGATGTTGATTTACCCCATTTAGGATTAAATTGAGAGTTGTCATAGATACAAAATAATATTACTCAAATTAAAAAGTGTCTTTGGGACCCGTGTAACAGTCATTTCAGACAGTGTGATGTCATTCAAAGAACACAGAATTTGAGCAGATTGATATTAGAGTTTTACCACTTACTATGTGACCGTAGGCAAATTATTTAACCTCTCTGAGCCTCAGTGTCCTTTCTGTAAACATGAAAATCACAACTCCGGGTTGTAATGAGGGGTAAATAAAATAATATTCAGAAAGTGCCCAGCACAAGGTAGAAACTTAATAAATATTAATCCTCTTCTTAAAGAAAACATAACACAGTATAATAATCCCAGGTAACTGTGCATTTCTACAAAACTGAACTGAATTAGCAATGCTGTCCCTTGTGTACTGGCGCTTTTATTAGACACTCATCTAAATTACATTTTCCCTTCCCTCAGTAATAAATTATTTATCTCGAATTATTAACCACAGAACACAGAAATAACACAACTTTAAAGTGTAATTTCATAAATTCAAATTATCTGTGTCCTTATAATGACCATATTTATATTTTTCACACCAAAAGGAAAGAAAAAGAAAAGAACTGAATACATTCCTACCTGACAGACTCTATGAATTCCAAAGTCTCCTTTGATCCAAAAGTATGAGAAATGCCCGTACCCCGTCTGAAATAGGTATGCAGCAACCAGAACCCGGATGTGCATGTACACAGGCAAAAACTGTTGGCAAAAATAAACAGGTAAAATATGTTGGCACTAACTATACTTTGAATTATCATAACCAATACATTGAATCAAGACAATGGATCATTGTTACTTGGCATGAGCTCAATGAAAAGATTTATTTTTAAAACATAGGCAACATAGCAAGAGTTAAAAAAAAAATGTAGACTTTGGAATCAGATCTCATTCAAATTCTGGTTCTGCCACTTACTAGCTACGTGACTTTAAGTGAGTTTTCTAAACCGCAAAACAAGAAGGTTCTTATGAGGAATGCAGGAGTTAATAAAGGTGAAACACTTCGTACATTTTCTCCACTTGGAATTAAATATATGATATCCATAATTACTAATCACCAGATAGGCTGAACATAAGTTAACTGTAGATTTCACATTTTCCCAATGAGAAGATAAAAAAACAAAACAAAAATCCCACAAATTTTGGCCCCCTCAACTACACAGACTTTAGATTTGTAAATTGTCATATAACTACTTATAATATATAATTATTTAGCAACAAATATATATTAAAAAACATATGCAACCATAATTTAGAAATCCTATTTCCCTCCCACTCTTAATTTATAAAACAATTTTATTCTACACTCCCACATCAATGTTTCATGACCAAGACCCTTAGAATCATTTACGATGGTTTTTCAGAGCATCCTAGCTTCATTTCTAAGTTAAATGAAATGTAACACATTTCTGATCTGTATTTTATGGGAATCACTGGAAATATCATCTCATTTGTAAGTCCTAATTCTCATAACCCTAGAACACTGTCATTCACCCTGTTGAATCAGCCATTGGTCCTTTACGTGTATATTCATGATCTCCACAACACAAGTAGTACTCTGTTTTTTAAAATGATCTTTAAAAGCCTTATTCAGTGACATCCAACCCTTGCAATTATAAGACTATTTTTTCAGGGGTAATTACTAAATCTATGTAAAAATTTTTTGGCTTCTATTTTATAGACTCATCTGATCACCTCTGTAATTATACAGCATTGACACTGCTTATGGCCACTTCAGGTTAATGTGTCTTTCCCAAGTGATACTTTTGTAGGAAAAAATAATTAAGTAGACACCCTAAATAGATTTTATAAGTCCTTGAATGTATGCATCTTTTGTATATATCCTTGAACGCACCCTTGAACACATCTTTCTCTTTTCTGAGAAGGCAAAAACCCCCGAATTTATAATAGGTCATAAATTCTTCAATACCGCCTCCATTCTAGCCAAACTGTTAAGATTCTCTGTTTTCCATACTTGTCCTTCTTGTGCTTCCCTGTCACCTTTCCTTTGTTTATCTGTTTATTCTACCCTGGAATGTTCTTCCTGTGACCATATTTTGCTTATTCAAATCCTATTCTTCTTTAGAGCCCTGTTCAAAATTTCCTATCTTTACTCTCAGATGAAAGTCATTTTTCCTTCCTTGGCATTCTTAAAGCACTCACAATCTATATATCAAAAATAGTTTTTATTTATTGCCCTTCATCATCAGTTCTTTTTAAATGTCTTATCTCATCATTAAGTCAGAAATTTTCAATGAAGGTGTAACATACTAGAATCACAGTGATGATGAAGGTAGCAAATGTCATCTTAACCTCAGGATTTGTCTATTCTAAGCCTGTTACCTTATTCTTGAAAGCACTCTAAAATATTCCCTTCAAGTATCTAAACATTTTTTTTTTTTTAAGAGGGTGGGGAAGGGTGGAGCAGAGGGAGAAGGAGAGAAAGAATCTTCAGCAGGCTCCACGACCCAGGGCGGAGTCCTACACGAGGCTTGATCTCACAACTCTGAGATCATAACCTGAGCTGAAATCAAGAGTTGGATGCTTAACCAACTGGGTGGTTGGGTGGCACCCCCTTGAACACTTTTTAATAGCAGAAAACATACCAATTCCCAAGGCAATCCATTCCATTTTCAGATGATCATTTTCTACCATAAAGTTCCTTTTCAAGAAAGGTTGAAATCTGTGTAAAAGCTTCCAACTTCAGCTCTCTAGGACAGTGCTATGCAATCAAGATAAAATGCGAGCCATACAGTACTTTTTTAACATGGCTACCAGAATATTTAAAAAGCTAAAAGAATCAAGTGAAACTAATTTTAACAAATACAATGCATTTAACTAAATATATTTAAAATATTATCATTTCAACATGTAATAAGCATGTAGTGAGATATTTTATATTTTTTACACCAAGTTTTTTAACTCATTATGCATTTATCACAATGAATCATACTTAACTGGTATGTCTGTCATGTTCACAGAACGCCTCAATTCCAACCAGCTAAACTTCAAGTGCTCAACAGCCACATGTAGCTAGTGGCTTCCATAATGGAGAGTCTAGCTCCAGAGCCATTTGTACCACACTTAGTCACTCTTTTATCTGACTGTTCTACAAGTATCTGAAAACAGCTGTCCAACCTAGGCTAACTCTTCCCAGTTACCTTAACCACTGTCCATAAAACATGCTTTGAAATCCCTTCAAGACTGGGGCTGGGCCTACAGAGTTGAGACTTGGTTATTACATGTAAATAGTAAATACTATTCATTTAAATTAAATTAAACACCATCACAATAATCTGCCAAGTGCCTGCCAATGTCGGATTATTACAAATTTCATGTAATACTTCTCCCAAGTTTTTATTTTAACATATTTTAAGTCAACAGGAAAATTGAAAGAATAGTACAATGGACACCCATATACCATGCTGACCCATTTTAAAGAATGTTGTACACGACATCATCCCTAAATATTTTAGCAAGTATCTTCTAAGAAGAAAGAATAGTTTCTTACATGACTATATTATCATTATCATACCCAAGATTTAATATGAATATAACAGTATCTATTGTACAATCTGTATTCAAATATCCCTGATTGTCCCAGCAGCATCCTTTATGGTTTAAAAAAATTTTTTTTTAGCAATCTTGAGTCAAGGATCACACATTGCACTTGGTTGTCATTCCTCTTTATTCTCCTTTAATTCAAATTATTTTTCTTTTTATCTTTCATGAGTCAAGTATTACAACAAAATTTTAGTATTAAAATATATTTTGATTTCCAACTGCATTATAATTAATAGCTAGGCTAGCTTCCGATTCTGTTCTTTTTCTAGTCCCACAAATTTTTCCTCACGATCTTTTATTCAGATTCTTTCATGAAAGTTACTTACAAATTCCCGAAGGAAAAAAACCCACAGTGGAACACAAAATCATCTACTGTATAAACCTAACTTGCTGTACTCTCCATATTAAATTCACAGTATTTTATCCATATTTCCTATAAATTATGTTTTAAAGGAATGTTTATACCAACAACTGCAATCTGCCAGACCATCTGGATTATCTTAATAATTCTCTGTAATTTTTTATGGTTTCTATTTTAGTATAAAAACAAGGCACAACTAAAGTTTGACATATTTTACTCAAAATAAAAAACATTAGGTAATTAAAATAACCGTGGCACTTAAAAAGAATTTTTAATGAGGGTAATCCCTCAAATATCCAAGAATCAAGTTCCAAGATACGTTATAACCCATGCTAATAATGCTTTGCCAATGTAGATACAGGTAATTTTTAACCACAAAATCCTATTACATAAAAGAACAGGAATATGTTAATTAATCATAACAAATGGTCTGTTAATGAAAAATATGTCCTTCCAGAACAGGGGTTTTTAAAAATTGTAATTTAGGATATATTGGGATGTAGTCTAAGATATATTAGAATTAGAATGCTGGCTTGGCAAATGATTATAATAGAATGCCAAATTGCCTTCATCTTTTTATGATCCAAATTCTTTCTGGAATCACTGAATTGAGGAACTTAATCTGCCATTAATTCTTTCTATCTGATTTTTTTTAATAGGAGTATCACCCTTTAATATGTCAGCAATTAATTATGTCTCTAAGTGGCATTTTCTTAAAACAAAGCCTTTTTTCCCTCTCAAATTAATCCAATCTTTATTCATATGTCAGAGATATTTCTAGGATTCAATATTCATCTCTACCTACTTTTTAGAGAATCTGACAAATATATCCTCCAAATTCTGAACTGGGCTTATAAACTAAATCTTACTATCCTCATCTGTCCTTGCTTTGGATTTCTTCTACTGTCTGGGATCTTCTGTAACCACCTGAACACACTAGGTCCCCCTCACCTGCAGTGTCACGGGAATTTCACTGCTGCCACAAATATACTTGTCAGAGCCATACAATTTCAGTATAAATTGTACTTCATGCTTTTACCTTCTGCCCTTCAAACAAACCATCCATAAAATCACTGCCAGTTTTTGAAAATAATGAAAAGACTCAATGAAGAATAATATTATTTTCAAATTGTTAGAGACACCTGTTAGAGAAAAAAACCTCAGTATTATTTACCTTCCTAACTGCTGCTATGGAAATTTCAAAGTATTTCTGTCTGGACAACACTCCCCCTCTTATCTCAATTTATCATTGATTCAAATACTATTTACAGATGTGTGCTTTATGTAAGCAACAAAAAAGTTTGGTAGTTCCAAAATTATGAATGAGTTTCTCAAATTTTTAAAACATGTTTTATAGAAATTAGTTTGTATCTTCACTATAAAACTTGTGTGAGAAGTGGTTATTAGATACCTGGGTTCACCCTCAAAAGCTCATTTTAACTGCAATATAGCTAGAATGTTACAACTCGGAATACATTTTTTCCTACCCCTGACAAATCCAGAGTGTTCCGAGACTATGAGAATCCTGTCTTTTAAGACACCTAGGGAGAAGGAAAAAATGATTTTGTTCAGGTACAGAAGGCACTAGGTGAGCACAGACAGGGTCCTCCAGCTCATGGAGGAGGTAATACTTAGGAAGTAGGGCACAAAAATGGTACAAGGGTAGTCCCTTAGTACCTGAGTTCTTTGAATACTGGGGCAAAAGAATTCTAAGGTTTTTAAATTTTAAAGGGGTAAAAACAGTTGGCCAAACTTCCTAAAATACAAGTAAGGGCAGAATATAAATATAATCGTCTAACTTGATTTCTTTTGATAGGAACTTGCCTATTTGAAATCCTTTGCATCTACACAGTTTCTTCCTAAGTTTAAATTAGCTGTCCAACAGGGTGGCATGAAATAATACCCTTAGGTTATCGGCTACTTCTACTAATTAAAATTAAGGCCAAGTATTACAACTAAATTATTGCCTTGAAACTATACCTTCTCAAAGAGTTGGGTGGTAGGAGAAGAATGGGAAGGTATAATGATTGGGTGGGAAATAAAACAGGTTTCTAAAGGTGGGGAATATAAAACACAAAAGAGGTGATGCCCTGAAAGAAACAGTAGAGTCCCACCATTTCCTATGCCTTCTGAACGTAAATTCAAAATACTTACTGTACTTGCTCCAGAGATATGATAAATCAGAATCACAAGCTGCATCCAGCCTTTCCATTCATCTGTTTGTTCTCTATTTAACACTTTAGTCTGTGGAAAAGAACCAAAGTCTGTTTTAAAATTCACTATGAAGCTATTATTAAGTAAATTTTTTTTATAGGATATAAAGCTAATGCTTCTGTCAAAAGAAACTTGGGGGGAAAACAAAGATTGGCATTTGATTTGATGAAAGATATAATAAAACTATTTAAAATACAATATGAATTTGAAGATTAATATAAACTAAAAGAGATTTTAAATATTTAAGTTGCTACTCATGGTTTTATATTAAGATTACATTTATATTGTGACAGATATGTTTGTAAAACTAAAAAATGGCATTTTATAATTTTCTTTAAAAGAATCTTAAGAGTTTCAGCTGGAAAAGACCTTATAGTTCTCTTACACTTTAATGTGAAAAAAGGGTCTATTACTATAGTTTACTTTCCCAAGGATATTCTCACTGGAGATTAAAAAACTGATTAGTAATCCTCATATGAGAGTTATTTCTTACAATAGAGTTTATTAATTCAAATAAATCATGCCTTATAAAGAAGCTGCACCAATACTCTAAGCAATTATAATAATTCTAAAATAGGAAATTCAGAATATTGTAAGCAGTGCCCACATTATTATGTACATTCGAATTTGTGTGTATACTTGTCTGACAGTATAAATATATAAATATAAAATGTGCATATAGGCATTTGTTAATTATATTTTTAAGTTACATTTTTTTTTCACTTGATATAAGATAATACTATCTCATGTTTGCAGACCCTTATAAAATTGGGAGCATCTCCACTTTCTCCATCCCCAAACAGGCAAAAGAACACTAAGTTATGACATCTTTTTCACAGATCATTATTTACCGACTTTTCAACAATCTTCACATGACTCTTTGAACTTTTTCCAAACTGTTTCAAAAAAGCAACTGTGGGGCGCCTGGGTGGCTCAGTTGGTTAAGCGACTGCCTTCGGCTCAGGTCACGATCCTGGAGTCCCGGGATTGAGTCCCGCATCGGGCTCCCTGCTCAGCAGGGAGTCTGCTTCTCCCTCTGACCCTCCCCCCTCTCATGCTCTATCTCATTCTCTCTCTCAAATAAATAAATAAAATCTTTAAAAAAAAAAAAAAAAAAGCAACTGTTAAGAGTCCACCAGGCAAAGTACAACTACAATATCCCTTTGTATTCTATATACATGTTTGAATATTCTGGTATGATAAATGATATTATTTATTTAATCCAGAGTTTATAATGAGATAAAAAGGATAACATTAGCTAAAAGGAAAATGACTCTTACCTCCTTAGTATTTTCATTGTAAAATACTCCCAAAACCAAGATGTAGATAATTGGAATAAAGAAAGTTGAATGTGTATAAAATTTATTTTCCTTCATAAATAGATTTGCACGGTCACACATATAGAAGTAAGCCATTATCAGGCCAAGTTTGCAGAAAGACTGTAAAAGTATTTCTAATGGAGACACAGGGGTATTGATAATATTTTTTTTTTCTTCTCCACTTTCCAAATCAGTACATGTCTTATTCTTCCGGTGAGCATTACGATGGATTATATAAAAAATTAAATATCCGATAATAGATAAAGTGAAAAAACAAGCAGCTAGCTTCTGTATGAGAGTAAGAGGAGGCCGAGGTTGACAACAGGAACCATCTACAGGCTTCAAAATCTTATTGCAATACACGTTCATAAGAATCATTGCACTCTGTGAACAAATCAAGTTATTTGGTTATTATCTTGTCAGTAATATATCTCGCATTAGATTTTTCTCTTGTGAATACTACTGAGTTTTCAGCACCGAAACCAAAATACCTTTGTACTTTTTGCTACCATTTCCCAAACACTCATGCAAATAATGGTATTCCTTCAAGCTATAATAGCCAGTTCAGGGTTTTTCAAACTTCTTGGACTATGATCCAAAATGAAAGATTCATTTTATAATGTGACCCAGAACACATATATAGGAAACAATACCTCTCCTTACTAGTTGGAATGCACTGTGACATTTTTCTATTCTATTCTTTTAAAAAAAGAAATACCCATTTCATGGCTGCTAATGGGCCATGACCTTTGGTGAAAAAAATACTGACAGATGTCAAAGCCCAAAGAATTTTAATTAACAGACTTTCAATACAGAAGATACCAGGATACTTAAGATAGAGTCCCAGTCTTTAGATGTAAAAAAAAAAAAAGATGTAAAATTACTGGCACCAAAGAAATCACTAATTCTTAGCTAACAATATTTGTAATTTGCTTTTCATTTCGTTTACAGTTTATGGACCACTTAGGATTCTAATGTTTTAAGGTTTCTAATATCAAATAATGTGGAATCTTTAATATGGTTTCATTATAATAAAAATCTTCTAGACAAGCTGCCAATATTCTGTCTAGTTGAAGTTCAATCAAATCTAGTTTTATAAAAATTTCATAGTTTAGGCAATTTTGGAACTCTAAAATGATTATATTTTTTAAGCCTAAGCATTCAGAAAGACTCAACTATTTAGAAAAGCTCATCCTTTTAGCCCTGTGACTTCAGGAAGGTCTCTACCTGGCATTCTTGAAGATACTAGCCTACAAACTCCAGCCTAAGGTTCTTAACCAGTTCCAGGGTCCACAAAGCCCCTTTAAAGTCTATGGAGAACCATGTCTGTGAATATGCAAACATGCATTTTTCTGCATGGAACAGGAATAGAATCATTGCCTTTTATTGAATAGTCAAAGGGGTTATGTGATCCTCAAAAAGATTCTGCTTTATAAGAAAACAATAATATCTGTTGTACTGTGTGCGAAAATTTACAATTAGGCAGTTCTCTTTCTTATTTGACCTAAAATCCCTTTCCATCTGTCAATCTGGATTTGCTCAGTTAACTACTATGCACTCTGACTAATACTTAGGGTTTAAGAACTATAAGGAAATAATAAAATGATTCCACATATTTTAAAAATGTGTGCTTCACAGAAGCTTAGTCTTATAAATTTAAGGCTTAAGGTAAAGAGAACATAAAGTAATAGTTTTTAAATATGAACGTGCTGAGAACTTATAAGCTTCTTAGGAGATAAGGTATATTAACAGTGACTAGCACTCAATAAATGAAGTTTCATTTCCTCCCTTGCATAACTTCTTCCCTTTTTACTAAAACTCTAATATATTCAGCGAGGTAATAGAAAGCAAAATTATGTGTAGATATATGTTTAGATAGAATAACTACAAGTAATTAAGATTGCAATAAAATAAATTATTTGTTACCATATTATAGTGATGTATAGTTATAACCAATAAGATATTATAGTTTCTATCTTCTGACAGATACAAGAATTCTTACAGTTTCTCTGCTTGATTCAGGGAGATGTAAGCCATCCAATGATTCCATGATGGTTTCTTGAGCAATTAATTTAGAAACACTGAACATCTTAACATTTGATTTAGAATTTCTGGTGCTACTATTCAAAATACTGACTGCAGCTTCATTGTAGGCATCTATCTTCTCATTAGTGATCATTTTCCTATTTTCACTTAATAGATCTTCATAAACAGGATCTGCACGTGAAACACATATTTTTAAAAACACATTTAAAAAGTCCCTATTGGTAGAAATTGTGATCATGCAAATTAGTTGATTGCATTTCATATTTTGTTGTTAAAGTTCAGATGCTTTCAATCAATCAATACCTCCTTCAAATTTAAAGAATTTTCATTCCTTTTTTCTTTTATGTACACAGCTTTCAGGAAACATTTTTATGTTCTAGCATGTCTTAAGAGTTTAAAATTTGGGGATGCGGAGTTCTACTGGGCAATGGAATTTAAAACTGGACTGGGGAAGACTGCCTAATAAAGAGTAGCAGTCAATCTTTTTTTTCTCCTGTCACTGCTTTGTTGACACAATTAGGAAGTAGTATTATTGAGGACCAAGGTCCCTTATCACTTACTATAAATAATTTTTTCTCATTTTAGTAAGAGAAGGGTTAACGATGAGTCTATAAATAATACAGATTGCAGAACAGATTATCACCACCCTTGTTGTTCCACTCAACTTGACATTCAATTTGGAAATAATCATAAGAATTTCTGACAAGCAAGTTGAATTGTTAAAATATCCAAGGCAATTTCATATTATGGTAGGCATTAAATAATGGACCTTCAATAAACTCCTCAAATGACTTGATCTAATGTCAACTTTCTCTTAAAGAATTTCATTACCAAGTATAAACTAGATGGTATGATTTAAATATATTCTGTCAATTCCAAAGTACATTCATTTACTTCCAATGAGTCTAATATTATGAAACAGACAATAATTTTTTCTGTATTTCCCAATTATAATAAATATACTTTGTAAGAAATAAAATCAGACCTAAACATCTCATTTGCCTTCGAGAACTTACTCTCTTTGTTATATTCTACAGCCATTTTATATACAGAGGCTCCTTGAAGGATATGTTTATTTATTATTTATTTTTACTTCTTATATTTATTTGTCTGTTCCTTAAGTTCAGAAAAGGAAAGCAAATAACTCAAATTATTCTAATTTTGCAATCCTTATTTCAAGATTTATTCTCACAAAGGAGTAATTTTGCTTCTTGAAACAGGAGACAATAAAAACCCATGCCTCAAAATATATGCAAAATGACATTTGTTCATTACTCATTCCTTACCTTGTAAGACCCAATAAACATCACTAGTCTTTGCCAGTTTTTCTAAAAGTGGTGCTATAGAGGTAATGTTCATTTTATATTGGGAAAGCGCTTCCTTGCTACCATTGTGAATCTTGATAGACCACTAAGAAGTAAAAATTAAGCATTAATTCAGTATTTATCACAGAAAAATTATAATTGACTCTACTGTAACAGAAGTTATTATTTTAAGATAATTCCCATTTTTGTTCAACATTAGAATAAAATTTGGTCCAATTATTTCATGAAATCTATGAAGGTAATTAGAAAAAGCTGATACAAAATTAGACACTCAATGTATAACATTCAAGAAAAATATAATTTTAGATATAAAATAATATTGACACTTAACACCAAGTTTACGAAGTGCACTCAGATTTTTTTCACGATAATTCATCAGCCTCATTAATTATAATAGAAGTGGGAATTGATACCTAAGTACAATCAAGAATTTTATTTAACATAAGTTAACTTTTTCTTAGCATGTCTTTAAGTATGAAACAAAAATCATCATGTAAGAATATAGATAATAACTTACTGTGGCAGCTCCCGCTACAATCACATGGGGCTTTGCAACAGAGTCCTAAAGAAAGAAAAATCTTTGTCATAATGTTCTATCCAGTTAAGGGAATTAATATAAGTAACATCACTTGGTTCTTGCCTTGAATTTAAGTTTTTCCTTCTAAATGCACTTTAATTTTCTAGAATTCCTTACTGGATTCTTGTTATATAACAAGATGGAACATCCAATGCCTAAAACCTTACATGGTTATGTGGTTAAGAGGATGGCATGAAGCTGGTATGTTTAATTCTTTGATGTTCAAAAAAAAAAAACTCAATCACTAAAATCTAATATGGCCTAATATTATCCTGAAATCTGAGTAAACTGTTTATAGAGCATATTATGGCAGCAAATTAAAAAAAATATCCATGGAAGCCAATAGGGTACATGGTGTAAGTGTTAAATAAAATATAAGAAATGTCTTTGGGAAAGCTAAATCCAATACGTATTTAACAAAATACTGACCAAATGGAAATCATCCTATTTAACAAATCCTGACCAAATGGAAATTGTCCTACTACTAATATTACCAATTATATAGTACTTGGTAATTTATTAAGTTCTGTTAAATTAGCTTATTTTAATATAGATTCTTACCACTTGTGATATAGGCAAGAAGATATTATACATATCCTGTAAAGTTAAGCATACAGACTCAGAAAAGTTTACAGGGTATTGCGGCTGAGGCCTGGTAGGGACAAAGCCAGAACTTAAGTCTTGTGACTCCTGAAGTGTACTTTCCACAACATCTAAGACGTGATATTAGAAACATGTGCACAAGGAACAAGTAAATATAAGCAAGAAATTTAATTAGAAAAAAATCTGACTCATCTATAAAAATAAAAATGACGGGTATTGTCTCATTGGAAAGGTAATACATGCTAGTGTAGAAGACTATGAAAGTAGAGAAAAAGAGTAACAATAATTTCCTTCCTAGATATTCTTATTTCCAGTCTAGTGTGCTTCATTTTACACTGTTATTTTAGTGGAACTTTTCCCTCAGCTTTAGATGGCTCCTTTTCTCATTCTTCACATTGGTTATCCCAAACCTTATTTCCCTTCTATAGGTCCCTCTTGCCTTCCTTCTGACTTTCAATATAGAATTTAATTCTCAAACTTCATAGAGAAAAGAGAATTCATCTGGCTTGTGTGCTCTAGCCTTTCTTCCTCCATTCTTACAACCTCAGCCAGCTTATCTTTCTTGAACAACAGAGTCAAGAAATATCTCCCTATTCCTAATGGCTAATCCTTATTCTGTTTCTATAGCCTCCCTCTTTACATCCAAGGCTATACCCATGAATGATCCGTCTCTAACTCTCATCAATCTTGTCTTCATTCTCTAGTCTCCTTCCTTCCCCCATCTACAAAATGCTAAATCATCTTTATCCTCAAAAACACGTTCCTTCAACCATGCCTCACTCTCAAATCCTTCCCCCTCACACCGTTAACCAACAGATTACATGGAAGAGCATTTTGCCCTCGCTATGACAATTTCTTTTATCTCTCATTTATGCCTCAATTGATCACGTTTTGATTTGGGGCTTGACCTTCCCATTAAGGAACTCTGAATTGCCACATTCTGTTAGCTTCATTCTACTCTGTCTAGTTCCTTAAGTGACACTTCTGACTGGCCACTTTTTTAAAACTCTTTCCTCCCCTGTGTGTTACATTACAATTATTCTTCTGCTTTTCCTCTTACTCCCTTTACTGCCCCTTCTCACAAGTTTTTTGATCGTTCCATTACAAGCCCTCTTCTTTAATCTCTAGACCCACTGCCTATTCAATGTCTTCAAGTAACTTCAAATATCACCTCACACTGTACCCAGATTCTCCAAATCCACCCGAGTAGCTCAGACTTCTTAATGACTACCACTTACCTATAGTATTAAATCTAAATCGTTGGTTTCTTCACAGGTTAGCCTAATTTTCCCACAACTACTCCACTATGTCATCATTCTCTTGTTTAAGCCTTTCAGAGCAGAGCCTGCTTCTCCCTCTCCCCCACTGCTTGTGCTCTCTCTCTGTCAAATAAATAAATAAAATCTTAAAAAAAAAAAAAAATCCCCTGAATAAGCTACACTCTATCTTCAGTATCTTTGCATATACTATTTCCTATGCATGAAACAACCCTCCTTTCTCACACCAGGCCCTCCCCCTCCCCCCCTTTTTTAGATTTTATTTATTTATTTGACAGACAGTGAGAGAGCACAAGCAGACGGAGTGGCAGGCAGAGGGAGAGGAAGAAGCAGGCTCCCTCCTGAGCAGGGAGCCCGATGTGAGGCTCGATCCCAGGACCCCGTGATCACAACCTGAACCGAAGGCAGATGCTTAACTGACTGAGCCACCCAGGCACCTCTGGGCCCGCACCCTTAAGATCACTTTATCTGAAAACTAGTTTTGAAAACTTAGAGTAGTGCCTACTCTCTGTAATCATCCTGCACCCTATTTTCCCCTTTTTTGGTATGTGTCACATTACTTTCTTAATTATATCTGCCACTCATCTGGAAGCTCTTTGAGGAGAGGAACTTTATTATGTTAACCAAGGTATCAGCAGTTTTTAACCCAGTACCTAGAAAATGACAGGCGATTAATAAATATCTGTTGAATCATAGTGGAGTTGTCTAAATTCAACTTTGCTTTTATGTCTGTAGGCTTAAATAATGCTATCTCAGGTAATAAGTGTGTCTTTCTGACCCAACAGTTCTTCTGGAAATATTATCTCCTCTGTAAAGCTTTCTTAAACTATCACCTATATCTAACCAACCCCCATACTAAGTGCCTCTATCCATGGTGCTTTCAGAGTCCGTTGTGCTCAATTCTGTAGTTACTCTTCATTTTACCACATTATTACTCATCAGAAAGTCACTATCTACTAGATATTGTAAATTCTTTGAGAGCCGAGACTGAGGCTAATTTCTAGCCACACTCCTAATACCCAGCATAAAACTAGCAATACTACGTAAATCATAAAAATATGGATCATTGTATTCTTAGGATCTAGCAGCTTACTATGAAAACTGCCAAAAATAAATACATAAATACATGCATACATACATACTCTTTAAATAAATGAAATCAATCAACTAATCAATCTTAGGTAATGACACGGCCATCTCCCTAAATAAGCTGAATCTTTTCTTTCCCCCAATAGTGCATATGGAGTTTTACAAGAGAAGCTAATGCTCCAAAAAACTAGTTTTACAAATTACAAGAACTGAAAATCTGGATATGCAATGTATCTCCAAGTTAGTAAATAACAAAGGTCTTCTGTGATTTTGCAGGACTTATAAATTATACTACACTGATGTTTATTTAACTGTGAATTTCTACTACTTTAATGGATATACTTTTAGGTCCAGCACAAATATAAAACATATATTTAAATCCTTTGAAATATACATGTAACATTATTCTATACTTTTGCAATAAACATATCAACAAAAACAAAAGACAATTAGGTGAGACTGCAATTTACCAGAAAGTTGAATTCTAGAAGTTGTTTGCATTTTTGTTTTTTGAAAACTTAAACACATTTTGTGAAAGAAACAAAGTTAGAAATGTTGACTACATAAGCTTATTTGGTGTATGAAGTGGTTGCAGTACTAAACGTGTAATGTGAAAAGAAGCAAAGAAAAATACCATTGCAGCACAAGTAATTAAGCAAAACAAGATCAACAAAATTGAATATTGCTTTATCCATCCTGAATGCGAACACCTCTGGGAAAGAATACAGGTTTAATTAAAGGACAGACCAAGAGCTCCACAGAGACTACTGTGGAGATTGTAGAGTGGACTTGTGAGGACTTAGGGGTTTTCAAGGTTAATAGCATGCTTGTCCTTATATCTAATTTATCTCCGAACATTATGAGCCAAAATATACCAGGCTCCACTTTTGGGTCACAAGTGTAATGATAAAAGGGAAGAAAACAGGCTGTTTAACAAAAAATAGGTGCCTAAAGAACCTGGTCATGAGTCTGAAGGACAAAGTGGGAAAACACTCAAAAGAATGTATGTTGTGCGAGGAAGATGACCTGGGTTTGAATGAACTGGGCTACAGGAGTAACAGAAAATTCTGGCTGCAGAGTGTGGCATAAACATAATGGTTGTAGGACCAGGGTGGTGGCAGCAGAGGAACTGGATCAAAACTCCCTCTTCTCAGTAAAGTGACAGCATCAATCCAGCACAATTTAGTCACTATTAAGAAAGTTGGCATAAAGTACAGAAGAGTGGGACAGGTGAGTAAGGGGGAGCAAATCAGTGCGTGTTCATGAGCTTTTAAAATGTGGTATTTTCAAATACAGACCTCGGTCCACACTTTGATACACTGTTTCATAGAACCATTAACTTCTGGATGCCACAGAAAATCCTGAAAAAGAAACATAAGAAAAGAAAAAGTCAAAGAAACATATCTACCATTCAAAACAAACATGCACCTGTCGTACAGAGTACCTAACGAATACCACCACTGGTCTGCAACACCTTCACTCCCACCTCAGTTTCCCGACGGTCTCATGATACTTCTTGTACCCACTTCTGTTTCCCTCTAAATGACTCCCTGTAGTAATCGCTTCAAAATTTAAATCTGATCTTGCCACATTCTTGCTTAAATATTCAAGGACTTTCAATGGCCCTCAGAATAAGTTCCAAAGTCCTCAGAACTGCTAAGGAGGTGCAGGATCTGGCCTCTACAAAGACATTCTGCCTTTTCTCCTGCCACTCTCGCCCTCATGGTAAGTACCCTTTTGATTCTCCTTCAGCTGCTAGGATGCTCTATGTGCTCCTTTTTCTCCAGGACTTTGCACATACTGTTCTGTCTACAATGCTCGTAAAACTCTTCCACGGGACCTGACTTGCTCCTACTGATCCTTGAAGCTTTTTTTTTTTTTTTTTAAGATTTTATTTATTTATTTGACAGAGAGAGACACAGTGAGAGAGGGAACAGAAGCAGAGGGGGTGGGAGAAGGAGAAGCAGGCTTCCCACCGAGCAGGAAGCCCAATGTGGGGCTCGATCCCGGGACCCTGGGATCATGACCTGAGCTGAAGGCAGACGCTTAACGACTGAGCCACCCACGCGCCCCAATCCTTGAAGCTTTAGTTAAAACATCTCTTTCTCAAAGAGGAAACTATTTTTAATTCCTTGTTTTGTACATTCCTAATGCCCCACTTTTTCCTTTTTACCATCCTTATTCCACATTTAATGCATGTAGAGAACTATAATGACTTGCAAAATCCATTAGGTCTAGGACATCTTTGTCTTGATCCCCACTGTATTCTCAGTATCTAGGAGAAGTTACTGCAACTAGGAATTCAGAAAATTCACATATATTCTTTTACAGATATTAATCCTGAACATCTACTGGCTTCAAATTAACATATAAGATTATTTTTTTCTGGATTAAAAAAAATCTGAGAACCAAATTTTCCATTTTATTACACAAAACAGTGCATACAAACATTTATTCAATCATTTGAACTATTCTTATCTACTCTAAATACATTGAAATATATTTAGTATACACAAAGCATTAGCTGATCTACAAATAAATTAACCAATGAATACAGTTTCAACACAATATTTAGCTTACTGTTACATGAACTTACCACTTTCACTGATGCAATCTTGTCTTCAAAAGGAATGTTCCCATGCTATCATTTAAAAAAGAGAGAACAGAGAAATATTCATATACAAATTAATTTTATGTCACTAATTCTCCCTTTAGCTGCTTTTGTTAATTTATTTACGCACCACATCTCAATTATCTATATTCAACCTGAAGGGAAAAAGACCTGCACAGAATATCAAAAAAATAAGTGACACTACATTGTTTATATGTGATTTTTAACATCTAAGATATAATTCAAAGACAAAACCTCAACTCCAAATAAGCAAGCAAATATGTAAACATGCCTACATAAATTATCTTTTTGTCACGGCTGCCACATTCCAGTTTAGTCCTACTACTATTATCTATGGCAAGGATGGATTGCTCTTCTGCATTTCCTGAGTCCCACCCCAGCCCCTCAATCCATTAGACAGAACTATATGACTAGTTCTGGCCAGTGTTACATGGCTAGATGTGATATGGGTCACTTTCCTCTTCCCAGGGCAATTCTCTAGTCTCTAGCTTAACCTAATGCTGAGACTGCAGAGGCATAATGTTCCAAATGGTACAACTAGAAGATGGTACAAATTCCAACAAGCAGGAATCCCTGATTGAGCGCAAAGAGCAAAGCCTCTTGCCAGCCCACCCACAACATGCAGCACTGAGTGAGAAAAGAATTTGTTAAGATCGTAGAGTGGTTTTGTTGCTACAGCAATATTAGTCTGTTCTCACCAGTATACTAGTAGCAGTCCTGTCTGAACAGGAGCGCACATATATGACTCTAGGTTATTTTGGGTTTCGCTTTGGAGACTGTACATAAGTGGTCCAGTTGAAGAAAAAAATAAAGTTTGGAGACAACATCTTATAACCAAGCATTCCATATAAAGAATAGAAATCCTTTCAGAGTTAAAAATCCAGGGTCGGGTGGGGGTGGCGGTGGTCAACTAAAGAAGCTAATTCTCTTCCTAAAACCAAGGCTGAAATGTCTTCATTAATTTAACCAGACAGATAGTATTTATATTTATATCTCTGTGAAACAAAGCTTGCTTTTATCAGCAGGCTAATGTTTAAAATTCAAGCATCATTTCCCAAAAGGACTCTTGGGACCAATAGTACTTTAAGGTGTGTTCTATGAAAAGAGTTTCCTTAGTCCAATAAATCTTGGAAATACTGGGTCAGACAAAATTACATGTGTTTTTCTCCTCCTATCCCATCCCGACCTTGTTAAAGTTCTTCTCCAGAGAACTAATGTGTCATGAACTTTCTTTTTCCTCCTTTTGCATAGTTCAGTTAATTCAACTCAATCTCTCTCTTCTTTTCCTTTACCATTTTAATGTAACATTTGATATATACAAAAGAATATGTCACATATGTAATCACAAAGCACAATAAACATAAATAAGCACTCCTGAGTCCATGGCACAAATCAGAGCACTACCAACACACTGAGTGACCTACGTGGACCTCCCCTTCTTAATTCCTTGCTTCACCCAAAGGAACCACTACTTTGAATTTTGTTTTTTTATTTTCCTTTCTATTATATAGTTTTGTCACATGTATATGCATCCTTAAATGATATATTGTTTCATGTAATTGGCTTTCTCTCCAACTTTTAATTTTGAAAAATGTCAAACTTAAAAGAAAAATGTCAAACTGAGAGCAAAACTGACAAAATTATAATGAGCACCCCAACCACCCTTTATCAATTGTTTACATTTTCTACACTAGCTTGTCTCTCTCTGCACAGATATGTACATTGTTTTTCTCTTACCGAACCATATGAAAGTAAACTGCAGACATACCATTTCACCCTTAAATACATAAAGCATGTATTTCCTAAGAACATATTCTCTTACGTAACCATAATACTATAATCCCACCTAAGAAACTTGACATTGACAAAATATTAATCTAATATACAGTCCACGTTCAAATTTCCCTAATTTCCCAATAATGTCCTCTCTATAGCTCTTCTATTTTAATCTAGAAATCAATTAAAATCAGGCATTTAGTTATCATGTCTCTTTACTCTTTTATAATCTAGAACATCTCTTGGCCTTTTAAAACCTTCCTACATCAATCAATTTATTATATTTATATATATCAAATATTATGTTTATTATTTTTGTAGAGTTTAGGTCAGTTGATACAATGCACCAAATCTAGATTGTAGACAGCACTGATAGTCACCTTCTTGTAGGTTTCTTAATAAATGAATAATAAGAGCGTCCCTAATAATAGTTGTTTAGGTTCACAGGCTATACAAATGTTCACCCTCACATGATAATGGAAGTTATTTTCTGAAGTGTTTGTAACAATCTATACTCTCACCAACAGTTTGAGATACAGTCTTTAATAAATCTTGTCAGATTTCATATTCTTTGCCATTGTAAAATTTAATTTCTGTCACTAAGTAGGTATATAATGGTATCTCACTATGGTCTTCATTTGAAATTCCCAAATTATGAATGCTTAAACATCTTTCAGATTTACACTGGGATTTATGTTTCCTCTTCTTTGAAATGCCTGGTCATGCCTTTCCTCTTTTGTTTCTAGTGGGTTGTTTTTTTTTTTTTTTAATTAATTTGTGAGTCCTTATATCTCTTGGATGTATGTTATAAATATCTTCTAGTTCGTAGCTTACCTTTTCTTCTGTATCTTTTGATGAACAGATTCTCTTAATCTTAAGGTATGTAAATTTATCCATCTTTTATAGTTAGCACTTTTTGTTTCTTATGTAAGAAACTTCTCCCTACTTGAAATAATGAAGATATTCCCTTGCATTTTTTTTTTTTGCTAAAGGTTTAAAAATTTTAGCTTCCACATTTAAGTCTAAATTCATCTAGAAATTATTTTACTTGATGAGATGAGGTAGGGGTTCCAATTTCACCTTTTTTCCATATACATAACCAATTGCCTCAACATCATTAATTGGATAGACCTCCTTTTCTCTAGGGATATTCAACAGCATCTCTGTTATTTATTAAGTCTTTTTATATGCAAGTGTTTTATTTTATATATATTTTTAAAGATTTATTTATTTATTTTAGAGAGAGAGAGCGGGGGGAGGGGAGGAGAAAGTCTCAAGCAGACTCCCTACTGAGTGTGGAGCCTGATGCAGGGCTCAGTCTCACGACCCTAAGATCATGACCTGAGCCGAAATCAAGAGCCATACACTTAACTGACTGGGCCACCCAGGCATCCCACACATGTTTATTTTAATGCTCTATATCATGTTCCATTGGTTTCTTTGTTTAGCTCTACCAATACCACACTGTCTTAGTTATGACAGAGTTAAAATAAATCTGGATATTGGAAAATAAGTCTTTTCCACCTTGTTCTTCAGACCTTGTGGTTATTCTTGGTCCACTGCCCTTCCACATAAAATTTAGAATCAATTGGTAAAGTTCCGTAACAAATCCTGTTAGGATTTTATTCAAATCACATTGAATCTATAGATCAATTTAGGAATAACTGACATCTTTATAATATTGACTCTTCCCATTCCAGAATATAGTATATATCTCATATTTAATTTTATCATTCTAAATTGTGCTTACATAAAGTTTTATGATTTTTCTACATAAAGACCTTCCACATTTGCTAGGCTCATTCCTATGTACTCTATGGTTTTTGTTAACTATTGTACACAGTATTTTTTAAATGAGTTTGAATTTTATGTTCCTCGTGTGTAGATAAGCAATTCATTTTTAACAGCTTCATTGAGTTACAATTAATTTTTGTATGTTCATCTTAATATCAGCTATCTTGTTAAACTTTTTATTACATCTAGTAATTTTCTATAGATTCTTTGGAGTTTTCTTTGTAGATAATTGTATCATACGAAATTCTGAGTCTATCTCTTTCCAATCTTTACATCTTTATCTTTCCTTGGTAAGACCTCTAATACAATTTTGAATAGAAGCAGAAATAATGGACAACCCTGTCTCCTCTTTGAATTTAACATAAATATGTCTAACATTTCACCATTAGGAACGTTTACTGTTCCTTATGGATCCTTATAGAATTTTTATCAGGTTAAGTTAGAATATAAAGGAACTTATCTAATAGAGAAAGAATGATACCAATTCTCTGATATTGTTGAGGCTTGCTTAATGGCCCAATATGTTGTCAAAAAGATCCCACGTGTGCCTTGAAAAAATATATTGTTTGATTTTTTAGTGTATTTTTAAGTATTGAGCTGTAAGTTCATAAAATCAGCATGTTAATAGTCAACTATATGCTTAGTAATTTTGTTTGTCCTATCATTAAATGCATGAGCAGTGAGCAATTCCCTCACTTTGATGGAGGATTTGTCAACTCTTCACTGTAATCATATTAATTTTGCTTTATACATTTTAAGGTTAATTTATTTCATGCCCATGAGTTTCAAATCTTAGTGATTTAAAACTTTTGTCATTAAAAAGTATCTGTATCCTTGATAACACTTTTTGCCTTACAATCTATTCTGTCTTATATTAATATGACTTATCTTTCTTTAATAAGTATTTGTCTAGTAAATCTTTTCTCATTTTTAATTAAAACCTTCCATATCCTTTTTATTTTAGATATGTCTTTTTAAGCAGCAGAAAGTTCTTTTAAAAACCAATCAGAAAAATCTGTGTTTAGTTGACAAGTTTAGACCACTTGCACTTATTTTGATGATGTTTCTATCATCTTACTTTTTGATTTTTAGCTCCCTCACGCATACATAGGTTTTTTAAATATATGTGGAATATATATAAAAAGTGATTTTTGCATGTATATGTTTTTGTACATGTAGATATGAATGTATGTGTATGGGCATATGTGTGTGTGTGTGCATGTTATGTATGTGTGGGACATTAGAAAACTTTGTGATCATACTCCTCTGACTTGCATGCTATTATTAGCCAGTTCTTTAATACTGTCTTTTTATAAAGTGTAAAAAGACATTATCGGGTGCCTGGGTGGCTCAGTTGGTTAAGCGACTGCCTTCAGCTCAGGTCATGATCCTGGAGTCCCGGGATCGAGTCCCACGTCAGGCTCCCTGCTCAGCAGGGAGTCTGCTTCTCCCTCTGACCTTCCCCCTCTCATGTGCTCTCTCTCTCTCTCTCTTCTCTCATTCTCGCTCTCTCAAATAAATAAATAAATAAAATCTTTAAAAAAAAAAAGACATTATCGTTTAGA
Source organism: Leptonychotes weddellii (assembly GCF_054177405.1). Taxonomy (NCBI): domain Eukaryota; kingdom Metazoa; phylum Chordata; class Mammalia; order Carnivora; family Phocidae; genus Leptonychotes; species Leptonychotes weddellii. Next base: position 62,961,702 of record NC_138380.1, read on the forward strand.
CACTGTTTAGATTTACATGCATCCTTAGGATTTTCTTTAACCACTGCTTCTTATGTTTCAGGTCATTTTTTTCTGAATTATTTCCCTTCTTCCTGATGTTTACCCTTTAGAAAATCCTTTATTATAAATCTATCCAGCAATAAACCCTGATTTTGTTTATCTGAGAATGTTCTAAACTTCGAGAATAGACATTTGTATGCTAGGCACACAATTCTAGATTGAAATTTCCTTTCTCTCAGAAGTTTAAAGCTATTATTCTAGCATCCTCTGGCTTCCAATAGTACCACTGAGAAATCTGCTGGCCCAAAGCTTCGTCTTCTACACACAGAGCATTGCCGCTATTGGCATCTGTCTTCAGGCCAGCCTGGGCCTCTACTGAGTGCCTGCTATTACTGTTCCCATCTCTGGTTTTGACTCATGGTTTGTTCCTTTTCTGGGGAGTGTCTCCCATTTCCTCAAAGTCTAGAAATACATCAACAAGTTTTAATCCAGGATCTAGCTGGTTTGAGGCTGAAGGGGCCTCCAGAGTATCTAGTTTGCCCTCTGGCTGAAAGCAACACAAACAGGGGTGTTTGTTTGTTTGTTTGTTTTACTGCAAGACTTCTCAAGTTTTTAATATCCCAGCCTAAATTAAAACCATCTAAAAGGGGGATAGGATACCCAGCTCTGCCCAAACTTATTTGACCAGAGTTTTTGCAGAACCAGTCTTGCACAAAATGGAATTTGAGAAGAGTCCTGCTCTACAGCTTCTTTAAGATTTTTTTTTTTTGCCTCAACACGGAGAAGAAAAAAATTCAAATAAAGAATTATCTTCAATACTCCTTATTCTACCCAAACAAACCCATACCAAGGCTAAAATAATAAAATTTAGCCTCTACAATATGCCAGGCTGTGAGAGGCACAACAAATGTATTTAAAAAATAAAAATGATAATACACAATCCCTGTCTTCAAGGTGTTCAGACAAGGGAACTAAGTAAAATACATTTTGGCAAATGTTCCACTAGCAGTTTGAACTACTTTCTCAGCAACTGTCTCTCAGACTATGACAAACTGTCTTTGTTTCTTTTTTAAATGCACATAAATTTAAATGTATCTTGTTTGATAATTGTGGGTTAACTGGGCACCTCTAGAAAATAAAGACTGGAAACCTACTGTTATAACCAGGGCTCAGAAACAATGTACCATATTGTACCTACTTTTGGCTGTAAACTAAATCATTATAGTTTTTTTCAACTAACTGCTGTCAAATCCATTATTCCAATTTTCAGAAATTCACACTATTCTAAGCCTAGAAATATTAAAACTGTTTCTTTGAAGTCAGAAATCTCTCTACTTTTTACAAGTTGACTCAAAGTATTTTACTTTAAACTGTGATAATCTCATGTCATTAAACATCAACTCTTCTGTATAATTTTGTGTGTATAAATACAAATGAAAAATATATTTACAGATACCAAAATAAATGAAAAGTGGACTTTATCATTTTCCATTATTCAAATTTAAAATCTATACTAGCCTTTCCTAGTGGACAAAAATCTCTAATAGCTAATGGACTCTTCTCACAAGGAATAGTTCCCAAGGATGTAGTGACTATGTGACTAGATACTTAGCTGTGAAGTCCCTCATTTTTCAACTCCTTACCACATGGTGAGTTGACAGGAACAGGCAGATTTTCATCATAAAATCATGAGCTATTCCCCCTACAATTCTAAACTTTCTTGTATTTTACTTTTCTCTCCTTGCTATCGCCCACTCCCAATCATCTGCAGTTGAAGACAGGGATTAGAATTTTGCATCACTTAAAAATGTATAAAAAGAAAGGATGAGATAATCCACAAAGTATTAACTGACCAACCAATTAATTAACAAGTATATGTAGAGAGAGAGATCCATTCTTGTTAATTTTCAAAGACAGATATATTTTTAAAATCAGAAATTTTCTATAAAAAGAGCAGAAATTTGTCACATTGTTGTTTTAAGTATACAGTGTAATTGCCCAGTGCCAGCAAAGCTGTAGAAAATTAGGTCCTGATGGACATTGAAAATAGCAGTATAAATTAAAATAGTTTAGTAATATAATCAGTAGTTTTTAAAGTGTTTGTATTCTTTAACCTAATATTTACATTATAGAGATTCAATTCTTCAGAAATAATCTAAAAAGCAGAGTTTTCACACAAAGATGTAATCAAGAATGTCCTTTTTTTAAATTGTAAAAGAAAAAATAGAAAACTACAAAAAGAAAAGAAAGAATTATATAAAATTACGTATATCCACTCAATAACACATTGCCATTATGAAGATGCTTACATTGATTATATAATAATACGGTGAATTATGGTAAGTGGTGGGAAAAGAAGCAAGACATAAAATTGTACATGCTAAAAGATTACAAGATTATTAGCACTTTTAAAAAAAAATTATTGTTATGTTAATCACCATACGTTACATCATTAGTTTTTGATGTAGTGTTCCATGATTCATTGTTTGTGTATAACACCCAGTGCACCATGCAGTATGTGCCCTCTTTAATACCCATCACCAGGCTAACCCATCCCCCCGCCCCCCCAGAACCCTCAGTTTGTTTCTCAGACTCCATAGTCTCTCATGGTTCGTCTCCCCCTTTGATGTCCCCCCCTTCATTCTTCCCCT
>NC_138380.1:62964852-63027137 GCF_054177405.1 Leptonychotes weddellii
ATGTCCAATGGAAAAAAGACAGTCTCTTCAAAAAATGGTGTTGGGAAAATTGCACAGCCACATGCAGAAGAATGAAACTGGACCATTTCCTTACACCACACACAAAAATAGACTCCAAATGGTTGAAAGATCTAAATGTGAGACAGGAGTCCATCAAAATCCCAAAGGAGAACACAGGCAGCAACCTCTTCGACCTCAGCCGCAGCAACTTCTGCCTAGAAACATCGCCAAAGGCAAGGGAAGCAAGGGCAAAATGAACTATTGGGACTTCATCAAGATAAAAAGCTTTTGCACAGCAAAAGAAACAGTCAACAAAACCAAAAGAAAACTGACATAATGGGAGAAGGTATTTGCAAATGACATATCAGATAAAGGGCTAGTATCCAAAATCTACAAAGAGCTTTTTAAGCTCAACACCCAGAGAACAAATGATCCAATCAAGAAATGGGTAGCAGACATGAACAGACATTTTTCCAAAGAAGACATCCAAATGGCCAACAGACACATGAAAAAGTGCTCAACATCGCTCGGCATCAGGGAAATCCAAATCAAAACCTCAATGAGATACCACCTCACGCCAGTCAGAATGGCTAAAATTAACAACTCAGGAAATGACAGATGTTGGCGGGATGTGGAGAAAGGGGAACCCTCCTACACTGTTGGTGGGAATGCAAGCTGGTGCAGCCACTCTGGAAAACAGTATGGAGGTTCCTCAAAAAGTTGAAAATAGAGCTACCCTACAACCCAGTAATTGCACTACTGGGTATTTACCCCAAAGATACAAAAGTAGGGATCCGAAAGGGTACGTGCACCCCAATGTTTATAGCAGCAGTGTCCACAATAGCCGAACTGTGGAAAGAGCCAAGATGTCCATCGACAGATGAATGGATATTATCACTTCTTTAAGAGACCGAAAAGAAATATGGCAAAATATGAAAAGAAGAATAAGGGATATTTGCTCTTAGTTTTCTTTCTAAGGAATTCTAAAAAGTTTTTCTATCGAAAGAACTTACTATTTCCAAAAAGTAGAAGTTTACGGTAATGAAAGGTTTACTAATACCTTACCCACCACTTCTTGTGTTCTCCATTATGTTCCCTATTATGGTTATCATCCCTTTTTCCCTCCACCATTCCCAAAACCAAAGTAAAACTTTTATAGTTCTGTTAATGTGGAGAGGCATATTCCTCCTATAACTATCCAGTTGGTTAACTTCTAAAACAATACCCTAATGAAGAGGATAGATAAGGTTTACCTTATTTCCTTCTTCTTTGAATTGGGGATTGATTATTTTTACAAAAGAATAAAACAACTGACGAATTCTGGAATCTCCAATAAATGCAATATGTTTATCTACAAGACAGTTCTTTGCTTCACTGAAATCAACAAAGAAACATTAATTACAATAAGTAAAATCAGCATGTTGGCATTTCAAAGCACATAGTTTGTGAAGAAAGTAGTACAGGATTATCATATACACAGTTATGTTGCTTTAGAAATAGGTGGCCAGGTTTGTTTAGCCAACCAGCCCATGGATGATCAACTAACTCTACAATGATTAATAATTACAACCCTCATTTATTACGTGTTTAAGAGGTACTCTAAGTATATTAAGTGCTTTCTATCCATTATCTCAGAATCTAACTCCATGAAGTAGCTATTCAAGTCCTAAAGCTAAAGTCCTTCACTCACAGGCTACTTATTGCCTTGGGCCTGGTTCTCTTTCACCTGAGATAAAGAAGCTTGGACAATTTCTTTCCCTAATGCTTTTGGCAGGAATCTTCATTTGGGCTCACCCCCACTTCCACCCCCAATTCTGTCAGCAATTCTCTACCATCATATAGAGAAGTACCATATAGTATTTTCTTTGCTTTACCAACCCCTCTCCACTAGATATTAAGATCCATCCTAGAAAAGAAAACAAACAACAAAATGAAGAAAACTTACCTGATTTTGTATTTATGCATCATGCAACTGTGAGGTTGCCAAACTTTCTCTCCAAGAAATCTGCCACTTGAGAGAAGGTATTCACATGAATCATTGCCTGTAATAGTTCAACAAACAGTGTTGTAAACAATAGTTATATTTTTATACTTTGATTATCTGACCTCGTGTAAGCTCTTTGAGATGAGAAAGTACAGTTTTCTATGTTTCACTATACCTTCTAGGTGGATATTACTCATCCATGAGAAGCACAGTAAATATCATTATATTCATATTCAAGAGGATAAAAGCCACTAATGACAGATGCTTCACTGTAGAAGGGACTCCTAATTCTTAAATGCTATATTCACTGTTTTGGCAGTGCCTTCTGCTTCAGGTCTTTTTTCTAGGGACATCATCTCAAACTCAAACCAGCTTATATCTGCTGACCATTCCTAGTTGGGAAAGAAAAGTTTAAGGAATAAAAGAGAAGACTTTGGAAATGGCTTCTTATTCAACTATTATAATGTATAATGCATTGGCACAACTGGAAATGCAGTAATGAAGATATTTTACAAACCTACTCCCTGATTTTCACAACTCCCCTGTGAGGAAGTATGGTAGCCCTATTCTGTAAATGTGCAAACAGAAAAAGATTTATTCAAGAACTTCCTATTGAGCTTACTAAAATTTCATCCTGTTATAAGTTACAAAGATAAGTAAGACTTAAAACTATGTTAGCTACAGGTGGCCAAAGGTACATGGTATAGGTATCAATAACAAATGCAGATTTCATCGTTATTAATAGTCAGCCTCTCTGCTTCTCTTGATGTTCTTGCCTTCCTTTCCAATCATCAGTCAGCTCCTCCCAGTTTGTTTGAGGCTGTCACGATTTCATACAGAAAGTTCCACACCTGGGAAACCCCTCAGTCTTGTATAAACGGGACAGATGGTCACCGTATTTCCTTTGGCCATTTTATTAGACATTAGCTTACATGACTCAAGGAGTTTAAAAGGGATTTGGAGGCATTAAAAAAGTCCAAATATGTCAAATGGAAAAGGGAGAAATGAGATATTTAGGAAAACTATGGGGGGGCGCCTGGGTGGCTCAGTTGGTTAAGCGACTGCCTTCGTGGTCCTGGAGTCCCGGGATCGAGTCCCACATCGGGCTCCCTGCTCGGCGGGGAGTCTGCTTCTCCCTCTGACCCTCCTCCCTCTCGTGCTCTCTGTCTCTCATTCTCTCGCAAATAAAAAAAAAAAAAAAAAAGAAAAACCATGGGGTTACAATAAAACATACGTATTATTTAATTTAATCACTAGTTCTTTATTAACAGTCACAAATATATTTGTTAAGGTCAGGAGAGAAACGCTACGGCACAAGATGGTACTGAACCATTTAGGGTGGGGATAGAGAACACCCAAAGATATTTCAAGTAGAACATCTCTTTTCTCAGCTGATTATCCATTTATCTGGCCAACATACAGATAAAAGGTGATACAAATACAAGATAATGAAGGTGCTATTATTTCAGTGTTATAAATTCTAAAATAGAAGAGGAAGGAAAAGTGAAAATACTGCATTGCTGTCCTGGTAGAAAACTGGATAGGGAAAGCAAAATATCAATTATTAAAATTATGCAGTTATATATGTAGCCTGTGCAGGTTTTTTTTTTTAATTTCAAAGATTTTTTAATAATATCTCTCTAAGGAAACTATAAATAATCTGTTCTTAATTCTTTCCAATTATTAAAAACTAATTCTAGTTCTAAAAAACAAAATTAAGCTACATAAATAATCAAGAAGGAGTAAAGAAAGGACTATAAGAACACACAATTAAGTTATTTTTCTAAAAACATCCTTCTGCTTCATTCTTTTATAATGGTTCTATACTAAAATCCTATTAAAAATCTAGTAAATGTTTAAAATTAGAACAAAAATTCCATATTTATAGCATTTCTACCTCTTTAAATACATCTATAAACCAAGCAAAAAGTTAGTAACATCTATTTTCTAAAAAACTTATAAGAAGTTGCAAATAACTAGGTATTAATTCTGTGGACTTTTTCTTCCTTTTCTTTCTTCCTTCTCCCTTTTGTTGTTGTTATTTGATTTTTGTTTTTTAATAGAACTTGAAACAGAAACACATCTTCAGTATGTGGGATTATGATATTTGTTAAGTATCTACAGGGTTTTCAATATGGTTTTATTAAGATGGAAGTACAATACCAACATCTTAAAATAACCAGTCTTTTCTCCACCAGAAAATGTGTTTAAAAATGCAAAGTTCTTTTTTTCCTCACTACTACTACTCACACATTGTTTTTTAGTAGTTCAGCTAGTGGGAAAAACAGCTCTAAACTGATGAATCCATATTAGAGCCCCCCCTCCCCCCGGCAAAACAGATTTGGAGTTGCCACTAACCACACTGTAAACATCGTATTTTAGAAACCACTGGTCTTGGGATGCCTGGGTGGCTCAATCGGTTAAGTGTCTGCCTTCGGCTCAGGTCATGATCCCAGGGTGCTGGGATGGAGTCCCACATTGGTCTCCTTGCTCAGTGAGGAGCCTGTTTCTCCCTCGGCCTGCCGCTTCCCTGCTTGTGCTCTCTCTCTGACAAGTAAATAAAATCTTTAAAAAAAAAATAGAAACTACTGGTCTTACCAGGAAAGAAACTTTTAATTTGCTAATGTAATGCTAGTTGATGATGACATTTCCTAATATATTTTATGACACAAAGTTTTTTTTAAGTAATCCTTGTATCTGAAATCGATAGCCTCTTTATCATATTGGTTGAAGTTCCATCAGAAGATAGAAATTGTATCAGCTATTTTAATAGAATCTAATATAAAGAATTCTTAGAAAAGTAAAAGAACTGCTAATTAGACAATAAAAAGGCAAGAGACTTTTCTTATACTTGTCTGAAAAATAATAAACAGTTGTAATAACTATTATTATCTGATTGAAAATAAATTAACCTAATCTAAAAAAGAAAACTCCCACAAAATTCCATACTCTAAAACAACTTCTCTTTTCCTGAGAAGTACTTTTGGACCAAATCACTAAATGTAATCTAGATGTTAAAATAAGTTGAAGTCCCACATCTTTATCATGTATACTAAGTATATACAAATATCTGCTGGCACATATTTCCCTTTCAAAATCCACCCAGAAAAACCCCAAACAAAAGAAAACAAAAAATCCCAGTCATTATTTTCATTTGTCTCATATAATTTTGATAGCTAGTTTAAAACAACCAGTGTGAGATGCAAGTTGCCTAGTGCTCAGATAAATTAAGCTAGAAACACAATAAAAACAAAAAAAAACCACAAAAAGCCACACACACAACTAGAGGGATAGAATTCTCTACTTCAGCTATCTCCAATACTAAGATTATCTAGACGAATGGCTGTCTTCAGTCTATTATTTTAACCATAAGCATTTTGGTTTGTCAATCTAAAGTCTCAGGTTTTTATGTATAATTTTTCTATACTATAAAGATACTAAAAGCAAACAAAGTAAAAAGACAAACACGTGTTAAAAAAAAAAGCTGAAAAACAAAATATAACAAGTAAGGAAAACATCTAATGTGCTAAGTAAACCATAGCTTATATTTCCCTTTCAATAGAACAACTCTGGCATACTGCACCCTTAGACTGGCTGAACCATCCTACCAAAGCTATCTGTTTCTTACTACCAACCATGAAAATATCCATAAAGTTTTTAACATGATTTGTGGAATATTTTGTTTGCCTAAAATGCAGCAAGGTCACACTTTGGTCTGTGTTGAAAAATCACTTTTAGGGGCACCTGGATGGCTCAGTTGGTTAAGTGTCTGCTTTTGGCTCAGGACATGATCCCAGAGTCCTGGGACTGAGCCCCGCATTGGGCTCCCTGCTCAGTGGGGAGCCTGCTTCTCCCTCTGCCGCTACCCCCCACCCCCTGGCTTGTGCTCTCTCTCTCTAATAAATAAATAAAATCTTAAAAAAAAAAAAGGAAAAAAAAGAAAAATCACCTTTTACATTTTTCATTTGACAAACTAGGAGTGCCTCTATTACAGGTGGTGTCATATATCAGGATCTTTCTGGCAAAGAGAGAAAAGGCTAAGAGACCTACTGGCCTCTTGTCACAGAAATGATGTTTTTAATCTGTAATCACAATATTAATGGAAATTTTGTGATTTAGTAATGTTAGAGATTGAGAAAATTCAGAAGAAATATAGTTAATCGGATTATTATTTAAAATGTCATTCTACTATTTTATGTGAAAGTAATATTAATAAAAAAAAAAACCCCTCTATTTTCTGAAGTTGAGATCAGAACATACTATTAGAACATGAAATTCAATGAAAACCAAAAGAACCAAATGAAAGGAGAAAAATAGAAGGAAATAAGGATTTTGAAAATCTATTTATCCAATTATTGTTTATGGAGTTCCTTCTGTGTGTTAAGCTCGGATAATTTAAAGATGAATAAAATACCCTTGGAAGCTCACAGTTTGTGTGGGGAAGATGGATACAAATTATTATGATACAACGTAAGTACGTACTAATTGCTATAGAAACACTAAATGCCTAATTCTTATTTCTGTGATGGTGACATCTGAATCAGACTCTGAAAGAAAAATCTGTACTTTCTTTTAAGGAGAGAGGTCACTGCGGGCAGAGAAAATCAGGTATCTGTAAGATATGTAAAAGGGCAAAGCCTATTGTGACTGTGAGCCTGGAGTTTAGAAAGAAGGGAAAAGATAAACATAGGTAGGTAATAAAAAGTAAGCTGGTCAGATTTTGAAGTTTTACACATTCAACTTTTAGAAAATCATTTTATTTTAAAAAGAAAAGGAAAAACTCTTGACTGATACTGTGAGGTTGAATTAGTGTTTCTAAAGTATTTAATCCATGTCCCTCTGGAAAATGCTTTCTCACTCCATCTTCTATACATCACCACTGTCTAAGGAGCTCTGAGAAAGGCAGTCTAAAACCTAATGGCATGAGGCAGACTAACTGGGTTGTAAATCCTAGCTCAATCACTGACTAATTGTGTGTCCTTAGGCAACTTAACCTCTCATGCCTCATCTTTAAAATGTAAATAATACCGTAATTCGCTGGATCTAAGACCACTGATTATAAGATACATCATTATTTTATGTAACACTAAGAAAAATGTTATCAATTAAACTCTGACATGCAATAAAGTTTTAAAAATTCATCCTGATTACAGAGATGTCAAAAATGGTGGTGGGGGGGGTAGAATGGAGGATGAAATATGGTAATTTTAGCTACCTCACAGAATGGTTGTAAAGAGAAAAGGAGTTCAAACATGTAAAACCCTTCGCAGCACAGCACCTGGCATATAATAAGTACTCAAAGTTAGCAGGTAGTGTTTGCCAAGCCTTACTTTCTGCCATACGCAATTCTTTCCTTTCTATAGTTTGTAAAGCAAGAGATACTGAAGATATGTATTCAAACTGCATTCACTCTACCTTGCCTGAGGTGTCCGTACACCCACACACTGGAGATTTTAATATAAAGCATAAACCTCTGTAACTAATAGAAAGTCCTTTCTTATTCTAAAGATTTATGATATTGTGATGCAAGTGCAGGGTTATCTCTGTGTGAAGAGCATTACATTTCATGCAGTTTGACTCTGCCAAAGCATGAGGATGTCTAAAAACTTCTTGGTAGGATCATTATTCTTCCCAAACAGTGTCTGGCTCAAGTTCTTGACATTCAGTCTAAGCAAGTACACACACCAGGTGTACTGCTTCACGCTGAAGACACTGAAGCACCTACGGAAGCTGCTGACTAGCTTCTGGAGGAGGCTTTATAAACAACCCCAGATTGCTACACTGACTCATAAAGTTCCATCTGACATTCTGTTTTCCCTGCTGATGACAGATCTTGAAAGGATGAAATGTAGAATCTAACTATAATAATTAGTATCCAAGTTTATCAAAAGACAAGAGCACAATATAAAGTTAAAGGGAGGGGGACCAGAGATTTACCTTTAGCATGGTAGCACCACAGTTATAACATTTATCTTCACTACCTTCACATAGACAAGATCAAGTTAGGTTACTGTCATCTTATACCAAACTAACATAAAATGATTAATAGTAGTTAGGAAATTTTCTTCAAAACGACCACGAATTAATGCATCAACACTGCTGGTTTCACTTTACATATGAAAGTTTGACTTCTGTTAGAGCCACTGCCAATGAACCAAAGTCCAGCCAGATCATATGGCTGTGACCTATAGGAGGGTGAAAGAGAAAGGCCAAAGGGTATAAAGAATTTATCTTTTAAAATCGATTCAGTGCATTTATATACAGAACTATTCATCCAGTATGGTACTAAAGATTTTTAATCCTCAAGAATTGGAGAAAACAAAGCAGCAAAACTGCTCAAAATATCCTACACTTTGAAAGATCTCCTGGGATGAGAACAGAGCTCAGATTCCAATACCCCATTTACTGGATATTTTGCCAAAGTGGGTGCGAAGTTAAATGGGAACAGCGTTAAATGTGCACCTGTCCATTACACATTACATCTTGACCAATTAATCTCATAGTCACCCAGAGCTCTCCAGATAATGGCTTCGATAATACTAAGAGCCAAAAATAAAAGATCCTATCATTATTAAGTTAACCTCAGCTCGTCAGCCTCTCTGCTAGTGGCATTTTAACAGAGAAAATTAGAAAAAAAAAATCAATCAACAAGGACAAGTAAATATCCCTTGATTACTGAAAGATAATTCGTTCTGAAATAAGGAGGTCATATTTCCTTTTCCCCTTTACACCAATTTCAAAACCCACATCGAAGGCCTCCTTTCAAACTGCTTCCGACGTAACTTCCTTGCCCACCTCGACTCCTGTCAACCCACAACTTCTTTTCAAATAATCTGCCCCAGTGCCTTTACTTTGTAAAAAGTGTGCAGCCAGAACCCTTGAAACGTTTCTGGATCACCGAGGCTGGGCGACACCTCCTCCATTTGGCCAAGGGCATCCTTTGCCAGCTGTCGCCCAGGCGGCAGAGGAAAATGGGGCGGCCCTTGCCGCTGTCCAACAACAGCTCGGCTCTGCGGCACAGGGCAGAGGCCGGATTAAACAAAGGCTAAAGAGCCGGACCCCTAGGGCTCAGAACCGACGACCCCAACTCTGGCAAAGGGGCCCCTGGCAGGGGGGGCCTCCGCCTTCGGCGCCCCGGGCTGGCCCCCGAGGGTCCGACCTGGTGCACGCGAGGCCCGGGCCTGGCGCGGCTCCCCCCGCGCAGCTCGCGCAGGAGCCCGGGCCCCGGCAGCAACTCGCGCCAGGGCCGGGTCGGCTGCCCCGACCGCAGCGCAGGCGGCTCAGGGGCCCCAGGACCACGGGCCCTTCTCTAGGGGCGGCCCGCACTGGGGTCCGCTCAGTCGGCCAGGGGCGCCCGGCCCTTAGCCGGGGACACCTGGGGGCACGTGGGGGCACCGCCTCCCCCGCCGGCCCGGCGCGCGGGCGGGCGGGCGGGCGGGCGGACGCGTGAGCGTGGGCGTGTGTTGGGCGAGGGGGGCGGCCTCCAGCCGCCGCGTCGCCTCCTCCCCCGGCCGGCCCAGGCAGGGGGAGGGCCCGCTCACCTCGGTAGCGGCGGGAGGCGAGGTGGCACGCTGCGAGGAGCAGCACGGCCACCAGCGCCAGCACCTTGGCGCTCCTCACGCTGAAGTAGTGGTTGATCTCCCGCTTGCCCAGGTTGTAGGCCAGAGCCGCCATCTTGGTTCCTCCATGACAACAGTGCGCGGCGGAGCGGGGAAGGGGCGCCGCACAGGGGCAGCACTGGGGCTGCCGCCGCCGCAGCCAGGCGAGGAGCCGCCGCCAGCCCCCGCGGCCGCCACCCGCGCCTCCCGCCGGGGAGCCTGACCCCGCCGCCGCGGCGCCCCGGGCCTCCACCTGCCCCTCTTCGGCCGCGGCCGCCTCGGCGGCTTTACCCCAGCCTCGCCACCCCTGCTCGGCGGTGCCGGTTCCCCAGGCGCCCTGGACGCCTGTCTCCTCCCCTTCCTCCTCCTCCCCTTTAGCCTCCTGCCTTAATAGCGGCTGCGCCTGCGAGGGGGGTCCGGATGCCCGGTGCTCCGGGGTCACGGGCCCCAGACAGCTCTCCGGGGTCAGCGGGTCATGGGCGCCGGCGGGCGGCGGCAGCGGCAGGGACATGAGGATGTGAGTAGAGGGGACAAAGGGTCCAACCTAGCCCGAAAGCGAGCCCTGGGGCTTTCTCCTGTCTTTCTGGCCACTACCTGAGCCCAGGTTGGGGCACACAGAACTACAGTTCCTGAAGAAAAGTACACGTTATTCCAACCCCCCCAACACACCCTTTCCGAGCTTTCTACCACCCCTGAACCTGCCCAGCTGCATGTGATACCACGGGGCTTATGGTCAACCTATCCAGTCAGTCTGGCTGATCCTAGATGCTTGACAGGTGTTGAAATTGCTGATAGCTCTAGCACCCAACCCACGAAGACCAGTCAACCCTTTAACTTACTTTCTTGGCCCATTTCTCTTGAAACTTAAAAAAAAAAAAAAAAAAAAAAAATCCTCAGTTGCCCAATTCCGCGAAGTACAGAGTAGAAGGTACAGAATGAGCCTAGCTTAGTGTAGGTGTTGGGGCGAAAAGATCCTCACCCTTCATTTGTATTTACGTAAGGGTTAGCTAGGTGGATGCGCCAAACATTAAAAAGTGTGCTCGTGACAATCATTCCTGCTCCTAAAGTTGGTTAATATTTTGTGGCTATAGATAAAGCAAGTATGCCTTTGCTTCTATTAAGCGCTTGTTATCCCTCACCCAACTTTTTTTTTGTTTTTGTTTTCTCCTGTGCTGCCCTCCAGATGGGAATGGTTATTTATATTGCTTTCCTATCTACTTGCCTTGTTTAAAGTGAGTCACTGGTTAGTTGGGGTGTTTTCAAGTATTCTTTACAACTTTCCCATTTAGCCATTCCTGAACTTGTGTTTATGAGCCCCTCTTAAAATTATAGAATGTTAGATTTGAAGGGACTATCGAGATCTTGTCATCCCAATTCTTTTCATCCAAGGACTCTTTTTATTATGTTTTCATCCGTGGACCCCATATCTTGAAAGATTTTGTCACTTAAATGAAATCACATACATCACTGTCATGGATGTAATGCTAATAAGCAATAAAGTTAAATAAGTGTACAAACACTAGGCACTGTTCCCTGGAAATGGTCGCTTAATTTTGGCTGTCACTCTTCTGATCCAAGGTTGATCACATGCTGGAGGAATTAAATCAGATATTGTAAAAACCAGATAAATAACTCTGCTAACAGCATATGGTCCGCCAATAACATCCTAGAGATTTCTATGATGTCATCAACAGCAAATTAGAATTTCTGATCAGCGTGTGATAACCAGCGTTAGCCCGCAGGGTTGATTTAATGCCTGCCAAAAGTAAAGAAACTTGACATTTTATTTAATTGCAATTTCCAGAAGGCTTTCTGAAATATTGTAAATAGCTTGTGGACTTCATTCTTCCTTCCCTCTAGTTTAAAGCTAATCCCTCTCCCCTGTTCTAAATCTCTTCCTGTCCCCCTTTCTTGGGGTGTTGATGACTCCATCAGTCATCCCTACGTCAATCATCCTCTCTCTGTGTCTTCTTTAAACTCTCCCTCTCTCCTGGCTATTTCCCTTCCACCAATAAGTTTCTCATTTTAGTGAAATACATCCATGAACTCTCTTGTTTCTGTGTGTTTACTTCTACAGCTCTCTTTTCTTCTCTGAACAAGTATCTAGAAAGAGTAGTTGACTTTGAGGTCTCCACTGGCTCCACTCCCATTCTCCCTTCTAAATAACTCTCAAATATACTGCCTCTGCTCTATCCCCTTGCTGTTGCCTTGGTTAAGGCATGATTTCTTGCCTGAATTTCCTATTTAACTCATCTTCCTCAATTCCGGCTCAAAAATCCAATCTTACTGCTTCTCTGCCATACCTCTAACCAGACTGAACTTTTCAAAACTCAAATCTGATGATGTTAAAAACTAGATAGTGGCTCCATGTTCATTTGCCAACCCCTAAACCATCCAGAATGTTTACTAATGCTCTGCCAGTTACCTCACCCCCTAATAATCTGATAAAAAGGGAAACCATCTGATAGGAACACTTTCAACTGTGCATTACTTAAAAACAAAAGCAAAAACAGAAACAACTACCACATTTATCCCTTTTCTTCTAACCAAATATCGATTTCTCATTTTATCACAGGAGGTCATGGGAATAAAGAGGACAGGAAAAGGAGACAAAATGGAGCAGCCAGAACAGTAGGAGGAGCACAATTTTGAGGTGAGAATCTTCTGGTCTAAATTGTTTCTGTTTCACTATATCCATTCATTAGTTTATATTGATCTAATTTTTTATTATGGTATAATTGACATAACATATTAATCTCAGGTGTGCAATGTAATGATTTGACATTTATATATAAAGTATTACAAGGTGATCACCACAATGATTCTAGTTAACATCAGTCACCGTACATAATTACAAAGATTTTTTTCTTGTGATGAAAACTTTTAAGATCTACTCTCTCAGCAACTTTGAAATACCCTATACAGTATTATTAACTATACTTCTTTTCTGATTTGAAAAATTCCTTCCTCCACCAAAGCTGTCTCTTTCATCTGTGTGTTGGTATACCCCTATTTGAGAACTTGGTCTCGTAAGTTTCCCTTCTTTATTTCTACCTTCAATTTATCCTTCTTCACTGTTTGTCCTACATATAAGCTCAAATGTTTCCTATTTAAAGCGCCTTCCTTAATTCACTACACAATCTCTCTTCTCCCTATGGAACTTCTTGAAGGAACAATCTGATTTCTTTCTTTCTTTCTTTCTTTCTTTCTTTCTTTCGTTCATTCATTCATTCTTCCGTTCGTTCATTCTTTCCTTCCTTTTCTTTCTTTCTTTTGTTTTCTTTCCTTCCTTCCCTTTTCTTTCTTTCTTTTACTACTTAATTGATTTTTAAGAACTTGAAAACTAACTTCTCCTATTACTTTACTTAAACCACTTGTTCAAATGTCAGCCGCATCCTAACTGACCAAACCCAATGTCTCTATCCTAACTTTATCCTTCTTCCCTGCACAGCATTGTTGGAATATTTGCTTTCTTAAATCTTTTCTTTTTGACTTCTGTGACACTACAGCCTTCTGTCTCCTTTCTCATGCATCTCCAAGAAGAATCCTCTTGCTTTTGCAAATCCTTATATGTAAGTACTTTTCAAAGTTTTCTTGTTTGCTTACTTTTCTTCTTGGGAAACCTACGTTACAAGTTGGCTTCAACTATCACATTGGATCCTGCATGCAACTTAGATTCCTCTCACATGCTCCAGACCTCATTCATGTATCTCAGGGATAGCTTCATCAAGTCTCTCATGGTACCTCAGACTCAATGTGTCAGAAACCAGTTTTATTTTCCTTCCAAACCCATTCATCCTGTTATGTTTACCATTTAGGTTATTGACACCACTGTCCTTCAAGTCATGCCTGCTAATCTTTGACTCATCTTTCTCCTCTGCTTTATCTCAAGTATGGGTTTTCAGTTGGTTGTGTGATCACAGATGAGCCATTGGATAGTCAGAACAAAGTACTAAAACTTCTATTTATCATGAATTCCTGTTACAAATGATTTTAAAAGATAATTTTGGTGACAAAAACAAACTTCACTTAACACCTCATGAAACGGATAGCTCCTTTCACAGAACTGCAAAATGTGGTGGAAGGCAAGGAATTTTAATTGGATAAAAAAAGAACCAAGGAAGAGAGAAAGAGACAATATCTAATTGGCTGGAGTCACACAGTCAACTTTGTTTGGGATGAGAAGAAACAAGGAAATAAGTATACAGCCCAGAGCTAGCTTGGCATTTGCGAATTGGCTCATTGCATTTCTGGTTAAGTGGGGGCATTTACAAGAGACACAAAACTTAGAAAAGTTTTGATTTGCTGATATGGCACCCCTGGGCAGGAATGGCTTATCTTGGGCCTAAGAAGTTATTTCAATATTCCTAACTACAAGAAAATAAGGTTTTATTACTATTTCATATAAGTACTTCCCTTGTACCCTAACTTGGTCTATAGGTAGAGTCATGTCATGTGCACATGGAGAGGAATCCTGAGGGGAGTGTGGGAATTCACATTTGTGAAGAGATCAACAATGGCTCACTTATTTGTTGACTTTAAGCCGATTGTGCCTGTGAGCCTAACAAATGGATTCAGATTGTATTATCTACTTTTACTTGAACTCACAAAATAGACGGTGACTTTAAAATTCCCTATGGTGAATGGGAATTGAAGATGATTCTAATTTATAAAAGCACTAGCAAACAAGAACGTGTAGAATGGAATCTTCTGCTACTACAAGCTCTTCATCAACTACCTCACATGTTTTTTAAAAAAAGTGTGCCTATTATCATCTACACACATATAGATATATCAGATATGTACATAGATTGTGTATCATCCATGACATACACAGACATGGACAACTTAAATCTGTAAGAAATCAGAAAAAAATTTTGAAATTATCCAGATTATTTGAAATGAGAATTTACATTTGCTCATTGTAAACCACAGATCTTGCTATAAATCTGTGGTGCTTGGAGGTGAGTTACTACTAATACAAAGCCATGGAAATTAACAAGATGTTTAGAAATTAAGCATCCAAACATGAATTAAACCACTCTCTTTAAAAGCAAAAAAAGTTTGTGAGCATGTGTGAATGTTTCAAATTACATGCATTATATTAGTTATATTAGCAGTACATTTTTTATAACTATGCATTAGTTGGAGGAGTTCATGCTCCAATTTTAACGAATATTGAGTGCACAGTCAAAAACCCCAAATCACTTACTTAGTGAATTACTGTATCCTTTTTATTCTGGTTTCCTCAAAGCTCTTTCCTTTCCAGAATGCTCTGGTTCAGGCTTCAACCTGACCATTGCAATAGGTTCCTACTACTCCTTTTTCTGATATCTCACTTTTTCAATCTCTTTTTTTTGCCAATTGCTGCTAGAGTTACTTGTCTGAGGCTTATATTTGGTCTTGTCATTTCCCTGCTTAAAAACTTTGGGGGTTTCCTGTCAGGACACAAAGAATTCCCAGCCTCTTTTTTTTTTTTTTTTTTTTAAAGATTTTTTATTTATTTATTTGACAGAGAGAGGCACAGCGAGAGAGGGAACACAAGCAGGGGGAGTGGGAGAGGGAGAAGCGGGCTTCCCGCAGAGCAGGGAGCCCGATGCGGGGCTCGATCCCAGGACCCTGGGATCATGACCTGAGCCGAAGGCAGCCGCTTAACGACTGAGCCACCCAGGCGCCCCGAATTCCCAGCCTCTTATCGTGTTGAGGGTTGGCTGTGGTTTGGCCTAAACCACCAAGTCTTCCATTTAGCTCTCATTTCCTTCAACCATGCTAACCTACAAGCCAGGAACATTACATTTCTGTCACTTTTCTCCTCCTCGAACCTTTGTTTAAAACACCTTTTTCCCTGCACCTTGCATTCTACTTGTTTAAAGCCTGTCTTCTTTTTTCCCTACTTCAGCTTTATTGAGGTCTGATTGACAGAGACAGTTGTTTGTTTGTTTTTTTTTTTAAAGATTTTATTTATTTATTTGACAGAGAGAGACACAGCAAGAGAGGAAACACAAGCAGGGGGAGTGGGAGAGGGAGAAGCAGGCTTCCCGCAGAGCAGGGAGCCCAATGCGGGGCTCGATCCCAGGACCCTGGGTTCATGACCTGAGCCGAAGGCAGACGCTTAACGACTGAGCCACCCAGGCGCCCCGAGACAGTTGTTTATATTTCGAGTGTTCAGTGTGCTGGTTTGATCTATGTAGTCTTTGAAATGATTACCATAATTTTCTCCTTTAAAGCCTGCTCCAGGGGCGCCTGGGTGGCTTAGTCTTTAGGCGTCTGCCTTCGGCTCGGGTCATGATCCCGGCATCCTGGGATCGAGCCCCGCATCGGGCTCCTGCTTCTCCTTCTCTCACTCCCCCTGCTTGTGTTCCCTGTTTCACTGTCTCTGTCAAATAAATGAATAAAAATCTTAAAAAAAATAAATAAATAAAGCCTGCTCCATTTTACCTCTTCCATGAAGTAAGCCCATGGCTCCTGATGGGACTATAACTCTTTCCTTTCTCTGATTTCTCATAGTACTTTGTTTCTGTCTGGGCTTAAGTATGCATCCAGCACAGGCACCATCCAATCAGAACAGATACCTTCTTTACTTGGGCATATTGTGTGTATGGGGAAATTATCAGCTCAGTCTTTTGGGATATATCCCACTGTGCTTTATAATCTATTCAGTTATTATGTTTATCTTTGTCTTCTTCATTCCCCTCCTTCTAGATTTTATGCATTGGGGCACAGGGAGTTAGTACTTTTTGTATTTTGTAGAGAGTACTTGTGAAAGACTTAGAAATGGTCCAAGATATTGTGGTTGTCTTCAATGGAAAAGTAGGCACTGTCCAGATTATCTGATTCTATCGGGTCTCTGAATCTTTTATTGTCTTTGAGTTATTTTACATTGCTCTAAGTTATATAATACTTATAGTAATGCAAATGGTTTTTGTCCATAGAAATGCAAATTGTATCTCATTGGGATTCAGTTGATTATTGCTCTGTGGATATTGAGCAGTTTTGAAGTTTTACATTTGTTAGACAAATTTATTTTGCCATTCCTAATGCCGTATATGTGTGGTTCTTTTAATTCTCCTTTGAACCAATTGTAATATCTTCTGGTTCCTTCATTAATTAATTAATTAAATAAAGGCTTTGACACATGATCATTTTATATCTGTATGAAAGTCATGCTATATCCTCTTCTAAAAATTATCTTTTAATACATGAATATGCCTTGAACTTAATAAATATTAATGTTTCTTAAATCCAAATTAAAGGTCATTTAATGAAGAACACTGGAGAAAATTGAGACACTTTTCTTCTGAGAATTTTTGAGACCGTGGGATAGATAAATATTTTCCAAACTGAATTTTGGCTGTCTGAACAAGTGAATAATTTCCTACGATAGATTTAAAACTTGGCTTTTATCACAGTGAATTTGAATATTGGCCTTTGGATTTTTTGATCAAGTTGAGTGTACCTAAAACAAAACCCAAACATCCGGTTTGTCTTTACTCAAGTATTTGAAAACTGATACAAAAAGGAATAATAAATTCTAAAGTATTTCTCAGTTACCTTATTATATGTTTTTAGTTGCATTTTTTTTAATCTGAAAGATTTCACCCTGAAAAAATTATTCAGAAATCTCAGTAATCATTTGGAAGTTGTATAAGGTAAAAGTTTCATACATGATGTAATAGTCTTAAGTATAAGGAACACATCCTGCACCTTATGTTCACATCTGTCCTTGTCTTCAGATTGGGAAATGTGTGAGAGTCACCCTCAGGTCTCTGGGTTTTTTTTTAATCTAAATTCTCTGCATATCCCAATTTTATTCTCTTTCTCCCACTTTTCCAGCTTCTCTTCTATCTCCTTTCCTTCTGCTCCAGTTGTGTTTCCAAATATCTGTACTTCTGAGAAAGCTCTTTACTACCTACCCTCAGATTCTCATTCACTTTACTGGTTTGGACAAAGGTGAAATCAGAGGAAATGAGAAAAAGGTGGACAGATTGGAGACAGACTTTAGAAGTAAAATAGACAGCACTTGCTGATGAGATTGTATGTGGGAGATGAGGAGGGAGAACCAAGTGTGACTTCTGTTTCTGGCTTGAGCAACTGGTGGCTTCAGGGATCATTTACAGACATGGTGAGACTGGGGTGGCAACAAGCTTGGGAAAGATTATCATAACATTGTTTTCAGTGTCTTCTTGTTTATACTGAAGTATGCTTAAAAATTAAAACCCAGAAAATACAGTACATACTAAATTTTCATGTGTGAAATTCTGCTGCACCTACCACTCTCAACACCCTTTCTTTAGGGCAGAAAAAATGCATCTCCCACTCCATTCCAAGTTGCACACTTTTTTTTTCAGGTGAAATCAACATTTTTTGTGTAAACATTTTTTTAAAGATAAAGGGGGAGAGGGATGGTAGTGTAACAATTATTTTGCCCTAGGTCTTCCTCAAAGGCTAAGACAAATTCTCCTTTCTGTAGAAGTGTTGTTTAAATTAGCTGGAAATTCACAGTTCACTGCTTTTTAAAAGGCACCCTGTCCCTTAGGGAAGGAGAATATGAATATCTCCCACTGTTTCTAAGGTGAAGGATGTTAACCATTGATCAGATCAGAATGGAGCAACTTGAAGGGGAGAAAAAACTTCTAAATGACCTGCCTGGTTTCACAGCCTTCTGGCCCAAATGGTACTGACATTTTCATTAAGCAGGTTAAGGAAAACAATAGAGGTTAATTAACTTAACTTAGTGGTGTTTCAGCTGAAATGGCCGAAACTGCCCCAGGCCTCAGGTAAGTCTAATGTTGTTAGTAGCATCTTGGCCTTCCACTTTACACTATATCACCTTTGAAGGTCTGTAAACAAATTAGAATCGCTTTTTGTGGGGGGCTGTGTAGCTCACAGGGATGTGTGAAAATGTATTAGGTAACGTCTGTAAAGCACTTTAAATGATTTATTCTTGAGCCAGTTTTTCCTAAGGGATACTTTGTCTCACACGCTTCTAATTGCCTTCTAGCTGGATGAGAAAGAGCAATCTTCAACTAAACACTTAGTGGGTTGCAGGAGATGACTCATAGATCTTTTACTCTATGCACACAGAACATATACTTATATTTCCCATCATGAAATTCTGCCTTTTTAACTAGCATATTTTTCTTTTTGGTGACATTTAGGTATCATTTTTGGTTTGCAGAAGTGGCAGGTATGACTTTGTGGTTGTTAGGAAAAAAGTTTTTACTACGGGGGTAGAATAATGTAAAAAGAGCGGAGGTTTTGAAAGAATGTTCAGGGTTTGACACCTGGCTTCACCATTTACTAGCTAAATAATGTGGCAAATCATTTTGCCTGTTGAACTTCAACTTTCTTACTTGTAAAATGAAGATAATAATACCTATCACTCAAGGTTGTTTTTATGACTAAATGAGTAATGTATAGTTTTTGACACTTAGGTGATGCTCAATAAAAGATTCTTCTTTCAAAGGTCATTGTCACTGGTAAATTCACAAGCAATTGTTCTTCAGTTTGCTCTCTACCAGTCAATATCTACCACTTAAGGTATATGTCACAGAGCCCAGGTGTTTAATAGAAAATAGTCAAGCACAGATACATTACTTTAGATAATTAAATAATACTTGATTTAATCTGTTAAGCGGTACCCCAGTATGTTCTTGAAAGGTCCTGCCACCTACCTTTTTGCTTTATTTCCAAGTTTTAAATAATTTTGCTTAACAATCCACTCTTGATCATAAATAACCTTTAGAGATTATTTTTGATCACTCACACACACGCAAACACACGTCTGGTTTCATTATGTTTGTTTACATAGTTCAGCAAAAGGTATTAACTAACCATATGTGCCTCCTTGAGCATTCAGTATTGAGCAACTATACAGGGCAAAGAACTAAATTCTGCTGAATAATTTCATTAAGGGATATAGGATTCAATCATTTAAAAGCATTTTTTTTTTTCCCTATTCCAAGATTAAGAAACTCTACCCACCAAGATTTCATCTTCATTGCTTATAGATTCCGGAGAACTCCTTTCTACTTGAAGTCCCAAATACGCTGCAGTTCCTGGCCAGCCAGTGAGTGATGCTGCCTATGACCTGTGAGGCTTTAACCATAAAACAGATACCAGACCAGTGTTCTTGGGTGGTACCTGGTTTATGGTTTCTTTCTTTTATACATAAAGTACACTTGCTCCTTAATGATGGAATTTTCATAGCTGATTAAATATCACTTATTTTCAAATATGACTCTCAGGACCTTGTGTGACAGCATCACAATTGAAGACAGTAAAACTCTCTGTTGGGGTAACACATAATTTTTTATAAGAATTTGATACCTGGTGAAAGGAAAACAGCTTCTTATTGACCCTATGCAGGTAACTTTATTTTCATGTAAGGTATAGAGACTCAGTATACATAATTGGTTTTAAATTCTGAAGGAGGCATGAAGCCTTAGAAGCCATTTTTAAAATATTTCACTTGATGTTGAGAGAGTTAGAGGTTAAGTTACCAGGTAAAAGAAAGGACTTCTTCATACAAGTATCAGAAAATAGACAACAAATAACTGCCATCAGTATTCCAAACCAAATATCTATGATTAAATTTAGTTCATTTCATTCATTTATGTATTTATTTCTTGTTCTGCTACATCTTGGGTCATCAGGCTGCTTTCGTGAAGTCATCTGCTTCTAAAATAGAACAGGTCTTGGAAATCCCAACCGTTCCCACATATATCTGACAATTGTGCAGGCAGTGTTATCTTTACGCTCTAGAGTTGCAACTCAGGAGCCAATTTGTTGAAATATCAACAATTAAAAGAACACGGTACAGTCCTTTCTGTGAAATTCTGAGATTGCCCTTATTGTTGAAGATACAAATTTTAACCTCTGTGCTTTTTTGGCAAGCTTCAGAAGATAACAGGAGTCACGGGATTAAGTGATTATGGTTATTTTACCGTGGTAATGAACAGTGCCAAAATTGAAGGAAGTACAATCTCTAATGAGTGCAGGACATAATTTTTTTGTAATAATATGATTAGTATTTTTCCCAAGAGTAAGAATGTATTATGAACAGTGAGAGCACTGACAGATCTCCAGGGCCTTTCGATTCATTCTGTTATGTGTACAACCTCAGAAATGTGTATATGAGTATTATTTTTTTTTTTTTTTTTTTTTTTTTTTTTTTTTTTTTTTTTTTTTTTTTTTTTTTTTTTTTTTTTTTTTTTTAAAGATTTTATTTATTCATTTGAGAGAGAGAGACTGAGAGAGAGAGCACATGAGAGGGAGGAGGGTTGGGAGGGTCAGAGGGAGAAGCAGACTCCCCGCCGAGCAGGGAGCCCGATGCGGGACTTGATCCAGGGACTCCAGGATCACGACCTGAGCCGAAGGCAGTCGCTTAACCAACTGAGCCACCCAGGCGCCCTATATGAGTATTATTTTATCTATAAAACTTACCCTTTAATTTGACCACTCTTTTGATCAGTTCTTAACGATAGTGTTGAGCTAATCGAGGAAATATAGAACATGTCAAGAAAACAACTATTTGGGGGCATCACTTCTTTTATAAGGCAAAAGAACAAATCTTCATGAACTTCCAAGACCCGTATGGGAAATTTTTAAAGAAGCTTTATGTGTAAAGAAAAATCCTGAAATTTTAATTTTTCTGAATCTGGGATGTGATCATGGAAAAGCAAAATCAAAAGCGTTATCAGAGTACTTTAGATCATCTATCATGACAGGATCAGGTGTGCCTGAGAAACGATAAATTGACTACCTATTAGAGTGACAATACAGTATTCTAAATGACAAGAAGGTAACGCAATTGAAAGGAATCTTAGATCTTTCAGAAATGAGGAACTTTATGTTTTTGTTGCTTAATAATCAAGGGCTTGACAAAGTCAGCACAAAATACAGAAGACTGTTTTGATGGGATATGGAATTTCTGCCACACATGCAGACAGATCACAGAATATGTGAAAGAATAACTATTTACTATCCCTTGTTAAGAGAAGGCCAAATAGTTCAAGATAAACTGTCATTTTAATATATAGAAAACCAAATTCTAGTTTTGCATTAACATTCTATTTAGCAGTAAAGGATTCATGAGCTTCCTTCTCTACTTTTTAAATTATCTTACAAATAAATCCACTAAAACTGAGCAAACTTTGTCAAAACTTGAATACATTTTATTTTTTTTCAGATTCATTGTCTGCAGTTTGAGACAAATACAGTTTGTTTTTTTCTGCCAACTATAACTTTCTATATCTATTAAAAGTTTGTCTCACACAATCCTCTTTTACATTCTGGAAGAACCAGATTTTTTTAAGACAAAGCTACTCTCCTTTCCTCGAAAACAAAAACACCTTCCATTGCCTTGTATTCACAGTTGTAGTTTTCTGCAACGATTGCTTTGGTCTGGTCTTTGATTAAATGTATGGATGGTAACTTTCAGTCAAATTAGCTAATTTATATTTCATAGAGAAAACTGGAAGGGAAATGTAGAAGTATCTATCGTACACTGTTTAGCAAATTGGCAAAACTGAATATGCACGTAAAACTCTAGAGTTTTATTTACACTTACTTTTACATTTTAAATTAGCAAAATGAACACAATCATTAACATGACCAACAAATATACCCACTATAAGAAACAAAAGCACATATATATTAAAAATACATCTAGTGACCACGTTTCAGTATTATAATTCACTTTAGAAATTGTCTAAGTGTCTAAGGTTAGGCATTAAATAACTTCATTTAAGAGTAGCCCAGGATTTTAAAGTTAAATAAGTATCTTGGTTAAGTTAAGTAGATATACTACAACTTAGACAATTGTTTATCAGAATTAAAATTTAAGAGTTTAGATCCTTTATATTCACAGAGCTTGGGAGTGAGAGCTGAGATTCCCTGTATCAATTTGACTTAATACTTGTTCCAGGAAATTCTTGGCTCAGGAGGATAAAGATATAAACCAATAAACAATTTTACTATTTGCTTTAGGAAATTCCTGAAAAGCAATTTATCCATATGATTTGTTCATCTGGCCAAACAGCTCTCCTATCAGGATAATAAATTGCTCACTTGGCCAAATAGGTAGCTTATAAACAAAAAAAAAAATTTACTTATTAAGACTCATGTCAAGAAGCTGGCCTTGCTATATTTCTCAATCCTAAACTATTATGTCAAGGACTGTCCCCCGTGTCAATTAGTTTTCTGTCTTGACAAACTTGCCTTCAACCACTTAAGCCCAGATCCCCGAGCCCTATAATTATCCTCCCCTAATTTCCCCATTTTGAGACATTACTAGGATCTCTCAAGGTGGTGTTATCCCTTACTGCAGTAGGCCTAATGAACTTAGCTTTGATTGATCAACAGAAACTGTGAGTTAATAAATGTGTATTGCTTTAAGCCTAGAAGTTTGCGGTAATATTGTCATGCAGCAATAGCAAACAGATACAACGGCATTGATAAAACCAGCGGAGAATCAGATAGCTGTTTTCAAACCAAAAGTTATCAAACTCACCTAGATTGTAAAAGATACAACTTTATTATGTGAACTTGTGTTTTTATACAAACCTGCTTCTGACCTTGAGGTTCCTGTGAGAAATTTTTAAGGCTAGTTTTGTGTGTCCATTTGTTTTTTTTTATTTCCTGAGAGACTTGGGAATATTAGAGTTATGTTACGTGTTTATTTTTCTTTATGAATCAATTAGAACGGAGCAATTTGGATTTGAGAGACCTTATAATTTATTTATATGCTCAAGAGGTAGGAAAACGTCAAACACGTAATGAGAGGTAAAAGTTTTTCTCAGTTACAGATGCACAGACTTGCTGAGAGCTTGCAGGTTTAGCTCCTCCACCTCAATCATAGGTTAACAGTAAACCCCGAACCATGACAACCCAGAAGAGCAGATCTCAAAGGGATGTTCTACTTTCTTTTTTTTTTTTTTTTAAAGATTTATTTATTTATTTGAGAGAGCGAGAATGAGAGAGAGAGAGAGAGTACATGAGAGGGGGGAGGGTTAGAGGGAGAAGCAGGCTCCTCGCCGAGCAGGGAGCCCGATGCGGGACTCGATCCAGGGACTCCAGGATCGTGACCTGAGCCGAAGGCAGTCGCTCAACCAACTGAGCCACCCAGGTGCCCCGGGATGTTCTACTTTCAATGAGAATAAAATATTTTCTTGACTGAGCTGAGTTCAATAACAGACAAACAAAAAAAAAGGTTAACAAAACAGATTCTTTATCATCTCTCACCTAAGAGATCTTCCATTATGTCCTGACAGAATCACCAGCAGTTAGATCATAAAACCGGAGTCCCAGATACTGCTATTATCAGTGAGGAATAACTTGTTGGCTGTGCAGCAACCAGACTTAACATATACACAGGGTGCTTTCTTGACCATGAAATTAAGACTGGCCCAGTGGTCCAGTGTACCCACTGGTCCATGGGTCCAGCTGTGGAGGTAGACAAGACATGAACAGTTGAATAGTCTTGGCCAAGAACCAGCAAAAGGAAACAAAAGCTCCCACAGTATACTCATAATGATTTAGGCTATTTTAGTATTGATGAGTTTACGTGGGGAGTAGGATGGCCAAAGGGGCCATATTACTGATGACCTTGAATGTTCAGAAGTGAGTGTATCATTGTTGGATGTTAAAATATACTTCTTTTTAAAAAGATAAAATCATAACGTTCATACAGATATAAAACTGAGTCAATGTTAACGATTTTATTTAACTCATTAATGAGGAAACTGGTGAGGTGTCATAAGTTCAAGGGGGAGTTATTAAAAAAAGGACACATTCATAAATCAGGATTATTGAAATAAATGTGCAAATGGAGGTAAAGCTGGCCTTATGGGGGTGGGTGGGAAGGGAGGAAAATTAATTGACTCTCCACCAGACAGAATTTACACAATTATAGACAATAATTATTATACATTGTTATTGGTTATCTATATCTTACAAAATTGTAAAGTAACTCAAGGACTAGAATCAGATACTTGGAACAGTATGACTAAATAGTATGGGGTTTTTTGTTTGTTTTGTTTTTTTACACTGAAACATAATATTCCCCTACAATGAGACTGACTGACTTGATAGTAGAAAGTAGTGGGCCAGACCTGAGAAGTGCTTTAGGAATAGAAACTATACAGCTTGGTAGTTGCTTACATGTAGTAAATGGGGAGG
Source organism: Leptonychotes weddellii (assembly GCF_054177405.1). Taxonomy (NCBI): domain Eukaryota; kingdom Metazoa; phylum Chordata; class Mammalia; order Carnivora; family Phocidae; genus Leptonychotes; species Leptonychotes weddellii. Next base: position 62,989,615 of record NC_138380.1, read on the forward strand.
ACAATTCAAAGGTCATTCATTACAAGTGTGGCATTTGCCAAAGTGGTTAGTGGTTGCTTCCTGTGGGCTAGGATAATGACCATCGTGGTGCTGGGGACAATGAAGGGAAAAATCGAGGAAATATTTTAATAAGGGATCATTTTAGAAACTGAAGTTCTGTGACAGTCAAAAGAGGCCTTTTGGTTGGGAGAGGGAGGGTTGCCATCCACTCCATTATCATTAGACCCTCCTTTTTAATGGTTCCCTCAAGTGTCATGAAATCTAAGTAAAAGTAGTGTGCTTGCTCAGCCTGATAGCCTCTGGGTAAGTCCTTTGGCTTTCCATTTTGGAATTGACTTAGAATATATCACCTTTTCTGATGCACTTGATTAGGAATCATTTCTGGACCTACAGATAAAAATCAGGAGGGAATTTAGGGAAGTCCTGAAATGAACCGAGGAAGACATTACTCAGTAGTTTTCTTCTTCCCAGTGTGAATTTGACTTGAAATTTGAGAATATTCTGAGTAAAAAAAAGAGAAAGAGGGAGAGAAAAGAAAAAAGGGGGAAAGTAGGAGGGGAAATTGGAGAAATATTACCCTCTCTTCTAAAAGTCTGGGTGAAAAGGCATTAATATGACCAGGGATCTTTTTCAAATTAAAGATATGAAGAACATGAGGTTTCTTGTCTATTGACATATTACTGTTTGCTTAGCTTAACATCCTTTGAAATTCAGTCCTATGTCAAATATCTGCTCTAAATTAGTCACCCTGCTGTTCTGGTTTCCCAACATTTCAAAAATTTCACCTTAATATAATCTCCTCTATCCATGTATAGAAATGAGATAGTCTATTGCTTTGTTCCTTGTTTAAGAAAGAGGAGACCAAGGCAAGGAGGAAAGGAAAGAGGAAAGGAGAAAGGGACAAGGGACAACAGGAATGGGGGAATAAGGGAAGAGAAAGGGAGAGAAAGAAAAGGGAAGTGGGGGGACTCCTGATTCTAGTTACAGTTTGGTCACTAGCTTGTTATAGCAGTTAGTCTGGTCATTATTGTAAACTTGGGATACCTTTTCTTGTTCTGTGCATGGGGTAGTACTAAAACCCCCAAACTATAACTTCCCTTAGACTCCCATTATTCTCTCATTATACTGTCAATCAATAAATATTCAGCACCTCAGATGTGCCAAGCCCTGTACTAGAGGCTGGGGATATGGAAGTGAATTAGGGTGTTCTTGCCCTCTTTGAACTTTTCCTCTGGCGGGAGGTGCTAAAAAATGAACACACATAAGTAAAATACAATTTAATACAGGATACTTAGTAAGGACCTTTTTTGTTGGTTAGAAACTCCTAGATTGATGGCTAGAAGCCAAATCTGAGGTTAAAAAATGTGCTGAGTACTCCAGACTCTGAAGACAACAGCAGAGAAGTGGGGACAGACATCCCCTCAAGGCTGTGGTCGCTTAAGTAATTCTCCCAAGTGTCTGGCCATCTCCTCTTTCCATTTTTATTCCACCTCTCTTAGAGAGGGGACAGAGAGAGAAAGAATCATTTGCCTGAAGTGAGAGTGCTTGGCCTTTCCTCTACTACATTTGTTTCTCCTGTACTTAGCGGAGTTGGGGAGGTATCCCCTAAAAGTCAAGTGAATGTTTGTTTAACCCCAAAAGCCAAGGGCGGGGAGCTTCAAGATAGCCATCCAGAGAGATTGGGAGTATCTGCAAGAAAGCAAGACTGCATCTTGTTTTCTATTGGGTCAAATGCTTATGTATGTCCTCTCTGATCTGCCTCTTTACCATTTCTACATTGTGAGAAAAAATCAACAAACCGCAGAACAGAGAGAGGAGGTGGCCTGTCCTCTAACCTTGGCATGGCGAATATATATATTCCCCAGTTCATATCGACACTGTAGATGGACTCAAGTTGACCTCCTGGTAACCCTACCTGGTGAGTAGATCTTGACAACCAAGAACTTTGTGGTATACCACTAACATAGCTGCTTTGGGAAAGTTGGAAGAAGTGAGCCAGAATGGAATTGCATATGCCAGGGATCCCTCAGAGTTTTCGGAGGAACCAGCCTTTGGAGGCTTGCTGGAGGGAGAGCATCAAAGGCTAGATGGTGTTACCTAGAGCAGCCTCTGTGACCAAGAGAGAACCACCAACAAGCAGACAGTTACAGAAGATCTTGGCTATATTTTCTTCCTTTTCATCCCCAATTCTGGAAGCCCTAATATTGGAAGGATTGGAGAGGAGTAGTGAAGGAAGATGCTGGGAAGAGACACCCTGAGAAGGAGAATGAGACTGAGGTTTATAAGTGAGCTGGCCTGGATTTTTAATAACTAAAAGTGACCCAGCAGCTTTGAGAGCTGCCTGAGTTACTGTTAAAAGGCAGGAAAGGAAAATTGAACAGTGCAAGATTGAAGGCAATGGTTGGGAAAAAAATAATATTTTACCTTTTTCGTTTGTTTTTGTTCAGCCCCCATAGAGTACGAACTATAAGTAAACTGGTTACAAATGGGTGGGATAATTGTATTTGGTGTTAATGCTATGGAAACTCTTTGGGTTGAAGACTTTCATGAGAAAGAGGCACTCATTCCAAATTCTGGGATGAAAGTATAAAATGCTCTAAGGTAAGATCCAGAAATAAGGTCAGTGTAGATGGAGTTCAGCTAGTGAGGCTGGAGGTGATAGAAGATACTTCTGGCAAAGGGCAGAGGCCAACTAACAAAGGGCCTTGAGGCCTTGGTAAAATATTTTGATGGTGACTTTGCTTTTCTCAAAAAATTTTCAAGCATTTTCTTGGCCCTAACCTCCCTGTAGATTTGTTAACCTAATTTTATTTAATGGATTACATATACCATATAATTCTAAGTAATTCTGGTCTCAGAGGTAAGAAACTACTAAGACCTCTTCCATCTGTTCTCTTATAACCTCAGTGCTACTATCAAGATAGTTATAAAAAATTCCTTTATGTTATTCCAGGTTTCCTCTCACTCAGCTCTTCATACCCAAGGATTAAATCCTTGCCCATCAGGGGGATGCCCATACTTAAGTAGTTATAACTGACATCTAGATTCTAGATGATATATCTGTTTGTTATAAGATTGAAGTTACGGATTTAAGTGTTGTTATAAATAGTTTATATTAATCATGCCAAAAGACAGAACAAACTATTAATTTGTTAACATAGAAAATGGATGGAAAGCAATGAAAACATGGCAGCTAAAGGTTCTGCTCTTTGATATTTCTGATTTAAACCCCAGAACAGGAAATCTTTCCTCTTGGACTTAGCTTTAAACTCCAGAGATGGAAATCTCTGGCAGGAGCAGTATGCATTGTCTCTCATTAGAGTGCAGTTTTTCCATAACCACATTAAAGAATGCACAGACAGCAAGGGACGTGTGCTCGGCCCTCTTGCAGCAATGTTCCTGGCTTCTTCTCTAATGTGAATTACAGACCTCTCAGCACAATTCTTAAACTTCTCCCTGCAACACTTATGCAAATAGTTACTCTGAATCCAACATGATACCTTTTGGTTAATCCTGGAACATTAAGTATTGCAGCTGTCTCCTGGAAGAAACTGAGAGAAAAATTTCTGTTCAGTATGGAAATAACTCTATAAAGCTCATGATAAATGAAGGCTTATGAATAGTATATCAGTTATTGCAGTCATCATTATAGGAGTATATTTCCTTGGGTTCTTATGGGAAATTACTTTCTTTGGCACATTCTTGGGAATTATTTCCTGTGTTCCATTAGCTCCGTGGGATGACATCCTAAAATGACGGATGCAGTTCTGTTGTTTTGTTAGAGTGCTCTATAACTGCTCTTAGGACTCCTTGTTTGAATGCATGTTATATTCTCTTTGAATATTATCTGAGAATATGATCCATAGTTTAGTCTTAATGTTTCCAAAAAAATGACTTAATGAGCAAGAAGGAAGCTTGTTCTGGTGGAAAGAGTAATAAACCACAGAACAGGTAATCCTTGTTCTAGTCCTGATCCCACTGCTAAGTATGTGAACTATGGCAAATTGCTTTAGCTGTAGGGTCTGTTTCTTCATCTATAACTTCTTTCTTTAAAATCCCCTTCAGCTTATGTGTTCTGCTATCCTCACATTTTCAGCATTTAGTAAATATTAACTCTGTGACTTAAAATCCTGCTGGGGAGACAAAAGCGAAGTACAAAAATTATGGGAAAATGTACAGTCGAGTACTGACTTACATAGTACGTTCGTAAGGGATATCAGTTGCACTCAACAGAAGTTCACTGACTAAGCAAAATTGAACTTACTCCAGAAAGTATCAGGGAGCTCTCAAAATTAGTTGGAGGTTAGGTAGAGGGCCAGGCTTGGGAATGGGGAATATTCCAGAGAGTTCTGAGGAGCAGAGAAGCAGGAAGTACAGCCACCGTAGCATGCCTGGAACAGTCTGGTCAGGATTCTGCTGTTATACGGACACTGCTGCATATGACTGTCAACCGTTCATTTTGTCCTTGCCTCACTTGCTCAGCTTCACAGTGTAGGATGAAAACATTCAAAGGGCTGACATTAGGTCATGTGCCCACCCTCTAGCTGTACTTAGAGATGGGAGCCCAACAGGGCAGGCACCTACAATTACTCTCCCAACTATGATCATACACCAAAAGGGGAATTTGTTCCCTAAAAGGACGTTAGAGTGTCTTGAAGTAGAATGGTTAATGACAATTGTCCCCATATATATTCAATCACAGAGACTGGAGAAGCTAGCTTAGTTTATACTGGAATTATTGAGAAACTTTATGAATAAATAGAAGTTGAGGTGAGGTCAGTGGAGGGAGATTAAAAATGCTACACCAAAGGAAGAAAGCAGCAACAACAACCACACACACACACACACATACGTACACACACAAAAGCAAAATATATCTAAGCCACCAAAATTCAGTCTGTGGAACTTTCAGTATTACTTCTAATCAGCAACATTGTGCCTTTTAGTTCTCATAGAGGCTTTATGTTCACTCATGGGAAAGAGAACAGTGTAACTCTTAATACAATTCCATCTTCTCATCAGAGAATATGCTCCTTCTTTTTCCAGAGGCATCCTGAAAATGCATTCCCAGGACCTTGTCCCAGGCCACTGAGACCCTGAGGTTCCTTAGTCTCCCCACCCATTCAGAAAATACCTCCTCTTCTACGTTACAAAAACAATAAGCACTAAAATATATTTAAAAACAGCTAATACAAAAGATAAGAAATCATACACTTTTATTACGGATATCATTTATTATTTGTGGGACATTTTCCCGTCTCCCTTTTCACGGACATTTTATTGATGAATTGGAATAGGGTAGTTCATGTGGTGATGGCGCTTAGAGTTTCTAGCAGTAGAAGCACACTCTATTTCCATAGCACTGTGTGGTTGTGCGGGGCGGCAGCTGTCCCGGTGTTAACCAGTTGCAAAGGCTATTAAGGATCAGTGGACTACACCTAGACTTCTGTGGCTGAGATGTTCAAGTTAAATTTTAATTCCCCTTCACCCATAATAGAGTGAGAACTGAGGCTTATAGATCTTATTTCACTTTTCACAGAGAAAGGAAAACACACTTTTTTATGGTAGCAACATGAGAGAACAAATGAAGACCCCCACCTGTCTCTGTCTCAGTCTCAACACTGTTTCAAATAAACACATAAAACCTCCTTCAAATATAACATTTTCATGAATATAAACTTGGGGATTTCTCTGTGCTGAGCACGCATATTAGGGACTCAATAAATATTGGTTGATTTAATTCAAAATACATCTAGAAACTGATAGAGAAGTGCTTCTTCATGTTGGCTGTCATGAAATTACATTACTGTTGTTTGTGGTAGTCCTGTGAAGTAGAGCTCTCACTTTTCCCCAGAAACAGTAGGAAAGCAAACAACTCTCTAGATAACATGGGTAAACATGAATAAAATGTATTTACAGTATCCTACCTTGATGATGGATTTGCAAATCTGTCTGCTTTCAGATGTTCAAGGCAGAGAAAAATTGCACCGGAAAAAAATCGTGTATTTCCTTATCAAAACTGGTGAAAGTAAACATGTATAGTAAATTGGAAAAAGCCTGTAAGTCCGGAATATTTTTTTTAAGTGTTATCTTTTGTGTGTTAGCTTGGTGTTCTTGGTGGCGAGAGGAGGGCAATGGTTATCGACTTTCCCTTCTTTAATTTCGTTTTTCTTCTAAAAGTGACAGTCAACAATTGACACAAGTGGGATGAGACAACAACTGAAGTGTATCTTTCCCCCAATTAGTTGTGAAGAATGTGTTCTCTTTGTGGTAAATTCCTGCACATAAGGCCGACTAGGGTGCCAACAATTAATGGGCTGCTGTGGTTAACATTAGTGCACAAAGGTAATAGAACTGCAAAGACAGGCCCAGTCTGTGAGAGGTGCATGGTCGGGTTCAAGCCAGCAGCTGGCTTTCTAGACACCTTACAGAACCCTGTAAGAAGGCTTTATTTTGGTGAATTTATCGCAGTAAGTGATCCGGCCCTGAGCTTGTCTAGGCTTGAAGCCCTGAAGTTTTAGTACACTCAACGAGAATAGGTGCATTTCTCAGGGACACTTTGATGGAAACCAAGCTCATAGGTTGATATTTAAAATTGAGCACCAATTTATTAATTTTTAATGGGAAGTATGGTTGTCACACTAACCAGAGAACTCTAGTCTATGACCAGTCCATTCTATTTCTGTAGATAACTGAACACAACGTGTCAAATTATAGCCTGAAACTTATTTGAGGACTATGAAATCAGAACAAAGGGAAGTGGTTAAACAAACATTCTTTAACTGTTGATACACTCAGGACACAGTCAACTATTCTTTTCTCTTTCATATCTTTGGTGATTAGTCATTACAAGCTAAGCTTAACAATCATAGGGCCATCTTCCCTCATTTCCCAGCCTTAGGGAAAACTTTAATCCTTCATGTACTGAATTTAGGAGAATTCTATTTTTAACTTTTACTCTAGTGTGGTGTCATTTATAAGGCATAAATTAAGATTACAGGTACAGTTATAAAAATGTGTATTTGGGCAGCACATAGAAGTCACAAGTATTCTCAGAAGGCTGAGAAAAGTTGAGGAATACCGAATCTCTGAAACAATGCATTGGTTGTTACCTGCTGCTAAAGCAAGCCAGGAAGGTGTGTCCGGTTGTGGACCAGGAGAGGGACACCGAATCTGAAGGGCAAATTCCTGTCTCTAAGGAAGTGTTCTGTGGTGAGAAGACTTCATCGTGCCTCTTTATACACTGGATGAAATATCCATAAACACTGAGCATGTAATTCTCCTGGGGGTCCAGGCCCCCACATACCTTGGTAGCAGCAAAAGAGGTGTCCTGAATTGCGCAAACTGTGGTAGGCGCAATTGAACTCTGCTGGGGGCTGTGTCTGATGGGCCTCTGACTGTTAGAGAAGTCACATTTCATATGGGTACCCCACCCTCACTTTAATTTTCCCTTACATGTTCAGCAAAAGCTGGTGTGAATGCAGACAAAGAATGTGAAGAACTGGAGGATGTTCAGCGTCTGTTTCCACATTTCCCATTCCCAGAGGCAGAGATCCTCATGGCACCGCATGCGCTGAGGAGGCCTGCAGTCTAGGTGTTCTAGGTCACCGCGGATACTTGGCCACAGCTGGACCATTTTGAGGGGTGCTCTAGATCCTAGACCTAAAACCAAACTGCCAGGATTCACTGATATTACTAACAAAAACAGTATCCATCCTCTCCATTTCAAAAGCACATTTTAAAAGGATTTTGTCTTTCTGTCCTGACCTTGCTGCTTCCCAGTCCCAAGTGTTTTTGTAGGTGGGATTCCCTGAAGGTATTCAAGGGAAAACAGTTGATTAAAGAGGAGTCTCTGTTCCAGTTTGAAGAATTCTTGCTTCAGCTAAAGGACTGGGGAATGAGTTAATATATTTCCAAGAAGAGCAAGAGTAAGAAGTAGGGAACCTGTTTTTTGGGAGGCAAAGTTTTCCAAATGTAGTGGAAAGAGCTCATGCTTTTAAGTCCCACAGCCCTGTGTTTGAATCCCAAATGATCACTTACTGCTCGAGTGATGGTGGACAAGTTACCCAGCGTCCCTGCTGTGGTCTCCTGGGTCTCATGAGGAAGAAAGACATCTACGTCACAAGTGAGATCACAGGAACAAAGTACGCATCAAGGTGCCTCGGCCACTGTGCGTTCAAATGCCACTTTCTTTCTTCTTAACCCATGATGTTTAATGGTGATCAGGTGAAAAAAAGAGGACTTCCAGGATAATAACCTTTTCTTCCTAGTTGATTGAAAGTTTCTCTTCCCATAATGTGATTGCCCTGGTAAGACCCGGAGAAGCGCTCTTTCACGCCTTGTCTGCAGACATCCCCGCCAGCAATCTCTTTTCCTGATTCACTTAGTGTACTTACCCTTGCTGTGATCACCCATAAGAGAGGAGATTGGTTCAATTCAGCAATGAAGAGAATATGTCACTGTCCCACAGCGGCAGTAATGGCCCTTCTGCCCTTGGGGAGAGAGATAATAGGCGCTACTAAGTTATTTGAAACTTTCATCTATATAGTTTTGTCCTTTTTCACTTTTGCCCATCTGATCTTATGCTTTTTTTTTTTTTTTTTTTTTAAATACTTGATGCCATTCAAGCCTGGGCTTTGGAAGTGGTTCATTTATTGTTATATTCTCTTTTGTTTTTTGGATTTTTTCAAGATGGGTTCAGCTAATTTAGCTTTTTCATTTTTTCAGAATTAAGTAACTTCTAGAATCCTTTGATTCTTAAAGTTCTTTACCTTCTGTATGTGCCCCAAATGCCATAACTACAATATTACAGTGAGCCAACATTTTCACCAAGGAGAATCAAATCTAATCTCACTAAACTTGTTTTTCAAATGTAAGAGCCAACACTGTGATTACCTGGGGGGCCCAAGGCATGGAATGGGAATAGGAAAACAAGAGTATAAAATAGGGCAGATTGTTTTCCAACAGGAATATAGACATATAATTAAAATAATTTTCAACCTACAGACACAGCCTAGATTTGACTATATCTGGGATGGACAGGGACACAATGAATACCTTGTTTCTTTGACTAACATTGAAAACATCTCATTAAAAAAATATGTTTTCAACAGTTGTACCCTAGACTGCAGAGCCAATCACCTAGACAGAAGATATTTGGACAGAGTATGGTTACTATATATCTATAAAGAAATTTAATTTGGAAAATGCTGGTCATTTGATTTTGAAAGAAAAGCTAATAACGTGCTATAGTTACTGCAGAGACCTCAAAGAAGCCATTGTATTTTTGCAGTTGAATTTAAGTTATGGAAAATTCTGGGAAAGCTTTTCAAGTTGTATTTACTACATTGAGTGAATCAGAGGTGAGAAATGTTCTAAATCAATAACCAGCATTCTAATGTGACTTTTATATAATTCTTCGAGAGGAGATCTAGGAGACCCAATGCAATGTGACTTCTAGTCAAGCCCAGACAACTTGCTACCCTGTTCTCTCAAGAGAAGGATGAACACATGGGGATGACAAAAGGCTACCCACTTGGGATCCTATTGATTTTCACATGTTATTTTCCCTTCTGCTAGCCTCCTCCACCAATTTCTCACTCCCTGCTATTTCTTTCACTGCCTGCATGGCAGGGGAAAAAAATGTGGTTATTGGTACATGTTGGTGGATATTGTGCAGATTGGTACTTTGAATAAGGTTTTCTATTTCTGTTCACAGTGCAAGAATGCACACAGAGCAGGGGAGTTTTTCTACAGTCCTAATGGTCCCTTTGGCCAGAAACCGACTGATATCCAGCTGAATTTAGAAATTGTTATTTCGAATGGCCTTTAAAATGTGTTGCTTTACAGGTAATTAGGACTTAAATTAGATTTCAGAGAGCCACCATAGCAAGTTGATTAAGGAATAAGGTCTGGAACAGAATCCTGATTCTACATCTTAGTAGATAACGTAACTTGGGCAAATTACTTAACTTCTCTGTGCCTCAGTCTCCTCATTTGTAAAATGATGCTAATCATAGTGTTTGTTGGGATAAAATATTTTGATATATAAAGCACTTAGAATATTCCTGGCTTATGATAAATGCAGTTTGAATTTTTTGCTATCACAGGTCCACGATCCCTTATTTGCAATTCTAAAATTAAAAAGCTGGGGGAAAAAATGGCACATCTTATAGAAAACTCCTTAAGTGGTTAAGATCTGACATGAGCTGATCTGTGGTGATTTATAGATTTTATTTATCCTACTTTGTGTGAATATTCATATGTGTGATTAAAGAATTATTAATATGTTTGATTATAAGCTAGATACCTCCCCCCCCGGGTTGTTACATAAGATACTATCCGCCGCTTTTTAAAATCCAAGGTGTTCTGAATTCCAAAAGACATCACCCCAAGGGTTTTTCGAGGCTCGGTAAAACAAAGTACAATAAAACAAGGCATGCGTGTGGTGATAGTATGCTTTTGAATTGACTGTTTAAAAATTATATTTCTATGTCTCCATTTCCAGTTATTACTTTTTGTCTTAAAGATTACGTTATTGGATAGTATAGTCACAACACTTCTCTTATGGTTAGTGTTTGTATTTTACATCTTTTTCCATATATTTCTTCCAGTTTTTGTTTTCCTATATTTAAGGTGGTTGTCTTGTAAGCGGCATACAGATTTTTAAAATCTCTTGAACAACTTTGTCCTTTAATTATAGTAATTAGTCACATATTTGTGTTTAAATATACTATACTAGGCTTGATTTTATTCCTCTTGCCTTTGGGTCCTCCTTTTGCTTTTTCCCTACCTTTATTTGAATTAATATGTATATTTTATTATTCTCTTTATACTTCTTTAAGGTTGGTAGTAATGCATTTAAAAATATTCTTTTGGGGGTGCTTGGGTGGCTCAGTCAGTTAAGCATCCAACTCCTGATTTCGGCTCAGGTCATGATTTTGAGCAACAGGTGCTTACTGGTCATTTGTATGACCTTTGGAGAAATACTGTATTTTGCATTGAAAATATTGAAAACCTTGGCCCATTTTAAAATTGGGCTATTTATTTTTTTAATTGTTGAGTTGTAAGAGTTCTTTAGATATTTAGAATGCATCTCTTATTAGATATATGATTTGTTAATATTTTTTCCATTCTGGGAGGGTTTTTAAAATTTTCTTAATGATATCTTTTAAAGTACAAACATTTTAATCTGATAATTTGATAAATTCCAATTTATCTACTTTCTTTTGTCACTGTGCTATGGTGGCTTATCTAAAAAACCATTGCCAAATCTAAGGTCTTCAAGATTTATTCCTATGTTTTCTTCTAAAAGTTTTATGGCTTTAGCTTCACATTTAGGGCTACAATCCATTTAGAGTTAGTTTTGAGTTAGAGGTTGAACTTTATTCTTTTGCAGGTGGATATGAGGTTGTCCCAATGCCACCTTTAAAAAGACTATTCTTTCCCCATTGAATTGTCCCCACTGAATTTCCTTTCTGACTTTCATGTGGAGGTTTTCTAGTTACTCTCTTCCAGTTTACTAATCTTTACTTTTGCCTTATCTGCTTTTAAATTTACATATTGAGTTTTTAATTTCTGTTATCTTTTTCAGTTATACATTTTCTACTTTATTCTTTTTGGTAGTTTTCTGTCTTTTTATAAATTCTTTGTTGTTTTCTCTATTTTCATGAATATATTAAACATTGTTATTTTTAAAATTGTATTGAAGTATAATTAACATGCAGTGTTACTTTAGTTTCAGGGGTACAATATAATGATTCAACAATTCTATACATTACTCAGTGCCTGTCATGATTACTGTGCTCTTAATCCCCTTTATCTGTTTCACTCATCCTTCCCTTCTGGCAACCTCTAGTTTGTTTTCTGTATTTAAGAGTCTGTTTTTTTTATTTGTCTCTTTTTTCTTTGTTATGTTTCCTAAATTCCACGTATGAGTGAAATGATAATGGTATTTGTCTTTCTCTGACTGACTTATTTCACTTAGCATAATACCCCCTAGGTCAATCTGTATTGTTGCACATGGCAAGATCTCATTCTTTTTTGTGGCCGAGTAATATTCCATTGTAGCCTTATTACATCTTCTTTATGGCTGAGTAATATTCCATTGTAGCTATATCACACCTTCTTTATCCATTCATCTATAGAGGGACATTTGGGTTGCTTCCATATCTTGGCTATGCAGCAATAAATATAGGAATGCATATATCTTTTCAAATTAGTGTTCTTTCTTTCTTTCTCTCTTTTTCTTTTTTTCTTTTTCTCCCTCCCTCCCTCCCTTCTTTTCTTCTATTCTTCTTTTTTCTTTTTTTTTTCAAAATACCCAAAATACTCAGAATTACTGGATCACATTATAATTCTATTTTTAATTTTTTGAGGAATCTTCATGCTGTTTTCCTAAGTGGCTGCACTGATTTGCATTCCCACAAAAGTGCATGAGGTTTGCTTTTTCTCCGCATCCTCTCCAACGTTTGTTATTTTTTATGTTTTTGATTTTAGCCCTTCTGACATGTATAAGGTGATACCTAATTGTGGTTTTGATTTGCATTTCCCTGATGATTAGTGATGTTGAGCATCTGTCCATGTGTCTGTTGGTCATCTGTATGTTCAGGTCTATTCAGGTCTTCTGCCCATTGTAATTGGATTTTTTTTGGTATTGTATAAATTCTTTATATATTTTGGATATTAACCCCTTACCAGATATATAATTTGCAAATATCTTCTTCCATTTGGTAGATTGACTTGTTTTGTTGATGGTTTTGCTTCACTGTGCAAAACCTTTTTATTTTGGTATAGTCCCAATAGTTTAATTTTGCTTTTGTTTGTGTTGCCTGAGAAGACTATCTAGAAATATGTTTCTATAACCAATGTCAAAGAAATTATTGCCTGTGTTTTCTTCTAGGAGTTTTATGGTTTCAGGTCTCACATTTAGGTCTTTAATTCATTTTGAGTTTATTTTTGTGTGTGGTGTAAGAAAGTGGTCCAGTTTCATTCCTTAGCATGTAGCTGTTAAATATTGTTATTTTAAAGTCTCCAATGATAATTCCAATATCTGTGTCATCTTTAGTTCTACTTCTGTTCTCAAATGTTTCCTAAATTTTTTGTTATATGTTCCAATTTCTTATTTTCTCTATTAATATGTGATGAGTATTGGACATCCTGAACATAAAATCTTAGAGGTCTTAGATGATGATGTCTTTCCCCAAAGGTAATTTAATTTCATTTTGACAGGAAGATAGATATGTGGAAGATCACCTTAATCTGGTTGAGAGATCTATGCTCTCAGATGTATCATGGGGTTATTTCCTACATCCCTTCTACTTTTGTGATCCCTGAATTATAATCTGTATGTCCTCAGTACCACCATATTACTGAAATTTTTGCCTAGCTCTTTAGCATACTGCTATGTTGGCTAGGTTTCTGGGAGTCTTGCTCTGTGTAGGTGCAGTTTTGGAGATGGTGAACTTTTCAGGGAAATTGCATGCAGGATTTCAAGCTCTCTTTTATGTATTTCCTCTTCTTTCTCAAGCCTTAACCCCATTGGCTGCCCTCAACTACATAATTCTGTCTCTTCAGCCCAGTAAGAGTGCTGCAAGCCTGGTTAGTCTTTCTGTTTAGCATCAGTTTCTGCTACAAACCTGCAGATGCCTGGAGGGGAAATACCGCAGAGAGGCTCACTTCAGTGTGCTTACCTTTTCTGCAGGACTGCTGCTTCTCAAGTCCTGCCCACTGTCAGGACTCTCTGCTGTTGTCAAACTATTGTTTCATGCATTCGCTAGCTGATTTTGGCAAGAGGAGTATTCTGATGTATGCTCTTCTGTAATAGCTGGAAGCAGAGTTTCCCTAAATTTCTTTGGAAAAACATATAAGGAAATCCCTATATTTTGCTGCAATATAATTCTGTCATATCAGTAAGTAATGTTTTTAAGAAAGTCAGATACTTTCCTGGTGTTTTAATTTAGGGTTTTATTTGTGACCAAAAGACTTGGCACCAAATAAATCCTAAAGAGAACCCCCCCCCCAATTTGAATGCTATAACATTTCCACAAAGATGTGATAATTTAAAATTGTAAAAACAGGGCTAGGTTTCTTTCTGCTATATATAAGGGACTTCAGCATATGTGATATGTAATATATTCAAGAAAAACTCTATTATATCAATGTGTTCATCCACAGTTAATATGGCGGCTACCATTAGCATTTAGTTCATTATACTTTTGTCTTAGAGTGCAAAAAGTATTTCCGGAATTACAGTTTGGATGAACTAGTTCTCTTTATAATGTTTCCAATAAAGTTTGAACTACTTGCTACATTTTCTCTCAGTAACCTTTTTTGAGGATTAATAGAATCCTTTTATTGATCTCCATTCTACCCAGAAATACTACAGCACATATAAAAATATTTATTGACATTGCTGTTGATGACTATCAAGATGTTTCTTCTACTGAACATTATTTTTAAAGTAATGATTGACAAAATATTTTTCTCTCCCTTTATCCTTGCCTAAGTTTTTGCCAACTAAGTATATCTAGTAAGTATCAGAACAGGAACTAATCATTTCTGCCTACTCACTGTCATTGATACTTTGACAATTATCAAAAAGCCTTGACATTTATTATCCACATGAATGATGAACATTTCCTTTAAAACAGAATCCTCAGCTTGACTTATAGAATTGCAGAAATAGCTGTCACAGTTTAAAAATTGTATTCAAGTAATACTTATTAGGGGAAATGTAAGACTTTGGAATAAGCAAAGAAGACTTCTGTCTATATATTCAACACAATCCCAGAGCCTTTGGGGATTATCTGAACCTATAGGAATATGCAAACTGTCTCTAGCTATTTTACAACTCCATACAGCATGAAGTTAAGTTGTAGAAAATGGCTAACAATGCAAATAATTCTTGTCTGTAGACATGCACAGAAATTTTGTATAATAGAGGGAAAACATTTTTCCTCCTATGGAAAAGCCAGTTTTACAAATTCGTGTCAATATTACAGATTCATGAATGTGTCTTCTTTGAGGTCTCCTTTTGAACCCATTGTAATGGGTCTCTCATTTAACTAATGGGTTAAAGAACACCTTTGGCATATGTTAATTTTGTATGAGAGTCATGATTTTATCTTCTTTTGAAAATTATAATCTAACATAATGCTTCCTTGGGCTTGTTCATTTATGGAAATTCTTTATTTTTTATTTTAGTTTTATTTTAATTCCAGTATAGTAATATGGTATACAGTGTTATATTAATTTCAGGTGTACAATATAGTGATTGAGCAATTCCATACATCACGCTGTGCTCATTAGGACAATTGCACTCCTTAATCCCCATCGCCTCTTTCACCCATTGTCCCTCCCACCTCCCCTCTGGTAACCATCAGTTTGTTCTCTATTGTTAAGAGTCTGTTTCTTGGTTTGTCTCTCTCTCTTTTCCTTCGCTTGTTTGTTTCTTACATTCCACATGAGTGAAGTCATGTGGTATTTTTTTTTCTCTGACAGACTTATTTCAATTAGCATAATATCCTATAGCTCCAGTCATTTCATTGCAAATGGCAAGATCTCATTCTTTTTTATGGCTAAATAAAATTCCACCTCTTCTTTATCTAGTCGTCTATTGATGGATACTTGTGCTGCTTCCATAATTTGGCTATTGTAAATAATGCTGCTATAAACATAGGGTGCATGTATCCCTTTGAATTAGTGTTTTTGTATTTTATGGGTAAATACCCAGTAGTGCAATTACTGGATCATAGAGTAGTTCTATTTTTAACTTTTTGAGGATCCTCCATACTGTTTTGCACAGTGGCCATACCAGTTTGCATTCCCACCAGCAGTGCAAGGGGGTTCCTTTTTTTTTTTTTTAAGATTTTATTTTTTTTTATTTATTTGAGAGAGCGAGCACATGAGAGGGGGGAGGGTCAGTGGGAGAAGCAGACTCCCTGCCGAGCAGGGAGCCTGATGCGGGACTCGATCCAGACACTCCAGGATCACGACCTGAGCCGAAGGCAGTCGCTTAACCAACTGAGCCACCCAGGCACCCAAGAGGAACCCTTTTTTCCCACACTCTCGCCCATACTTGTTGTTTCTTGTGGTTTTGATTGTAGCCATTCTGACAGGTGTGAGGTGATATCTCATCATAGTTTTGATTTGTATTTTCATTTATGGAAACTCTTAAGGAAGAAATGCATTCAGGTGTTAATGGAAGTTAGGCATGTTTGGGTAGAATGATGGTCCACGAAAGCATGAAAAATAAGAGCTTGCCTCTGTGAAATTTAAGATAGACCCAGTCAACATAGGAAATAGGTCTGTAAGATTATAAAGGTTGCCTGGGGTTTTGTTGTTGTTGTTGTTGGAGTTTGTTTCTTTGTTTTAGTAGTTCCGATACAAAATCTGTTTTTGCATTGAATCAGTTACATTACAATTATTTTTAATATGATTTCTTGTACTTTTTATTTCAAAGTCTATAGATTGGTTCAGTAACTACAACTGCCCACACCTCTGGTAACAACTATCAATAAAGAGATGTTGAGATAGCTGGGACATAAGCTATTGTGTTTGCAAATCCTTCAGCTGGAGGATAGTCTCTGAGGCTACTTAAAAAATAAAGTCTTATTCATTTCTGTACTCTTTCCCCTGCAGTAGAAATGCAAGGAGTGATTGCCCTGTCATTCCTACTATACTGGTCATCTAGGTTTTCTCTCTCCTATCTTGGGTTTTGAGAAGTCCTGGGGTATCATAATCAGGAGGGAGATTTCCTCAATGGGTTATTCAGTAAGAGATTAGTAGAAGCCTATAATCCAGAAGTCAGCATCCCTGCTTAAAATCAATTGGTGAAACAGTGGGTTCTAATTAAGTCCTTTATCTTTGCTAAAGAGAGGATCAGCTGGAGTAGTGACATTCTCCCTAGAGTGAGAGTTCCTGGTTACTCACCTTCCATTCTTTTCTGGGCACTAGAATAGTGCTCTTGGCAGTGGTCCTTAATTAGATCTACCCACTTGTTTCTTCCCCATGCAGCAAGCTCTTTCTTGGGCTGTGAGGCTCCTGGGGCTCCTTCTGGTACTCCCTTTCATTTACTCACCTCTTTCCATCTTCCTTTTAGCCAGGGATAGGGGGAAGGTGGTAGAAAACCCACTCCTCTCTATTCAGACTTCCCTCACAGACATTTTCCCTTTCTCAAATTTAGTTCTCCTGTTTTTTTTCCCTCCACAATAAACTTTGATGGCTCATTACCATTGGAGGTTGAATCATTAACAGCCAAAATATTAGTTCTTTTTCTTAATATTGAAACCCTGCCTCTAAGCGAGGGAAAATGTTTGCATTCCATCATTCTCCACATGAAAGAAAAGAAAGAAAAAAACAGTTTAAGTTTGCATATTATAATGGCCATAAAATTGTAGTCTTGCCACAGAAAAATACTTGATTGGGAAGCTCCTAGGAGGTGGAAATACAGATATTGGAGCTGAACAGCTCCCCTCATTACCCCTTTTTCTTTGGTTAAGAATGCAGAAGAAATATTGTACTAGTCTACATTTGCTATAAAAACCACTTGAGGTCTGATGTGTGTTTCAGAGTTCAAAAATTTTTAGATTTTAGAATGGTACCGTAAATCCATATACCACATGTGAATTTATGATGTAACTTCTCCCAGAGGGGCCTGGGTCAGCACTGCCTACTCAAAAATATGATTTTTTTTTTTTTGCCACTAACATAGGAATATCCATACTCTTAGTAGAATAAAGTCTTTGAATGGCCTCTTGTCAATTTAGATCAGCTTTTGCTACTAAATAATTTCAGATCAGATTATATTTTGCTACCAAATGAGTATAAAATCACTTTAGATTTTCAGAGGTTTCTGGATTTTGCAATTTTAAATAAGAGATTTGGGCTTATATTTCCTCAATTTTAAGATGCCATTAATTATGAAATGGCCTATCCATTTACTGATAGTTTTGAGAACCAGAAAATAAATGTTTCATTTACTGTTATTTTATGGGTTTTTATTTTATTTTTTGCTATTTTAGTTTCTATATCTAATTTCATTGCATGTGGGCACTGAACATGGTGTGCATAATATCAGGGTTTTTTTTTTCTTTTTGTATTTTGTTGAACCTTCCTTTGTGGGTAGCACATGGTTATTTGTTGTAAACTTATTTATATTAGAAAAGGAAGGTTATTTTCTGTGTGTAATATGTGTGTGTATACACATATATATATTCATACTCTGATATGTATGTGCATATATATGTATACTATATAGATTATATATACATATAAGTGTATACATAGATATACATGTATATATTTATATATATTAGCAAATGTTGTGTTATTCAGATGTTGTTGATACTTATTTGAATCTGCTGGATCTGGGCACTCACTTATGTTCATTGTTAGTTACTAGAGAGTCATTGCTCCTAGACCCTCTCAGTAGAAGGTAGAAAATATATATGCGTAAGTAAACATGCACACACAATATTGTGATACATATATATCTATGTCTGTGTATCTACCCACATAAATATATCAAACAAAAACATGAGTTCACATTGGTACCTCCAATTCCAATTTAACAACTCAGGCCTCTTTCTAGCCTTCCTCCTTTTCATATTTGTAATTCACTTCTCCAACATTGTTAGATCTGGCTCCCATTATCCTTAATACGGTTACTCTTTCCCCTCCACCCTCCTATGTGCAACTAATCTCCTGATCACAGGAGCCATATCTTTGGCCTTTAGCTTCACCATCATCTCCTCATTGCTCCCCTTTCCCTGTCCTCATGCATACTTGGCTCCTGTCTCTACTGCACCTCCTCAGATACAGTGCTGGCCCCATGGCCCAATCACCTCTTCAGCTCCAGGCCCACTACTGCCTCCTGTGCCTTTGGCCATGCTATCCCGTCCAAAAAAAGAGAAGTGGAAGAAAGGAAACTAATTAGGTAGCAGAAAAAGAGGAGAAACAGAAGGGTTTATTTCTTACCTTTCATGGTCTGTAATTTTACTCTGAAGTTTCTAGACTTGGATTTTTTTCTCATTGAATTAGTTTTCTGGTAGCACTTGGTGAGCTCTTTTAACAAGGGAATCTCATCACTTAGTTCTTAGAAATTCTTTGCCTCTGTTTCTCCAAACATTGCTTTTCCTGCTTGTCTTTCCTCTCCTCTTATGAAAATTCTTTAAGTGAGTTATTAGAACTTCTGAATCTATGTGCTATATCTCCTAAAATTTCCTCCAGAGTTTATATCTCATTGCCTCTGTTTTATGCTCTAGAAGAAATCCTCAGCAATATATGATAGCTCAGCAATTTACTCTGCAGTAAATCCAGTCTTAGTCTGTTTATTTATTTTTTTAATTTTTTTTTTTTTTTTTTTTTTGCGAGAGAGAGAATGAGAGAGAGCACGAGACGGAGGAGGGTCAGAGGGAGAAGCAGACTCCCTGCTGAGCAGGGAGCCCGATGTGGGACTCGATCCCAGGACTCCAGGATCATGACCTGAGCCAAAGGCAGTCGCTTAACCAACTGAGCCACCCAGGCGCCCCTTAGTCTGTTTATTAAGTTGTATATTTTAATGAGGGAATTTTCATTTTAAAAATCTTTAACTGATTATTTTTATTGCTATTTATTCTTGTTTCATAACTACTAGTTCTTATTTTTAAGGTATTTGATTAAATTCCCTGCTTTATTTCTCCTATAGTATGAAATGTTCTTTGGAGACCTTGTATTAACTCACTTCCTCAGGTGTAAGTTCTTTCTTGTGAGTTGAGGGGTTGAGCTTGTCAGCAATCTTTCATGGTGTTGCTCTGGGATTAATAAATCCTATTTAGACATGTATCTTCCATGACAGAATTCTCCTGTATATATGCTAGGCCGTGGTGGTCTCCTAATGGCATCCAAATTGACTCCCAGTGGGGTGATGTAGTTCTCCTGATAGAGCATGATGTGGCTATAGCAAGGGCAGTATCTTCGTTCAGGATGGCTGTCTTAATGTCTTAACACAGCAACTGTGACACGCTCCAGATGTAAAGGGCCCAAAGATTTTTTTGCCTATAATGACTTCCAATTATGATGACTTCCCACACAGTGGATGCCTGGATGCCTCCTAAACTTATGGCTATAATTGTGGCTCATTGCTATGGCTGCCAGTCTTTCTTTCCGTGATACCTCACAGGTTTACACCCGCCAAGAGTTTCCTTTCTTATTAAGATTTCCCTCCATCCCTCCCTTCCTTCTTTCTGTTATTCTCTGGTTTTATGTGTGAAGAAGAGATATCAGTATGTATTAGTCTGTATCTTAGAACCAGAATCTATTAATAAAATTTAGTACCTTTGTGTTAATTAGTTTATGTAAACAATGATATTTTATGTCTTTGGCTTCATAGAGATTGAATCTATATATTTGGAGTCTAAAGGCTCTTCTGAATCATTCTCTCCATCTGTGGACAGTCATTTGGAAACACTTCCTAGGAGACTAACTTCTTCAACTTGTTTAGGATTGACACATTGGTGCTATAACAGGGGAGAGCACTAGAATTTTGTAAGCATTGCCTATTTGATTAAACTCATACTTTCTTTTTATCTGTAATTGAATTAAGCATTTCTAGAACTTGAATAACCTCTCTTGAAAGTCAGCCAAAGATTTCTGATGGATAACTATTGGAGGCCCGGCTATGGTTCTTTATAAGCATGTATCGTTTGCCCCCATCTCGCCTAGCTTTGAAAGTTTGATGATTTATTAAAAAGATTTGGCAATTTCTGTTGCCTTTAATTGCATTGCCCGACTTCTGCTAGGTAATCTTTATCTTCTGCTATCGCAGTGTTTCATTTCAGTGCTATTTCATAATGCAGTCGTTTTGAAAGCATTTTAAGTGAAAATTTGGCATCTGAATTTGTCAGTGTGCGACTGTATGATGTGTGACACCAGAGCAAAAACAGATCCCACCTCGATATACAAGGGTCTTCTTTTACTTCGCGAAGTTTTATCAGTGTGCAGGCGATGGCAGCTACATCATAACTTCTCAGAGTTTCTTTGGACATAAAGTATGAAAAAATATGCTTTAGTCCAGGAGATTTGGTATTTTTGTTAAAGATCTGATATACTGAATTAGAGAAGGGAAAAGGACACAATAGTCACAAGGTAAGAAGAAGCGACCAAATTTGTTTATCAGATAGGTGTCCTCTGTTTGGGAAAGGAAGATTGACTCCAAATAGCTTAAGAAAAAGAACATATTGGCTCATGGAACAGAGCAGCTCGGGGTTTGATGCAGGACTCAAATAATATCAGGGCCTAGTTTTGCCATTTTTCTGAATTCTGCTGTCTCCTGGGCTTGCTTTATTCTCGGGGTAACTCTAGACCTAACTTCTCCTGCGTTCAAATCCAGAGGAAAAGGGAGAGAGTGTCTACTCTGGGGTTTCCTCACAAATCCCTGGAGCCATTGTAATGGGACCAACTTGGGTCATGTGATCCCCACCCAATCTCCTGGGGGATCTGTTGCTCTGATTGGCCGGGGACCAGGATGGTATGCCACCCCAAATATACAGATTGGTTGTTGAGAGGTGGATAAATAGTTTGCCAAGGAAAACTGTGCAATTTACTCAAAGAAGTAGGAGATGAATATCGGGTAGTAAAGACCAACAACAAAATACCTTAGAGATACGGAAGACTGATGACAGAGAACTAATTATGAAGATTTTTAAAGGTCTCTAATTAGTTCTCTGTCATCAATCTTACATAACATCCCTCTTCTTATATATAGACTAAAGACTATTTAGGATTAAACTAAAAAAGAAAAGAAAAGAATTATATAGGGATAAAACGGAAAAAAGTAAATGTTTCCTTAACGATCCAAGTGCACTTACGACTCTTATTATTTATCATGATGACCTGGAAGACTAATAACATTGCTCCAGTTGTCTCTGGTGAGTAGGTAAATAGTAGCAAAAATCCTGTTGGCTAGCAAACTGGAGGTAAACCACACCATATTTTTTGTTGTTCTCATAAATCCCAAATACAGTATGCTGCTTCTGGTCAGAACTCGATTATTGTTGTTTACTGACCCACTCAGTAGCATAAATATATGTAAAATATGATTGTAATGTGGTATTCCAGCCTCAAAGCTGATCTACTGCACCTTCCTCAGAGATCTTAACGCAGACAAGCAGAACAGCAAGAAAATAAGCAGCTACTCCCTTTCATAACCAACAACACTCTTGGCCTTTCCCTGTCACTCTGCCCCCACACCCACACCAATGGAACCAAATAAACACATGGAACTGAAACGTTCTCTTCTCGTATGGTAAGATCGTAAGTATGCTTGAGTGGTGTCTGTCTTTCAACGTCCTAAGGCTTTGCGCTAATATAAGGTGTGGTCTCTCTTAAGCGTATTTGCATTATAAAAGGAAATTCTGAGGACTCTAAAGAAGCCCTAGGAGCAGTAACTGGAATTGTGGAAAGAGAGGTTCTTTGGGGGAGATGCCCCATCCCCACATTTTCAGTGGAGCAGCAAACATAGACCAGGTGTTTTTCATAGTGTTTCTGCTTATAGATTTAACCTAGCCGCCTCAAAGTGCATCCACTTCTGGGCCTATGTGTGTGAATGACTTAAAGATACTAGGCTCCTTCCCTCTTCCAGGTCGTGAGAGAGTGAATAAATAAAGACTTGGCAGCCATGTCACAGAGGCTGCTGACACCTGCTCGGACAAATCCCAGGGCAATGTGCTTTCCATCTTCATTGCATGTTCTGCACGAAGAACTCAACTCTGTTTATCCTCCATCCAGCAAGAGATTATATTTCATGGCCAGCTGGTTCGCTTTGAGGCAGAATTTGGCTCCTTAAATATAGTACTTGTCTAGGTAAATGTTTAAGTTGTTTAACGAAGAACATAAAATCACTTTTCACTTTTCATTAGTCTAATAGGGATTATTCATATATTTATTGACAAATTTGTTCTGTTTTGCTCCCTCCCCTCAGAACAGTATAGAAAGACCAAATATTTTATTACTGTGGAAGGAATTCTTTCTACTTTATCATTATTCACAGCACTGTCCTCCTGAGGCTGAGAATATGATCATAAGAGGTCTGGAGTTATTGGTTTCAATTAATATAAATATTCTCAATTAATGTTGGGGGGAGGCCTTTTCCTTTTTGGTGTATTTCCCTTTGGTGTTATGTAGTATCTTCCATACTCACCACTGTCACGATAGCCTTGTGTGCTTAGAATTAAAAACTTAAGTCCCAAGGAAAAAACCTTAAGAAGCATATCTGCTTCTAAAGATCCATAAACATCTCCCAAAGCCCTGCAGTGGATACCCATAGTATCTATTGCAGCACCTTGCGCACATTATGCATTCTGTCATGCTTGTTTTTTTGAGTGAAAAGAGATGTAAATAGTTTTAAATTAACTATGTTAACTATCCCCAAATCAAAAATAGATCATAATATTAGCTCTGTTCATAAGTCTTTCATTACGGGCTATTTTGATGTTTATGCTGCTCATTTTCACGGAGCCCTAGCCTGCCAACGTGGGCTGGGATCCTCATGAATGCAGTGGACTCAGATGTGACAAAGCTTCAGACTGTTTCATTATGTCCAGTTTGCCTGGTTTCACATAAAAAAGGGAGCCTAGAAGTGTGAGTCCCTGAAGATCAGAAAGCAGCCACCATGAACTAAGCTAAATGAGACACCTCTGATTTTTCGGGCATGACTGAGAAACTGATGGTGCCACAGCTGTGTAGGGAGAATGCATAGCAGAATGGAGTCAAGCTGTCTAGGTTCAAGAACCAGATCTTCCCAATTACGAATGTGTACTCTTGGATCAATTATTTAACATCTCTAAGGCTCAGTTTCCTTGCTTGTGAAATGTAGATAATAATAGTATCTAACTCACAGGTTGATGTGAGGATTAAATGAGATCATGCTACTGAGAGAACACGGGACAGAGCCTGGCACGAATAAACACTCAGTGAATGTTAGCTGTTAAGTCCTGTCTGCCATAACTACTCCTTGACTCTGAACTACTAAAGCTCTTGGAATCTGCCATGCTCCTTTTGGCACTTGATCATGCATTAATTCATCTATCACCATCTATTGAGGTGACTTTAATCCCCGCTGGAGTGCTGAATATGGTTCACATAGTGTTTAAGATAGCAGATTGCCTATTTTAGCGCTGTTCACATTAAACTGACCTCTGATAAATATTTATTCAGAGCTCTAAGTCAGTACGGAAAAAGCTAAAGGAATATTGTGTTCTATTAATGCAGAAAAAGGGTCCGGTTTACAGGAGCCCTGCTTTATTCCTCATTGATAGGATACTGGGTTTGATTATGGTAATCTATACCCTGAGAATAACACTGGTAACGAGAAGCAAGTGGGAGGGGGGGTGGCGTCTGGCAGCCTTACATTATATGAGAAATGGTTGAAAAGACTGGATAAGGCAGGGGATGAGAATGTGTCTTTCTTTGGTGTTAGATGCTAGTGAGGAGGTTTGCAGTTTTTAGATTTCTATTTATAGTCAATTTTTAATACAAATCCCCGAGGCTGGGTTGGGGGTAGTTACCATCAGGAGTCACCACACTTTAGAAGCCCTTACTCTTACAACTGCTATGGCTTTATTTCTAGGTCTAGGTCAGCTTTATTGTCCTTCCCCCTACCCTCCCCCACCTACCCTTCCCCCCCCTCCCCGAATAGTGCCCCTAGAGGCTCTTTACTGAGGGAGCACCTAACCAGTTTGCCAGAGGGCCCTCAGCATTGCTGAATCCTGAGTCAGACTCTCGCTGTGCCCTGCTCCCCCAGGCTCAATAGGTTCTAAAGCACTGGAGTAGAAACAGGTGGGAAATTGGAACTAACAGACTGTAGATAGCCAATGGGCCTGGATTCATGGTCAGGAAGAGGGAACTGGGTTGGACAGAGTGGATTCAAAGCTTTGTCTTTTTGAGAGCATGTACTCAGTTTGGAGACACACTCTACAGCTTTGCAGCAGAGCCCTGCCCTCAATCTTAGACTGCCCGGCATGTTGAAGATTGTCTCTCAAGTGATTGTACTATTTAGTCTTTTTTTTTTTTTTTAATTATTAATGCAAAAAAGAATATGGTTTTTCTACAAAATAAAAAAAGATGCCATATTTATACTATATTTGGCTTGGAGACTAAGTATCTAAATGTGTTGGTCAAAACTATCAGCGAGAGTACCAAGAACTGCTTTCTTTCGTGATCTGATGTTTGGGATCATTGAATTTTGCACTTAAAAAACCAAGTACTTTGATTTTCTGCTCGTTTTTGATTCTGAAATCGGAGATAAGTGCAATTTCTGGCTATTACTTACAAGTCCATCCCCATATGGATTCTCCTGCCCTTATAAGCCTTCTACCATCCCGACTGCCTTTTAACTCTAGTGGTGGCTCAACTATGTGTTTGGATGTTTCACCAGTAACTCAAATTTGCTCTTTTCCCATCACAGTAGTATTCTCCATTACTTTTTGTTTTGTTCTGTTTTTCAGCAATAGTCGTAATTTGTGTAACTGTAGGATGTTTGTTTGATGTAAACTCTTAGTCCTATCTGGAAATATTTAAAACACTGTGTTCTTTGGAAGCACCTAAGTAATAGTATTTTAACACATAGCTTTTATTTTCACCGAGCCCACATTAAGCCAAGGTAATTTTGTTCCATGTTGTGTAATGTTCTCACTTGTGATTATTTCTGCAGGTTTCTCGTTTTCTTTTTTAAATCACAACAACTGAAGGGCAACAACAGCTGCTGGAGTTATGTTTGTCGGACATTTTAGGTTAGTTTTCCCCTTTGCACAAACGGGTTCTAGTGACAGCACCAAACTGGGTATATGTTGAGATTGCCACCCGCTGGTGAAATAGAGAATTTTCATTTTCACCAGTAAGAAAACATACTTGTTTTCTGTTTTCAGAGTATGAGCTCATACATTTAGGTTCTTTAAAAAATATATTTCAAACTCCATTAAAAGAATAAGGAATTTCATTATTATGAAACAATTTAAAGCTTTATGAGAAGAATAAAAACGCCATTGTTATAAAACCATTTAGAAACCTTTATTTACATCTCTCGTAGCCTCTACAAAGTGGTGAAGTGAAAAAGGAAAAAAAGCTTAGAATTAATTATGCCAAAGTGTTATCAGTGGTTGCTATTGAATACTAAGATTAAGAAGGATTTAACTAATTTTTGTTGCTTCTTTATACTTTTATTTAGTTACGGTTTTTTTCTGTAGAAAACTTGTATTGCTCTAACAGAAAATATAAATCTGAAGAGGAAAAATAATTGTATGTGTGTATATAAATCGAAATGTAAGTCTTCAATAACAGCACTTTATAGAGTGTTAAAAAAAAAAAAAAAGCACCACCCTAAATCAATGCCACATTTAACTAAGCAGATACAAAAGGAACAAAAGCTCTGAGATTGAACTGCAGCTTTCATCACTCCACTAGCACAAATTTTAAATTCAAATGCATACATAAGAATTTATTATGTGATAAAGATGCCATTTCAATTTCATGTGCAAGGATGCTTGGTTACCTCACATCATTTACCAAATAAATTCCACATGTGAAAATTAAAACCATAAAATACAATAAATTTTAAAATATAGAAATGAATATTTAAGCTAAGCAAAAATGCAAAGAAAATTATGAAGGAAAATATTGAAAACTTCTGTGTAAGAATATTATCGTAAAAACAAAGGAGAAGCATATTAGGAAAAAATATTTATAGCATATAGAACTGACAAGATAAATATTTTTTTAAAAGGCCTATGAGCATTTGAAAAAAGTTAAATTTCATTACTAACCAAAGGATTGCACATTTTTTTGAAATAAAAAATTTAGCTATAAATTGGCCAAGATTTAAAAAATACCAGTGTTGTCAACTCTAGAGCTACTTTGCTATTTGAAATTATTCCTTAAAAAGATACTTAATGACATGAAAAAAAATGCCCATATCAAATTTAGATTACAAATAGTGTTTAAATAATAATGCAGTTTATGTATATCTCTCCAGAAAAATATTATTCCAAAGTTTTAATAGTGATTTTTTTGTATTACTAGAGTTATTGGTGATAATATCCTTCTTCATGCATTTCTGTATTTTTTAACTTTTGGCAGCAAAAAATTATAAATACACAATATGCTCATTAAAATTCACTTGAGAATAATACAGGTAGTTTGATTACTAATTAACAAAAATAAAAGCATATGTGTATATGATACATATCTAGCATTATAATTCATCTATGTAGATTAAAATTGAGTTTAATAGTGATTATTTGTATGGTTATTACTTTATATTTCTGGTTATAGGTGATTATTTCCTTCATCATTCATTTTGTAATTATTTTACTACTGATTTTACTGAAAATCGTCTTTAGGAAGATAGGTAAAGACATGGAAAATATTCATGAAAACTTAATAGTTAAACGAGGGAAAGTATATGCAGTATATGCAGTTTGTCCAGTTTGTAGAAGTAGAAGCATATATCTATTTTATTCATACATATACACGAATAGATTTTTTAAAACTTGGAAGGACAATGTTTTAAAGGTTTTAATGGTGATTATAGTACTATGAATATAGTCGATAGTTTTCTTCTTTATTTTTCTGACTTTTTAACTAGAAACAAAAAAGTCTATCCATGTATATCAAATATATACATTGAATTTTATACTTTAAACATGTACAGTTTATTGTGTTGATGATGCTTCAATAAAGTTGTTGAAATATGTAGTTTAAAACTGCTGCTCAAAAACAAAATAGAAACAATTCTCTTCTTTCTAAAAAGAAAATTTAATGTTTAAAAAATGTAGTGTCACTTTTAACTAGCCTAATGTTTATTTCATCCCATTTGTAGATATGTAGAACACTAAAGACATTTAAAAATATTTCTTCACTGGCATTTGGCACAGTAATGAATCAGCACTTTAAGCCAGTTTACACAAATTTGGATCTGCACATTCTTTTCTAGGGTAGGGGGAATGGGGTGGAATATTTTTACTTACCAAGATAATGTTAATCCCTATCATGTGCAAGGAGCCAAGTACCTTGTTGAAACATTTAGCTATTTTTCCCTTGAAAGAAGGTGATTTCTTATGATTAACAAACTTAAGCAAGCAAACAAACACGATTTGACTTTTCAGAAAGAAACCACTTACTCAGATATTAGAGTCTCTCATTAACACATCCTGTGCTTCAGCAGTATTTTATTGATTATGTGAACTGTTAAATAGTCCACCTGCAATGCAAATGTAACTTTAAAATTAAAAACCTGACATCAATTTATTTTCCTCCAGCAACTTCAGAGCTAAATTAAATAAAACCCTTGATTTGAGGCAGCCAGCCTTTTCTGATAAAGCTTTCAAATATCCGGCATGTTAAAAGTGTGTTGCTAGGTACGTGAAAGATGACACTGGACAAAGAACGACACTGTTTCAATCATTTTTTAATAAAGGAAAATATACAGCTCTCCTGCGTAGCTGCACACTGCTCGACTGGTGGGCAATACTAATATGTGTCCAGAGATACGATGATGTATCTGCTAGTCTTGCCGAGCTGTGCTGAGACCTCTTGTACAGATGCCCCTGTGTGACAGCTGGCTGTGTCGTCCATTCTGCCTTACTTGCAGGGCTCGCACTCTAAAACCCAAGCAGCTAATTTTAAAATAGTAATGCATGGCACAGGCGTAAAGAATGAATAAAAATACTCATCCCCGAGGCATGTCATGAGTTGATTATAATAAAAATTGCTTAATTATTTATTAGTAGTTGCTTTATCAATCACTCTGGTTTTGCTGAAGGGTATAAACTGTGAGATGGGAGAGCAGAGCTAGAGAGGTGAAATTGTCAGGGGACACCGTAGTGAAGGGTTTCATATACCACACAGATGCCTTTTGACTTTATCCTGTAAGTGATGTGGAAACGGAAATCTTTTAACAGGAGATTGACAGGTCAGATTTGTGTTTTCTCTGTGTGATGGCAGATGGATTTGAGGGGGACAGGAAGAGAGGCAGGTAGCAGTTAAGGTGAAAGACCATGAAAGCCTAAAGTTGCAGTAGAGGGGGGAAAAGATGGGAGGAAGCACCAAAATATTTGAAAAGGAAAGCATGTAGGAAAAACATTCAGAAGGATCTGGTAGTTGAGTGAATATGGGGGCCAGAGGTAAAGTCGAGGAAAGAATTGAGTTTTCTTCTTTGTGTAACTGGGTGGATAGTTAACACCGTTAACTGATACTGAAATCACAGGTGCTGATGGAGATTAGAAGGGGGAAACATAAGTGGCTGGTTGACCTACTTTGCTAATGGATACATGCAGTAGCTCAGAAATTTTACAAGAGCAAATTGTATAGACAGACATACAATAAACAATGACAGTAAAATTACAGACAAAACCCTCCAACTAAATCACACAAGGCCAGGAAAGCATAAGAACCTTTTTATGAATCTGATGGCAGAGACATGAACAAAGATGGAACAATTAGATTGCATTAATTGTATTTGTTATGTTGCAATGGCAATGATTCTGCTCCCAGCAATAATGAGCTCTATTATAATGGGCATTCACCTTGTATCCCACCTATTCATTCATTAGAATGAGTTTCTTTCCCCCCTTTTACAAAGTAAATACACAATAAGATCAAATAAATTTTGATGATTGCCAACAGATGGTGAAGGGCTCAACCTCAGACCATCTGATCTTTCGCTTTTCAGTTCTTTCCGGCTGTTCTTTCTACTTAATTACCTTCCCCTCACTTCCTAATCCCTTCCATGTAATTCTACACCAAGATTGGGTCTAGCACTCTCTATTAATTTTCCACAGCCTACACTCCTTTCTGATAAGATATTCTTTCTTTGTAGCTGTGTTGCTAATGGATCTAAACAGTCTGGTTTTAGCAGAACCTTTCAATTCTACTTGAACCATGTCTTTGCTCAATTTATTAATTCAATTTAATGCTGAGAATTTAAAACTGACTCTTACAGTTTAATCTCATTTCACATCTGACACAATGGATCAACCACCAGTAATTTTGCACAATCAGAGAACTATTTTAACTGACCTGTCTTTAAAATCCTTCTCATATGAGACATTTATTTTTTCCAGTCACTAAAACAGACTTACCAGAGTGATATAAGTGTTTCCGTGAGAAATTTCCTTCATTACATGAATGCGTCTATGCATTTTTTATGAATGGAGCTGAGAGTGTATGGCTGTAATAGGTATTTTAATGAAATTTTAGGCAAGTGCATAAAGGGTAGGAATTCAGGGAAGCTCAGAAGGCATCTCCTAACGTTATTTACTATAGACTCTGTATATTTACATAATCCATATCTAGATAGAACCTTTTTTCTTTTGACAAGTACAGTTTAATGTCCAGTTCAAAATAAGGAGGCTGTTTCTGTGTCCTGTTCAATAGTCCCTAATAACACTGCTTTGACTGAGGTAGACTAATAGAATTCTGTTGATTGAGACTTCCTGCACTATACGTATGTTCTCATGTTTCTGTTGTGTTTAGCAGCAGTTTAACCAAGTGCTTGTTCTTTCGATATATAGGTTGCACATCAAATACTATATATTTCTAAGCATTTGTAATCAAATAAGGCTTGGTTTTAAAGATATCATCTATGTTTTGTGAGTGCCAGTTAGAAACAGTCACTATTTTTTCTGATAAAGCAATAAATGTTCATTTAAAAAACTTTTTTTAAATACAGAAAAATAAGAGGCGAAAACTCCCCACAATACCCGTAATCTCATTAGAGATGATGGCTGTTAAATTTTTGTGTATACTCTTTCTGGATCTTGCATGCATATCTGTATAAAATGAAAATTTTATTTTATTTTTGTTAAAGATTTTATTTATTTGACGGAGAGACACAGCAAGAGAGGGAACACAAGCAGGGGGAGTGGGAGAGGGAGAAGCAGGCTTCCCACTGAGCAGGGAGCCCGATGCGGGGCTCGATCCCAGGACCCTGGGATCATGACCTGAGCCGAAGGCAGACGCCTAACGACTGAGCCACCCAGGCGCCCCTAAAATGAAAATTTTAACACAGACTTGGACTTGTAGATGATGATTTATACAGATAATCACTAGACACATTTAACTTATGTGAATTTTACTCTGTGTGTGTGTGTGCAAGAGGACAACAATTTAAATAGGTTTAAAAATATTCCCCTTCATTTTGTTCACAAGTATATGTCCCAGAATAAGCACCAGATGGGTGATAGGAATTTACTGTTTCCTCAGTCTCTGTGTCTCAATTCCTGTGTATCTTTTACGGTATGTGCATCTTACAGCAGTGATCATGACTCCAGTGGTAAAAATACATATTTTTCCTACAACATGGTCTCAACTCAGGCCAGCTGCTTTGGTGCTCAGGCACAGACACAGTTACCTATTCTAATGCTAAAAAGAAAAACTATGGTGAAGTTATGGTTATTTGCTATCCAACCTGGAGATTTTCAAGGGTAATGTTAACTATATGTGATCTTTTTCATCCTGATTTAAAAACCTATCTCCTGCATGAGAGGCAACTTCACAGTAATCTACTTGTTTATTTTAGTGTATAGTTATTAATCCCCCCCATATCACTAAGTATTCTTTGAGAACATTCTTAATAACAGTATTGCGATCCATCATATGGATGTGCCATACCTCCTCTAACCAATCCACTATTATTAGACATTTGGTTAATTTCCAATCTTTTGCTATAAATAAGGCTATGACAACTGTTGTGCCTGAGATATGATACGAGTGATTTGTCTTTGCGCTGGTACTTCCTGCTGTTGTAGTGTCTTTCCTTCAGGCACTTCTATCACGTTCATGCTGATAAGATACGGGAGGCGGGAGAATGTGATTGCACAATAACCAACTGAGGGTTGACTTCAGTCAAAGAGGAGGCAGTCAGACGTATTTTTGAGTACAACCTTTTGGTGTTTCTTGGAGGCTCCTTACCACGACCCCTCCTGTTCGGGGGGGTTCGATTGGCACTTAGGCAAGCGAGCCAGTTCAAAGGGTGGATTGGCTGTGGCTTTTTTGAGAGCTCCAGGGTTCTGGTTCCTTCTGTCAGCTTCATGCTGCAAATAGCCACAGCATTTCTCAAAGTTAGAAGACTTCTGTGATTCATGGGCTTGTCTTTCATTCCAGCATAGCTCTCCCTCTCCCAGCTTAGGTTGCTCTGGGTGGCTACACGACAGGACAGCTATGTGTTCTGACTTGGGCAGGGGAGGGAAGACTAGAGTCTCACTCTTCATACAAACTCTGCTTGTTCAAAAGTCTTTGGAAAAATTAAGGATTCATTTCCTAGGATACATTCCAGGGTGTGGAATAATAACCGCTCAAAAGTGTAAAAATATTTTTGAGGCTTTTGGTACATACTGATAAATTGCTCCCCAGAAATTTCGTACTGATTTATACTAATGCCAGCTATACATGAGACTGATATTTTGGCTAAAACACTATTATTTTTATTTTAATTTTTAATTTTTTAATTTTTTTTTTTTAAAGATTTTATTTATTTATTCATGAGAGACAGAGAGAGAGAGAGAGAGGCAGAGGGAGAAGCAGGCTCCCATTGGGAGCCCGATGCGGGACTCGATTCCAGGACCCCCGGATCACGACCTGAGCCGAAGGCAGACGCTTAACCATCTGAGCCACCCAGGCGCCCAAACACTATTATTTTTAAAAGAAGGATAGCAATAGACCAGTTAAGATCGTACTTTTTGTGTCTTTATTAGACAAGTTGAACATATTTTTTTGTATATTTAGTGATATCTTTCTTTCTTTCTTTCTCTTTCTTTCTTTCTTTCTTTCTTTCTTTCTTTCTTTCCTTCCTTCCTTCCTTCCTTCTTTCTCTCTCTCTTTCTTTCTTTCTTTCTTTCTTTCTTTCTTTCTTTCTTTCTCTTTCTTTTTTTTCAGAATTCATGTTCTTTGTCTCCCCACCACCCAAGTTTTTTTTGGTGCAAGTATGTGTTTTTTTTAATTAATGTCTAAGAACTTTTTTGTGTTTTATGTTCTTATCTAAAAACAAACTACTCAAACCACGTGAAATAAGATACACATTTTTCAGGAGGAAGAAGTGACAGGAAGAGAGTGAGAGGATAGATAGGCTGCATACCTCCAAATAGAGATGTTGCTTATGGCCTTTCATGCCCTCACCCTCTTGAAAAATAGCCCCACCTGAGGCTTCTGATGCCTAGGTGGCCAGGTGTTATATACCACATGACTTTAATGATTACAGTTGATGGGATGTCTACTCAAAGGTCATCAGTTAACAGGCTGCCAAGGGATTTATGAACTGCACTGAAATCTCTTCCTAAGGAATTAGGATAGCAAGTAAAAAAAAAAAAAAAAAGACAAACATGCAGAATATGAATGAACCAGATTAGTGGTAGAGCTGCAGAGAAAAGAGTCACAAATTCCTGCTTCTGAGATCTCTAAAGCCACCTTAAATAGAGAGGCACATTCCAGCTCCGGTTTCAGCAAAGCTGTTTACCTTTCCCACTCTTAAGTATATCCCTGCTGCATGAGCTTCCCTGAGTCATCTCTATTATTCACAATTAAGTGAACTTGAAGAAACAGAAGGATTCTGAGGGAACGTACTACGCTACAGATTTAAAACTATCTCAGTTAGAATTCCATACGTATCCCAGCAGAGTCATTTTTACAGTTATTTCTTTGATTTAACAATTTGTTCAACATAAAATCATCGAGCATACAGTCTATATTAGGTATTGGGCTAAGTGATAAAGGAGATACGGAGACGAATCAGACCATCTCTGTGATCTAGAAGCATGTAGTTCAATCACACTTTTCTACATAGTGTGGTCTTTCGTTACTGCAGTGTCAGATCAATGGCGACCAGCTAGTTGCTAGGCGACTTCAAAGACAGGAATACAGATCCGAGGCAGCTCCATTCTGATATGTATTTTTCTTCGAAATGTTTGTCAAGAACTGTGGAGGGTCTGAAATTTTCTCTGCTTTAAAGCTGAGATGTTAGCCGGCCACAGTGTAACAGATGCTGGCAGAAGACATGTGACTTCTAGGTCAGAGACAAGGGAGTTATTACTCGCGGTGAGGCAAGCAACAGAAGCTTTATGCTGGCTTTGCTTCCCTTGCCCCCAAGGCCTGTGGGGCAGTGCAGAGCAACTCAGCTGGACATGTCACAAGAGAGGAACACAAAGCATAGGGAACCCAAATGTTTTACAGTGGGCTGCAAGCAAACCTGTCAGATATTTGCCCTGTAGGGAAACATTATCTTTATTATATTGGACAGTAACCTGTTCTCCACTCTGGAAGGAGACACTGTCTCCCTCTTTCGGGGCTGTTCACTATCACTATACAAACATCGTTGAAAAGATAGTCCAGAACAAATGTTATCAGTACCTTTGTTGGCAAGATATTTTACGGAATTGTCTCCCTACAATATTCTTTCTCTGGCCTTTTTTTTTTTTTAGGCCATTCAAAATTTTGGTTCTTGTTTCTACTAACTTTTAAGTGATCACCCTATAGTCCTCTGTTTTTGCTGTTCACTCTGTATCCTGTTTACTAGGTATATGAGTTAAAAATTTTTGTTTTTTGTAATAGAAATCAACTTTTCTCTAACTTAAGCAAAATAGATAGTGGAAGGATACTGGATTATTTCATAATTCAAAGCACGACCCCAAACCTGCCGTTCTAGGACCTCATCAGCAGAAGTTTATGGCCACTCCTAGAGTGTTGTCATTAGCATGCCTCAACTTCAGTGGCTCCCAGTCTCTGTCATCCTCCACTCCAAGTTTTAAATTCTCTGGAAAGAAGAGTCAAATGGCCCAGTTGGCTAAGGCTCTGCCCCTATTTTTTTCAGTTATGGAAGGGGAAAGGGCCGTAAAAGCATAAGCCTAGTAAATCTTGGCTGTTCCCAAATTAGGAGAGATCATTTCTTGGGAGCATTGGAAGCCATCCCAATTGCTTTCTACTCTGTCTGGATTTGTTTTGATTGCTATTCCATTGCTTATAAGAGAAATACGGTTATTGTATGCAATTTTTTTTTAAATCAATTAAATACGGCTTTGCTTTGCCTGTTATTTTCTTGGCCATTTCTCCTGCCATTTCTCCAAAAAAATTTTTTCGAGTCATTTTGTGACCTGCTCTAAACCAACTTAGTGATTCAAGAGTTTGGGGAAAATATTGGTAGCTTTTAGTGGTTGGAGATCAATTGGACTATCTGTCTTTTCTTGTCAATCTTGCTATTAGCAGCAGGCTACCAGTAGAGCAAGGCTTAGCTCAAATTTTGTTAATATTAAATATTTATTAGCTAGTCATTTATCTTCAAGACCATTATTTCAACAATAAAAATTTATTTTTTACATCTTTTATACTAATTAATATATCCCCTGACATAGATTTCAGTAATGCCCATTTGAAATACCACAGTAGCCACCTCTAAAGCTTGGATTTTCCTAATCACGGTATCTCGGAGGTTACCTAATCAGCCCTGGAGGGTGGGCTAATGTTACCTTATTGCCCACATGTACATACATATGTGAGACCTCCTGTGGAAGTATTTTTAAAGTAAATTACCAGACAGACAATATAATAGGTCAGAATTTAGGCATTTAGTCATGCACTCATGCTAATTTCCATACTCCTTTGTAATTAACATTCCTCCTGACTGGATTAATTGGATTTGCAATAAGTAATCACATTTATAATACTGCAACTGTTCCCAAATTAATTGCTCACGGGTTCAATGAGCCATTACATGTTCTCATTTAAAGCAGCTTAGAGAGCCCATGATTTTAGAGCTGTGGTCCTAAACATTTTGGGGAGAGGGGCACAGAATCATCCAAGAATATGTCAGTAATATGGTGACAGCAATAAACCAGTGGTTCCCAAACTTTGAGAGTACATGGGAATTACCTCAGTGGTAGTCACTGAAGATGAAGATACCTTGACTCCACCCCAGCAATTCTGGTTAGGTCGATACTGTATGGGCTGTGGAAAAACTTTAAGTATCGCACACCATCTTCCTAGAAAAAGGCACGTTTGCACCTACTTCCAACTTTACCAGTGATCTTAAGGGAGCGTTTCAGAACCCTGTGGCATTAGCCGAGTACAATTTTCCTCAGCACTGGCTGCACATTACAATCACCAAGGGAATTTTAAAACAATATTTCGGACCAATTAAATCATAATATGAGTGGTATAGGGTGACTAAACTGTCTGCATGGTTTTTCCCCCCAACCCAGAATGGAGACTAGAGATTTTTCCCAGTGTATCAATCTGTTTTACTGAATTAGACTCACTTGACAGATACCTAACAGAAGTGATAATAAAAAGAAGCCCACTTACCCTATAAATCTTACAAAATACACAGTTTAATTTGTGTATTGGTGAGAAGGCACATCATTTTTGGCATTGATTTGTCTTTCTCTCTTCAGAGGTTCAAAGGATTTAGTGGACTTTATACTCTGTTTGATAGATAGCCCTCCCAAGCCTGGGAGAAGAAAAGCAAGGCTCTTTTTATAATTTATGGTGACAAGGTGAGTGTTTATTGTGATATTTTAGTTGAAGAAAATCTAAGAATACACACGGAGCTTCACATTGACTGTAGGTTTACTATATTTTAATATTTAACGAGAAGTAAATATTCATTATGAATAAACCCAGAGAAATGGTTAAATGGGCAATTTTCTAGATGTTATCTGAGGAAAGTCTTTTTTAATTCTTTTGATTAGCAACATATCATGATGAGCAAAGCAGTCGATAGAAACTTTAATTTAGTGACACTGACTGAAAAGGTTTAAAAAAATTTTTGAGACTTTTGTATTATAAGGAAGAGGAGACCTATAATCAGTGATAGAAAAACCATGTTGGAAATGACTATAATCCAGCTTCTTTGAAGTGGTTCCACTTATAATAATACTCATATAGACATTCAAGGCACTGGCAATAATAGGTGATTTAATGATGTTCGAAGCCCTTGAGTAAATTCATATAGGCTAAGAAATTTCCCCAAGGACATGAATTTAATAATTATGATCATTTCTTGTGCTGATAACCTTTGAGTTAGAATTTCTGCTGGCTGCCAGAGACAAAGTTTTAGAAACTCAAATTGTGAAAATTAAGTGTCAGGAGTTTGGCTAATTCAACATGTATGTATGAGTTATAGTCCATTTGTGTACAAGAACTGGCTTCCAAGTAAGCGAAGGGCTGTTGTCTCAGCTCAGAGAGCTTTGTCTCCCAAATCGGATGAACCTAATGGCATATGGCCAGAGCCTAGTTGAATACAAAAAAAAAATTTTTTTTTTCAGAAGTTTTACCTTTTTGTTTTTACTGTTGAGGTGGGATTGTTTTTTTCTTTGTAAAAAAATTGAGAAGATTTCCAAGCTTGTAATGAAAGCTCGGTACTTTTTTTTTTTTTTAATTTTTTTATTCTTATGTTAATCCCCATACATTACATCATTAGTTTTAGATGTAGTGTTCCATGATTCATTGTTTGTGCATAACACCCAGTGCTCCATGCAGAATGTGCCCTCCTCAATACCCACCAC
>NC_138380.1:63027637-63070501 GCF_054177405.1 Leptonychotes weddellii
CTGCTATAAACATCGGGGTGCACGTACCCTTTCGGATCCCTACATTTGTATCTTTGGGGGAAATACCCAGTAGTGCAATTGCTGGGTCATAGGGTAGCTCTATTTTCAACTTTTTGAGGAACCTCCATACTGTTTTCCAGAGTGGCTGCACCAAAGCTCGGTACTTTTTTATTGGCTCGTGGAGAAGGATTCACCAGAATTGTGAGGGTTTGGAAGTTTGCTGGAATCCATTTGTAGTAGGAGAGATTGAAGTGTCATTGAATTGTAGATGTGCTATCCGTCTAGGCGGTGGTCCGAGAAGCCAGCACTCTGGGAAGGGGAAGGGTGGGGTTCCGGGCTTCGGGAAGGTGCAGCCTTGCGGGGCCAGGGCCGCCGTGGACAGTGGTGCCGCGTGCTCACTCTCCAGCAGCCCTCCCGTTCCTGATCCCTGCCGTCCGGTGGGCAGTTCATCGTTATCTCCATCTTGCAGGGGAGGAAATGGTGGAGACAGGGCTCATATGCAGACAGCTCTGCCTCCTGAGCCCTTCTGCTTTCAGTCACATCCTCTTGTGTCTGTTCTCTATAATCCCTAAGACCCCTTGCTTCACTCCTGAAGCTAGTCACTGCGTTGTGGGGCAACGTTTGTAGCATTGGGCATCTCTCCTGGCCCAAAAGGCCATTCTCCCGTTCTCTTTTTGAACTTAGTTTGCCTCCTTGTGACTTCCATTTTACCGACTCCATGGGAGAGATATTAAGGACAGATTTAAAAGGGTAAGGGAAAAAAAAGGGAGCATTGAGGACGGGAAGGTAGGCTGCCACGGAAGCTGGAGAGAAGGCTGTGTGTCTGGGGCAGACAGGAAATAAGCACAGGAGGCTGTTCCATTTTCTCCTCTGAAATCTGAGTTTTCATTCTCTGATGGTGTGCATGTGGCTGTGTTCAAAGACGGGGGTGTTCTATTATCCAGTCAGCAGGGGGAGCAGTGAGCTCAAAGTGACATCCCGTGGGGAGAGAAAGGCCATCTACTCAGCCACGGTGGTTTATGAGTAGGTGTTCTTATTCTGCCTGGCATTAATAGATTCCATTAAAAAAATTGTTTCTGCTTTTTTCCCCCCATGCTGTTGACGGTTAATTAAGTCATTGGGCACCAAGAGCACTGC
Source organism: Leptonychotes weddellii (assembly GCF_054177405.1). Taxonomy (NCBI): domain Eukaryota; kingdom Metazoa; phylum Chordata; class Mammalia; order Carnivora; family Phocidae; genus Leptonychotes; species Leptonychotes weddellii. The sequence goes on from NC_138380.1 coordinate 63,028,775, forward strand.
TGCACTAGAAAGAATTCACTTCAGCGGCATTTTGTGTTTGTGAGTTTCTTTAAATATGTAATGAATTGCAATTTTAAGGATACCTTTCTAGAATCCATGAGGATTGTTAATTCTGGCCAAAATTATTCTTATAGCTTGGGCTCAGAATAATAGCTCTGTTTGGGAAGAGTCAGATGAGGAGGAGACACTTGGTTCTGGGATGATTTGAAGGTCCCTGAAGAACATGTTCCAATTATTATCCTTACAGTCTTTTATAGTACCAGGAATTGCAATCTCTTTTAGGTTAAATTTCTTTTAAAAAATTAACATATGCATGTTTTACCTAAAAAGAATAACTCATTAATCAGTCTCCATTACTGAATTTGTTTGTTTCTTATTTGTTTGTGGACAGGTGCACTTTGATATCGGAAAGTCCAACTCTGGGTCCTAAAGCATCTGCCAAGCCTTGTTAAAACACAGGCGAGAGGGCCCAGGGCAGGAAAGTGGAAGAATGAAAGAGATAAACCTCAAGTTTAATGTGGGTCAGTGCTGGTTGGTTCTCTCAGGCCTTAGGACAGGAGAAGCAGCATGTTCCGAGTGTGAGACCCAAGATGAGACATGAAAGTCATAGTTCAGGAAAGCCCAGGGTTTATTAAATAAGGAATACTGCCTTTGTGCATAGGTCATAACATGGTTTTGGGGCATGAGCCCTCCTTTTGAAGTATCTGAAGAAAGTTGTGGATCCTCCCCCCGAGAAAAATGCACATACGCACAAAATTTAGCACTCTATTTCAGGACTTCACTGATGTTCGGCCCTCCCCTGAAGCCCATCGTGAATCCTTGTTTAGGGCACTAGTCTCTCCAATAGAGGGTGGGAATGTGCGTGCATCCCAGGGGTGTGCAACACAATCCACTGGAGTATGGAATTTTCTATTTGTATTTATTTTCTCTCTTTTAAAGGCTTTTCTTTTCCATGTAGGTTTTACATTGCACATCATACATTAGTACCGTAGTACATAGTATGAGCATAACATTTATATATAAGTAGATTAACAAAATTCATTATAAGGGCTCACATTTTTTACTGACGGGGAGGCATGACTCAAAATGGATCAATTACCAACTTAAAGAGAGGTGCTAATTGAATTTAAAATCTAGGCTCTGCTCTCCCTACATTGGAGGGCCAGGGATAGATTAACTCAAGAGGGGACAACAGGTGACTGGAAATTTTGGACCTAATGATGGCACGTAACGTTTGCCCTCACTTCATGAAGCGCATTCACGTCTGCCCCATTCGGTCCTCCCGGCAGTTCCGTGGACTAGGGAGAGCAGGTATGTTAACCAAATTCTTAGAGAACTTAAGAGACTTTCCCAAGTGCCCTTGGCCAATCGGTGGCGGAGCTGGTGCACATAACCTCGGCGGCTGACCACAAATTATGTGCTTATTTCACCCAGCAGCAGGGATAAGTCGATCATTATGGGCTGTCGGTGGCCCTAGCGCTGCAGTTACTGGTGCCCCCTGCGGACACTGAGTTGTTGAATCCCTGGCTGACCCAGGCACAGGGATAGAAAGCATATTTTAGCTGCTTGATCAGAGGGCCAGGAAGCCGAGCTAACAATTCAGCATTAGCTCTCTCCTGTTGGTACTGTAATACCAACATATTTCAAAACAGATAGAGGGCTCTGGAAGGGTTTGGATACATCTATGTACAAAAAAGATTTACAGCGGGTTATTAAATGGGAGTTTTGAGGCTGGTTTCTCAGGAAGTGCCAACCACTCTTTCTCCCAAATTTCCCTTGGTGCCACTGTCAAAGGCAAAGTACTCATCTAGATGGATTGTTGTTCTGACCCAAAACGACATTTCCAACTTCTCTTATATATAATCCAATTTCTGAACTTCTTTTTCAGTGATATTAAGTGGAATAGCAGAAAACAGTATTTTGGCATTAAAGATAATAAATGTGTTCTGCATTGGTCAGGTGTCCTTGCTCTTCACCAGTGCATTAAGCTGTATTGATTTTAGAATTTTAAATGACCCTTTTTACCAGACTTGATTAATGCCTCGTCCCCCAATCTTGGCTACCTGCTCCTTCCTTTTCTCATATGCAATCTTCTTCCCTCTCAGACTGGCATGGGTTAGAGGCGGCTGACCTTCATAGGACCAAGGGTCAGGAAATACTGTGAGGAGGGTCCCTCGGGCCCAATGATTAGCCTCTACAGGGCGGGGGAAGGGGGGCCTGGTCATGCAAGGGTCAAGCCTTCAGTACTCGGCTCAGGCCCCAGGAACACTCACAGTGGACCTCCTGGCTTGGTAAGTACCAGACAGTTCTAGTATGTGGCTTCCAGAGAAGAAACCTCTGGCCAGATAGAGGCTTTGAAAGTGGAATGAGATCTCTGGCAAAAGCTGGCCAACTAAACCCGAATGTCACTGTTGCTGTGTGAAGCTAAGATTAATTTTCTGCGATTCCCTCTCATTAATTAATAGTGTCCTTCACTATCCTCAGAGGACACTTTAATACTGTGTTCACACATTGTTTTATTCTCTCTCTGCAGCCGAACTGTGGAACCCCCTGAGGATGCTGCCGCCTGGTATGTATGGCTTTGTGCACCACTCCCTGGGGCCCCCCAGTGTGGCCGGGTCACAGTGAGTGATGACTCTGAGGCTGGGCTTTTCCTTCTCTTTCAGAAGAGAAGTGGGTGGGAGGTGGACCGCTCTTGCCCTGGAGATGGCCACTCCTCACCCAGGATTGTTTTCACTTGCTTACTGCTTATTTCTTTTCATAATATTTTAAGGGTAAATTTGTTGTAAATGATAAAGGTGATATAACTACATTACAGCAAATTTGGAAAATTTAGACATAAAAGTCACTCCTATCATTACTCCATGAATGCACCTACTCTCAGCATTTTGATCCGTATGTTTGATAGATTTCTAATGACAGTGTACTTGAATGTGATATTTTAAAGATTATAACATTCCATTCTAAGCTTTTTTTTTTGTTTAATCATCCTCATAAATGTTATTGGGATATGAAAATAATATTTTTCACTCTTCCTGTTGTTGTCTATTAGATATTACCATTATTCATTCCTCATTAGTATTGATTGGATATACCATCATTTATTTCCTCATTGTTGTTTATCAGATATACCATTGTTTTTTGAACTATTTTCCTGTAATCCCACACTCCTGATTAAATGATTATTATTGTCTATTGGCTTAAGAAATCTGCCTATTTGGATTCAGTTTGACAAAGAGCACTGTTAACATCTAGCATAGTATTTGGCTCTCAGCTGGTACTCAGGAAATGATTTCTTCCTTCTTCATTTTTGCCTTCTTTAAGCCAACTTTCTTGGACTGTGGACCTGAGGGCATAACATATTGAAGAAACCCAGCAATTTCTAACTGGCTATCATGTAAGTTTGCGCTGGCCATTTCAGTTAATTTGTCGGGAGCACTCGTATTCTGATTACAGGGGTTTCGTTTTCTTTGTGTCATTTGGTAGGTATATTGCTTCATTCTTGCCAGATACAAAATGTGAGAACTTCGAAGGGCTGTGGAAATCACCGTATCCAGTGGTTTCCCAGTGGATGCACAACACAATTTTGCAAGGTGCTTAAGAATACTGATTCCTTACTAAATCTTAATTTGGTGGTTGAGGACTGGCAGTCTGCATTTTAAAAAGCATCCCTTTGTTCTGATGCAGGTGGTGGATGGACCGTAATTTGAAGTTACCGTTTGGTTAATAGACCTTGCTGACTTTTTAGAGCTGATGTTAGATTTTCATCATGTTCAGTTTTTTGCTTTTAAAACTAATTGAATCTTGAGATGACTTATTTCAGGAGGCAAATATTACAATCACAATTATGTTCTGCAACAGGAAATAAGCTCTAAATGAATCTTAACATCTTACTTGACACATTACTATGTTTAAGTGTATTAAAGATGTCATTGAAAGGTGCAGGGGAGGAAAATGAACTTGATTTGGCAGGGAGGTGTTCATGGTACTATTACCCACAACTGTCTGTGCTGATTGACAGCACACACATTACCTCCTAACAGGCATTGTACTCAGTTGCATCAGATTTAAGTGTGTGGCATTTTTACTGAATATTTGAAACTGTTTTAGTTAATAGTATTAATTGTACATAGACCAACTTTCAGCCACTGTTTCAAAGTGCTTAATAGATAATAAACCAGAAGGTTCTGTGGTCTCCGCTTAGAGTAAACTTAGGTCTACAATACCATTTGTTTAAGCCTTATGTATTTTGAGTAGGGCAAATGTTTTATAGTTCAGAGAAGGAATCTACCCACCCCCCCCACCCCCCCCACCCCCCCGGCCAACCATAGTATAGATAGGGAAATTAAACACAGAAAGGTGAAGTGCTCAAGGTCACTCAGCCACAAGGAGCAGTCAGAATTGGAGCTCAGATCTCCTGGGTCCTTGTTCTCTGCTCTTTCTACTAGACCAAATTGCCTTTTTTGCATAGTTTCTATCTAATGAGAAACGCTCAGTCTAATGGCTGGTAGAGATGCTATAATTCATATATTTATATTGCGAAGAGCATCGAAGCAAGGAATTCTACTCGATATTTTCTTTTGGAAAACCAAACATGCTTTATTTCATTTTTTTCACAATTTATTTAAACATCTCACATATACAAAATAGGTACAATTTAATTTTTCTGCTTGTCCAAGAAACAAGGCTTCTTTTTGGTACCACGGGAGAGGATGAAAATGAGACTGGCAAAGAAATGCTGAATTTAAAGAAGAAGACAAGGTTGGGCAAGTGATCTGCATACTTTTATTTGGGAGTCAGATGTGAAATGCTGATGCTAAATCAAATGAAAAAAGAATACACAATACAACTCATTACAGAGGATCATTTCTTCTCAAATTCTTCTAGCACCATCAAGGGTCTTCAAGTATCTGAAATACTATTAGCACCTTTGTATTCTGAACAAAACAAAACAAGTACCTCAGCTCATCTCTGTCTAGGTCAGCACCTAATGATGTGGATCACACTCACAGGAAAGTGTTTTGAGGTAGTTTTAAACCTTTGGAAGTTTGGGTTTTAAACTTCCCTCTGCGGAAGATATTCAAAAGCCACAAGTGGTGCAAATGTTCATGGTTTTTATTTTTCAATTTTTATTTTGGTTTTCTTACAAAGGTTGACATTTTCCACAATAGGTGTAAGAGTGTTGAAAAAAAAAAAATCCAAAATTTTTTTGGGGGGGATGGGGGGGGAGGGAATGAATGAAATCGTATTGCACTGTGCTCTGATCAATCCTTCTTCTCTTTTGCCCACAATTTAAGCAAGTAGATGTGCAGAGGAAATGGAAGGACTCAGCTCTCAGTTAAAAAAGAAGAAAAAGAAATGGCAAAGAGAGAAAGTTTTTTCAGATTTTTCTTTTTTTAATTTAGGTTGAGTTCATTTATTTGAAACAGACTGGGCCAACGTCCACCCTGAATTCTTGGTCAGCATCACCGATGTCCAAAGGTGCAATATCAAGGATAGGCAGGCGGGATGCCTTATTTGTTTTGTATTCAATGATTGTCTTTCTCCATTCATTCGTCTTTTTCTGTTTAAAAAAGAAAAAAAAATTATATATATATATATTCATAAAGCAGCACTATTTCTAAAACAAACATTATCATCAGAACCTTCGGTAGTTAAGAACTACTTTTGGGCCTGTTCATTCTGAGGTGTGTCCCAGATCAACATGTTGATCTTTGAAACAGAAGCATTAGGGGGTGTTTTTAGGGAGAGAGATTTCCTACCAGTCTGTCTAATTTTTTAAAAGAAAATTTCAATACATATTCCAAGTGGTTTATTGCTACAATATCATTTTTGGGATATGTGTGTGTCAGTAGGGAGAGCTGGGTGGGTATGCTGTAAATTTTAATTTTTCTTCAATGTATAGCATATTGTAGAGAAAAATTACATGCAGACCATACTAATAAGTCAAATAAGGTACATATAGCTGTAAATTATACCTTGGGACCTTTTAATCTCAAGTACTTTTAAGTTATGGGCAGACATCATCATTTAACAAACTCATGTTTAAAGAAAAACAGCTAATGCACAGACATGGTATGTATTTCAGCACTTCAGAGAATTTCCGAAGGCAAGATCTGATAAGAATCCTCAAGATTTGCCATCTGAATTTAAGGTAGGTAGGTCTCTCCTTCACCTGTTCATTCAATGGGTCTAAGCTAGAACTCCAACCCACTTTCCCCAAATTTCCCTATTACTTACAGAGCAGCCGTCTACAAGAACAGTGTAGGTGAACCTGCTGTTGCCCTCGGCAACCAGTTCAACATCATTGGAGCCTTGCAGAATGACAGCCTTCTTCAGGTTGCCAGTCTCCTCATCCAGGTAGGCAATGCTGTTCTTGCAGTGGTAGGTGATGTTTTGAGAGGCATGGTTGGCCAGCAGGCGCATGAAGGCGAGTTGAGTGGCCATTTCCTTGGTGGTCACTCCTTCAGCATTATATTCAAACTACAGAGAATAAGGTAGAAACGCTAGTTAAGTGGAGAGGGACTGAAATACTAAGTCAAAAAAGAGGGGGGCGGGGAAAGGCTGACTTAGGGAGGAATGATGGACTCAGATCTGAACCTTGGGGAAAAAGGTACTTTTACAGGAAACTCAATTCACTTGTCTGTGCAATATTAGTTACCTAGAAGGTACCTAGGAACTACCAGGCTGAGGCAAGATCATCTCAACTCAAAAAGGTACCTGTTTTAGATAAGCCTTTTAGGATAAGAGAGCAAGGAGACAGGGTCACACCTCTTTCTTTTTCTGTGATTCCCCCCAGTAGGCATTCAATAAAGTTGGTGAAGAGATTTGATTAAAAATTCAGAAAAGCACATGTCCTGAGAATACATATGCATGGACACAGGGCTAGGTGCTGGCCAGCATGTCCTCATGCTAAAGGGCATTAGTTTCTCCAGTGATTATCAGTTAAGTCAGATTTGAATAATAACTTTAGATGGTATGGATATGTCCAATCACTCCAGCTTTAATATGCAGTCCAGGATAGAACGGAAACCCGAGAAAAGAGGTTCTTTTTAATAATCCCATTTTGGTAAAGGATTAAAATGCAGATCATTGAAAAGCAAACTATCTTAATATTATTTAGTAGGAGAAGGGATGTTTGTAGGATTCCTCACCTGGGTACCACCATTGATAGTTTCTCCTAACCAGATGTGCTTCTTGACCTTGGAATTTCTGTACCAGTTCTTGGCTGGGATGTTTTCAGGTTGAGCCCGGATGCAGGTTTCGCCAGTAGAGAAATCACAGTATACTTTGATAGCATCCATAGTGCATCCTTGGTTAGGGTCAATCCAGTAGTAACCTTTAAAAAAAGAAACAAGACCCAGCTCATAAAACCTCTCCTTGAGTGGAGCATAGGTTCTAATAATTACTAGACAAAGATTTTTGATTCCCATAAGTAACATTGTCTACCCCACATTTAATAGGAAGAGGATGGCTATTTTTAAGATGAGACAGTTCCTCCTCTCTTGTCCTTCATGAAAAAAATCAAATCAGAGAATATGTATTTTTGCCTTTTTCGTGGTAATATATAGAGAGGCCTGAGACTGGGTGCTGGCTGGGAGAAGAAAATGCTTTATTAGTTAGGTATGATTCCACATAATGCAATTTTTACCCCAAACTTTTTCATTCTAAATGTCCATGGGAATGGACTTTACAAAGCCCAGCTCATGAGAAGGGCCGGTCCGGCTTTGACATCCTGACTTACCGCTGCTCCACTCTGGGTGGCTGAGTCTCAAGTCACGGCATGTGCGAGCTGGGTTCTTCCTAGAGCCTTCAGGAGTAAGAAGGGTCTCGATCTGGTTGTTGAGGGATTTCAGAGTAGCATCAACTTCATAATCCTTGGGTCTGAGAGAAGGTGGTGAGCGAGGCTGGTCAGCCCTGTAGAAGTCCCCTTCGTAACCAAAGTCATAGCCACCACCACTCGGGCCGGGAGGGCCAGGAGGACCAGGCGGACCGGGAGGGCCCTGCAAAGGTGAGAGCGAGAAAGAGGAGGTTTCATATTTGGTCACAGTGAGAGATGTCAATGACAGCAGATTTTCAGTTGAGTGTTACAGGCACGTTCTAATAAGTAAAAGAGAATAACTTGATCCCAGGCATGCTGGTGGGGATGGGCTGAAACAGCTCCTTCCATACCATCTTTATACGGTTTAGAGCTAACATATGGAAGTGGGGAGCTCCTTGAGTGTGTTGTCACAGCCATCTTGGGTTCGTCTGAGCAGAACGTTATTTCCCGGAACGATACTTACAGCAGGACCTTGGCTCCCCTGAGAGCCACGGACGCCAGCAGGGCCGACTGTACCGGGATGTCCAGTGCGACCGTCCTTGCCAGCAGGGCCGGAAGGACCAGCAGGGCCCTGGCGAAGGAGGACACCAAGTGTGAGGGAGTCCGTAAAAAAAAAAAAACAAGGAAGGAGGGGCCTGGGGCTCCCTCCCTGCCATAAGCTCTCATTTCAGAGACCGAGGTCTCCTGGGTTGACCTACCCTAGGACCGGCAGGCCCCACAGAACCAGGTGCACCTTGATCGCCATGTTGACCCTTGAAAGAGAGGACAGGAAAATCACACTTTCAGAACACGTGTCAACAAACAGTTTTTTTTTTTTAATTGAATGGAAAACTTTAGTTTCAATGGACTCTGGATTGAGAAAATTGAAAATGTAAAATGGGGCTCTTTTCTCCCATTATGTCTATTATATTCAATTACATTTTTTTCTACAAGCTATTTCAGCAGTGTAATATTAGTCATTCCTCTAATTATATTTATTTTAAGTGGGGTTGAAGGACATTGTTGCCAGGAGATTTTAATATATGTATATTCCGATCTCCCTTAACCCTCACCTTTTTGTGTTGGGATGAAATAGCATTATCTCTGCGAGATGGAGTCAGCCAGAGAATAGGAAATGAATACGATGTAGTTCATTTTAGAACAAGAGCAGTGAAAATTTGAGGAAGATCATTTAAGATCTGTACACATGCAGAATGTCCACACTGTACTTACAGCGAGACCAGGAAGACCTTGCAGTCCATTGTGTCCCTTTAAGCCAGGAAGACCTCTGGGCCCCTTGTCACCAGGCTCTCCCTTATCACCTCGAACACCTTGTGGGCCCTGTAAAGAAAAAGGAGGACAGACAGGGCATTTTACCTTCTCACTTCCCCACCAGTATTGCTTTATCTGTTTACAGAGCTAACTCAAGACATGCAAAGGTTTAAACACCACGTGGGTGTTACGCCCATCTACTCCCCTAATCTGCTTTCATTGAACCCTCCGTTAAGTGGCTAGATTTTGGTGATTATTTAATACAAACAGACAGAAGAGATTTGAAATGGAAGAGCCTTAGAAGCTAGATGTAGCAATTCTCAGCATGGACTGAATTTTTTAAAAATATGAAGTCTAGCCTATATGTTATTTATTTTATTCATGGACAGTCTGGACAGAGTTTCCTTAAATGTTCATTTGTGAAGAAATCTTCATCATGTACGTACACTAGGACCTCTTGGACCAGCAGCACCAACTGGACCCACAGAACCAGCAGGACCCTGCAAATTGGAGAAGCAAAACCGAACTCGTCAGCCAAGCCCAAGCCCCTCCCCCACCAAATCCCCCAGTTCCCGAGTGTGGGGAGGTCAGAGTGAAGCCTCGGAAGAGGACAGCACTAAGGGACTGGTATTTATGAACTTACGGGTTCACCACGGTTTCCGTGTTTGCCAGTGGGACCCACAGGGCCGTGAGGACCAGGTGCGCCCACAGCGCCAGCAGGACCAATGTTGCCAGGGTAACCGCGCTCTCCCTACCAAAGGCAAAGTGAAGTTTAGCATCCACCTGGCCTGGGTTTTAGTCACTTTTAAATTGGAGAAAGACAAAGAGGTGTGCTGACCTTGTGTCCAGGTTGACCATCGCGGCCTGGGGGGCCATCGTTCCCAGGGTTGCCCTGTGAAGATACCACACCAATTAAGGCACTTCGTGAGGCTCTTTACCCCGCCAGCCCCTTTAGTTCAGCTCCTCTGTCTTCATTCCTCCCAGTACTCCACAGTGAACCCCCAGTCAGACCATCAAACAGGCCAGTTAGAACTTGCCAGCCTAGTTTTCTTAGAGGTGTTTTTAGTATTTTGGCCAAATCTGAAGTATACCATTTAAAGAGCCATCCTCCCACCCCCCAGCCCAAGTAATTTTTCACATTTTCAATAGCAGGAGTGGTCAAGACCCATAGATATTATGGGGAAACAGACCATCTTGTTCAGAGACTTGGAACAGGAGGAACTCAGCTGAGGACATGAAGTCACGCACAATGGACTACAGTTTGCTTCTACAAACCACACGTCAGACTCACATCACGACCAGCTTCGCCAGGAGCGCCGTTCACTCCCGGTGCACCCACAGCCCCAGGGGGCCCACGAGCCCCAGGTGGGCCAGCGATGCCGAGAGGTCCGTGTTCACCCTAGACGTGGAGAAGAGGAAACATTCCTCTCATTGGATCGAGTGCAAGTCTCACCCTCCCAACACAACCCCGGCGAGGGGATTGCAGTTTGAAAAGAGAAAGTGCAGTGGGGGGTGGGGGGGGTGGGTAGGCACGGGCCACAGAACAGCCAGAAGCCCCATTCGTGTTATCCTCGCCCTCATCCTACACACTCGGATGGCCGGCTTTCTGTAATTTTGGAACGTCGCTCTGTACTAGGTAAGCCTAGCTGCATCTGCTGTCCCAAATGAAATGAATTCATAAAGTTGAGAGAGTTTATGGAGATGAGAGGATTCTTAGGTGCTGTCATGTATGAGATTTAACGGAATGATTCAGAACTTCCAGAGTTTCATTCTGCCTACAGGATAAATGATGCCAGCATTTCATATTGCAGAGGAGTAAATGCAATTAGAGCTTATATAGTTCTTAAGCATGTAAAAAGAACAAAAATCATTCTGCATAATGTTAAGCTGTATCTTTATAGCGTGTGTCTAAGTAAGGTGGTATTAAAGCTTCTTAGATAAGTGACATGTGATCTGTATAAAGAAAATGCCATGAATAAAAAATCTTAAGTGGAGTTATTCAGTGATCAATCTGTCACATCTGAAGTGGCAGCTTTTAAAATCTTTTATTATGTTAATGAGAAGAAGAATGGTGTCAAACACTTACCACAGATCCAGAAACACCTGGTAGACCACGTTCACCTCGAGAGCCTGGGAGACCCAGAATGCCAGGAGCACCAAGGAGACCTTGAGGACCAGCGGTGCCAGGAGGGCCCTGAACAAGAGGAAAAATACATCACTGGTGAGCCGCGAAGTGATAATACACGTTGGCTTGAGGATTGTGAGAATCCGCTATCCTCAGTTTAGAAAAAGGCTGGTGACCTCCTAGTAGGAGGACATATCCTTGGACATCTTTTCTCTAGTGATGACAAGGAGTTGACAGCTTGGCAAGTATATTTCTTTGTACCTCCTTGAGACCAATGGAACAACAGTCAAAAATATGTGATTGAGATTAATGAAGACATCTGGGGTGACACAAGAGAGTTTGTATAGAATCTATGCCAAGAAGCAAATTTTGACCTTGGCCTCCAGCTGAACCCGGTCTAGGAAAGGCACATTTCAGAGTAACATTGACAGACAATGCATGTTTAAGAGATTGGTAGCTTACTGAGATTGATTCGTGTACAATAGGATGACCATGGCAAAGGGATTCTGGTTCTAATCCCAGGACGAGTGAGGTGCCATTCTGATAAAACAGTGAGTTCCTTCATTTATTGCCCTCCCCGTCTAGTGCCTTCTAAGCAACTGCAGAAGCCCCGCCACCTCAGTATGTGCCGGACAGATTTCCTGGCTCAACTGAGTTCTCTGTGAAAGCCTGCAGTACTCGTTAACAAATAGATGCCACTTGAAGATCTGTGTAAAGGCTTTATTTTAATTCAATACAAGGTATTACGAGAGAGGAGCTTGCAATCACTTACAGCGGTACCGGGCTCTCCAGAGGGACCCTTCTCGCCGGTAAAGCCGGGGGGACCATGTGCACCAGTTTCTCCTGTTCGGCCAACTGGACCTTGGTCACCCCGAGGCCCACGGAGTCCTTCTTTACCAGCAGCGCCAGGGGGACCAGGAGGGCCGGTGATACCCTGTGAGCCAATGACAGAGTCATTTAACCCGTCACAGACCCGGGAGAGAGCAGCTGAGGTTCTAGAGATGAAGATGCAAACAGTGTGAAGCAACAAAATGCTACCCTGGCCACTGGGGGGACCTGTGGGGGCGTCGTCACATTCCTTGTAGTGGGGAGAGGCAACTCCCTGTCCTCCTTCTCTGGAGCCTGTAATAAAGTGACTGACTGAGGTCGAAGCTGGGGCTAATGTCCGTGAGGAGAGGAAATGCTGTGCTACCAGGCCCCTGGCGTCTTGGGGTCAGGACTCCAGAGAGTGAGAAGAGTCCGTCGTAAATGAATGGGACTTGGGGTTTGGGAAGACCCTGCTCATTTCTTTGTGAAGATGGCCGACACTGGCATTTTGTTCATCATTGAGGAATCACATGTGCGCTCCACTAGGTTTAATTAAATGCCTACAGGAAGTGAAGATTTTTCTGTTATGAACCTGTAAAAGGGTTCCAAGAAATCAACATCTTTGCTGTTTTTTTTTCCCTGAAATCTTAACCAGAAGACTTAATCCTTGGTAATTAATTAAATTCTCTTGAGTCCTGACAGGAGAGTCTGAATCAGAATTAAATTAGAGGCCAAACCACCTTTAAATTCAGGAACAATTATACCTGAACAACGGAGGCAGAATGTTGGCCATAAAAGGTAATTAGATATAGAAATATCTGATATGTGACTAAAACTGTTCTGTTTTTTATTTCTAACAAAGAGACCATGCCCCTAAAAGGGGACTTGTGTTCACATGAATAAAAGCCTCTTAAGCTGATCTTATAAAATATAATTTGTGATGATTTTGCCTTAATGGTTCAGGAAAACTGATTTCAGACCAGGAAAGTAATAGCAAAATATTAGTAGCGTGTTTCCAGAGAGTTTCTCACCAGTTTCCTACTAGAGGCAAGGCCTTTTGGGTAGAGTAAATGAGATACTTTGAAGTGATTTACTTACAGAGGGCCCAGGAGGACCAGTCCGTCCAGCAGCGCCAGGAAAACCAGTAGCACCCTAAGAACCAAGCACATTAAAATTCCACAATCAATGCCAACTCTAGGGATTTGGGTGAGATGGAAATTTCTCCTCTGGCCAGTCCTCGATACACGTGACCAAGGATGGACCAAGGAGTAGCTAGTGGTAGCCCCATATAGGGTATTATTCAACAAGGACCCTGAAGGCCCTCCATCTCTGCACCTCTCTCCTACCAGCACGCCCCGGTTGCAACACCCATATTTTGCATTAAGGCTCTGATGGTCCCTTTTGAAACGCTAACATATAACCTGACGGTTGTAAGAATAAGAAGACAAGACACCATGCCATTATTACACATTGATGTGTATACAACAGGAACTATTTTAACCACCTGGAGGGGTGCGAAGCACATGGACACTGGATAAGTACTTTTGTTTCCAGAGGAAGGTACAACCAAAGACCAAGAGTATTAACTGCTGTCCAATGAGAGCAGGAAGGAGTCAGTGCAGTTCATTCCTAGGGAGGTCCGGGTCCTGAAGGAGTCAGTATAACAGCACTGGGCGCCAAGAGAAAGGGCATGGTCAGGCAGGAGAAGGGGGGCATCAGTAAAAGGATAGGCGGTACCAGAGAAATTATTTTTTATCCATTGCACAATTAAACAGCCTGGGGTTAACTTTGGTTATTACCTCAGGTGAGGTGGTAGCAACATACACTGCACTGAGTTCCAGCTGGGATTAAGTTAGTAGCCCATGATCTAATGGTAACTTCAATATCAGAATTTCTCTGAAAGAAGTGAACTTGGATCTCAAGAGTCTCCTTATTATAGTTCAGAATTAACCCAAAATCTCCAAACTTTCAAGTTGTTTTTAATAGATTCTAAAGAAAGTCACGTTATCAGAGTCCACTGTGAATACTCACAGGGGGGCCGCCATCACCACGACTTCCAGCAGGACCAGGGGGACCATTTGGACCCTAAATGGAAACAAACAAAAAAACATGGAGTCAAATCACAAGAGCGTTCTTATAAATGTTGCTTTTTTCTTTGAAGGTATCATTCCCATGTCTATGAGAAGCCAATCCAGAAATTAAAAATGATGATCTGCGTCATAAAATAAATGTCCTTCAGTGTGACCACCCTCATGGAGCTATACCAAAGAAGTGAGAGGAGACGTTTATGAAATGTTTACAGATTATAGAGTGGAATGCAAATGTTAATTCTTATTTTTCACATCATCTTCTATCTCGTATGTTCCCGGGATACAGCAGGCACTTGATTGATCTATGTTGAACTGTTGGATTTCCTGGGTACTGACACAGGCTGTGTTGACCACCAGTGAATTCAACTTACAGATGGGCCAGCAGATCCGACGGGGCCTGTGGGACCGACGGGACCATTTTCACCCTTGGGCCCTTTGGTTCCTCTCTCTCCTTTAGCACCAGGTTGACCAGCAGCACCCTGGTAGAGAGGAAGAGTTGGCGTCAGGCGTTCCAGCTCATTCTACTTGCCAGCTTGGGATCTTTTCGGATTAACCTGCATCATAGGATACTCACAGCAGGACCAGCAAATCCATTGGGGCCAGCGGGACCAACCTCACCACGTTCACCCTAGGTGGGAGAAGGGGTTTAAGAATGTCACAGCGATCTTAGCTTCGTTAAGGTCTGAAAGTTCTGAGTGCCCCAGATGCCCCAGGTTTCCACTTACAGGGCTACCACGAGGACCGGTAGGACCGGCAGGACCGGCAGGACCGGCTTCACCCTATAATGGGACCAAAGAGGAGTTTGTCAACGGGCTTCACATCGACACTCACAGAGGAGGTGGGGAGAGGTACCAGTGGTAGAGAGTGGGCTTCTTGTCAGAGTTTGCAGTGTGTGTCAGAAGAGAAAACTAATGCACATCTCAGGGAGTAAAATAAAATGCATTCTTACTGTGCTTAATGTTGTATTCATTTGGGGGGCTGAAGTGGTATTGGTCATACACTTGCAAAAACACGATAAATCAGTGCCCACAATACGAGGAGGAGGACATTTTAATTTTTAGATGGACACAGAGCTGATCTATTTGCTGCAATCTGTGCAGTACAATAAATAAGGTCTATTTTAAGGGGACTATTCGATGTGAAATGGGCACACTATGTATTTTATTGATTTTTTACAATTGAAGGCTTTGAGGCGGCTCAGTACATTAGGATATCGTTAATGGGCAACAGGGAAAGTCTTTAAAACAAATGATAGGGATTAAAGTACAGATCAGCTAGCTGGCACATCTCTAGGAAGGGAAAGAGGACTTTAAACACATAGCATTTGTTTCCTGTGGCCCCATCACAACAGATAGGTTTTTAAATAAGCAGGCTTTATACCAAGTCATAAAAATGAACTGCGGGGGCTCTCTGGGGCGAGGGCGGGCAGGAGATGCTCGATGCTGCGGTTGGCTCCATGAAAACGCATGCTTACCCGGTCACCAGTGGCTCCAGCAGGACCGGGGGCACCCACAGCACCAGGGGCACCCTAGCACCGAAAGGAAACGAGTCTTATTAATTATACCCCCAGGCCATCAAAAGTGACCCTGCCATTCGCCCTCGCTGTGCTCAGACCGTGACCGAGCGCTGTCACTGCACACTCGGGGTGGACATCGAGAAAGCCTTCGATGCACTTCAGTTCTAATTGTCAAAACTACCAGAAGCGGCTCTCGGGAGGAAAGTACCCCAGTGATCGGAGGGGATGGAAATGTGGAAGTCAAGGCAGGTTAGGAACTGGGGAGATCCCGAACTCTCTGCTCTTGTCAAGCTCCCCGGAGAGCAGCAAATGAGTAGCCTTGTTTGAAACCGCCAAGGCTGTGGGATTCAGAGAAAGGACGATTTTCAATGTGCCAGAGTGAGTTATCAGCTCTGAGGGAGGGGAGGAGGAGAAGAGCCAAGGTAGCCGACGGCCCGGAAGAGCCATGTTGCCAACGCTCGAGGTAGCGTTATTATCCCTTCATGGGATGATCTTTGGCATCTCCGTGGCATTAACAGCTAATCACTGGGGCTGCTCTTTGAGTGGTAAATCTTAGGACACGCATTTGAATAAATGGGACCTTTGTTAGAGGTTCTGGATTCTGGCTTCTTAAAATGTAAGAGTTATTGTTTTGTTTTTTTCTTCCCCAAAGTCCTATAATAAACAATCACTTAAAAGTTCTATTAAACCTAGAGCTTTTGGTTTATAATTTGCACTTGGTATAGTTAACACCAAGGAAGGTAGAAAATTATTCAGGTTATGATTTTCAAAGGGCTAAGTTCTGTTGAATCTTTCTTTTGGAACATGTTAAATGATCCAGGAAGGAAAGGAAGATTCTTACTAAACCTGGATCCTCCTTTTGTCAGTTCAGTTTTGGAAAGCTGCTCAACTCGAGTGAAATGTAAAAACAACAACAGTCTAAGTACAAACAAAATTCTACTCACACGGGCACCATCTCTGCCTGGGTTACCAACTTCCCCTCGGAGACCAGTTTCACCCTGAAAGTATAAAGCAAAAGCAACTTTTGGTTTTCCGGCCACATTTTTGAATCAAAGTGTATCTGCAGTGTTTTTTACAGAAAATCCTATACACCTTCAGTCATTTAACGTTTGGCAATGTCTTCGAGTCCCTACTCTTCTCTAGGATGTTGAAGGAGAAAAATATATATATATATATATAAGGAAAAAATAATTCAGGGCCCTCTCCAGATTATTGTTAAATATTCCTTTCTAATTTCCAGCCCGTCTTCTGCAGCATAACCAAGCAAGGTACAGATTCCTGGGGACGGAGTGACAAGGCAACATCACAATGGGCTCCGGCGCCCGATCTCTCTTACGGCGGAACTGATGCCGCGGCACGTTGGACAGCTGTTCAGCGTAGCTCCTTCCCGTTAATTAGGGCCGGATGAGGCAGGCTTGTTCGCGGCATTAAAATGAGCCTCATGTATTACTCAACACCATCTGTTTGCGTGAAATTCCATGGTAGCAAGCAATTTGGCCAGATTAGTGAGTTTAGAAATGCGTAGGTGCTAGGTGGCAGAGGGAAATGGGTAGAGATAGATATCAAAATGCTACCAGCCCACCTACCAAGAATTGCAAAAAAAAAAAAAAAAAAACCCAAAAAAAACAAAACGCCAAAAACCAGACCACCAGACACCAAACCCCAGCCTGCTTCGCTAGAGCTCCTCAAGCGCACGTGTTAAGGGCCAGCACTGAGAGCGTACCTTCTCGCCCTTGCCTCCAGGTGTGCCAGCAGCACCCCGCTCTCCTGGGAGGCCGCCGGGACCCGATGGACCCGCGGTGCCCGGAGCACCGAGCACACCAGGTTCACCCTGGAATCAAACACACGTGAAATCAATTATGTCGGCGGCAAAAGAAGAAAACGAGGACCGAACTCTTGAAGGATTCCAATTTAAACATTTAATAGATCGCATTCTTGCCTGCTTAGAGACACAAAGGAGGGCTATTGAAAAGCAGGGAGACTGTAACTGAGGGAGATGTTATTAATGACACTGTGGCTGAAGAGAAGAGGAGTGGGAGTGGGTGGCGGCGAGTTTTCTCTGACCCGCTCCTGGTCTTCAGGCAGGCAGGCACGGCAAAGAAGAGGCCCCGGACAATAGGAGGCGCAGAGTGAAAAATGTTTGCCCACAAACCTTTTTCAAGGATAAGTCTCTTAGCCCACACAGGAAATGTGGAGAGAAACCTCGTCAACTGGGGAGATGTTTACATTTTAATCTCCTTAAGAGTGGGGACTATAAGCTTCCATTTTATATAAAAACCCTACAATTCCACATCCTTCAGACCTATTGACTAACTTCTAAGAGAAAACTCTTTGAGAGTACCATCCTCTGGACCGTGTTCTCTTTCTTGTTTCCTCTCTCCGTCTTAGCTTTTTATTTTTTTCTGATATCCTTCCACCTACCAAAATAGCTTTTTGCAGGTAATCCTTGCATTTCCCCCCCCGCCTCCCTGCAAGGTAAGAAATCAGGAGTAATAGGAAATGCCTTCTCTTTACTGTGGTTAAAGTAATCTGTTTTTCAGAAATGTGTCATTCCACCTATTTTAAAATGTAAACCAGATTCTATTTTGAAACTCAAATTGTCAGGCTTGTGTTTTGGGGAATGAATGTATTGTCCAGTTAGTTTTCACCTCTCTTACTATTAAAATTTGGACTATCTTTGGAAATTTTACTCTCTGAAGTAGGATGGTGAGAAGGTGAAACTTTGTTCTTAAAAACAGTGTCCAAATGTATGTGGTGTTTCTAGATTAAAACCAAAGTATAAGCAGTGTGATGACACGACAGTAAAAACCCATACTAATTCATTTATGTCTGTAGAACGCTGGGACTTCCTTTCTTTTGGAATAATTCAAGTCCACTGGAATCAGATTGTCATTTACTGTGATGGAAATCATCACAGAGTAGGAAATAAAAAAATCTGAAAAGCGATTCATTTCCTATTGTAAACGACCTAGTTACTCTATAGTGGGCCAAAGCAGCATGAGAGAACAGAAAATTTTACCTTGTTTCCATCGGACCCAGGGGGTCCAGAAGGACCTCGGCTCCCAATAGGACCAGAAGGACCAGCAGCACCACTTTCTCCAGGGGGCCCACGCTCCCCCTGTTAAAAAAAAAAAAAAAGGGGGGGGGAGAGAGAGAAATTAAAGTGTTGCACTCTTCATAGCTTTCAGAGATACCATTTTACACATCAGAGTTCATAGTTTTTAAGCTTTTGAATCCTGTTTCTGCCATTAACAAATTATAACTATTTTTCCTTAATTTCTCTACCAGCAAAATGAATGGATGGGATGAGATAATCTCCAAAGTCTCATTCAGCTTTAATGTTCTGTGGCTACAACTCCAGAATGTTTTTCTTCTAGAATATTCAACCTTGGAACTCATTCTTTTTTTTTTTTTTTTGGCTCTTTTTGTAATAGATCCATAGGTAAAAATAAATGCCAGTTATGCGTGGTATTCATACGAAAGATGGTGTCATTTTAGGAGAATAGCAATGCTAGGTGTAGATAGGATTAGATATTCTCATAGCTACCCTCCCTTTTTCTAATCTTAGGCAAGAGTGATGAACAGTTATAATACTTAACAGGATATACATGTGTATGTGTGTCTGCATGTGTATATCAATCTATCTACCTATCTAAATTTCTCCCAATTGCATATCGGTATCACCATGACAAGGTATTCCATGGGCCAGAATATTTAACACGTATGTAGTCCACACTGTAACCATTTTCACAGGCCCTTGTTATAATTCTGGTTCTATGATACTAAATTTGTTTGGGCATCCTAGATATATGGTAACTAACCATGTAACAGGATACTTGAGGGGCAAACTCATCATTCCAGTTATTCTAATGACCACAGACAAACTAAATCTTTTTTTGTACAAGCAGATTCATGATTTCAGCTTTAGACTGAACATCAACACACATTGCAAAAATTGATTTTAAATCTCAGTAAGATATTACTTTTCCTTGTCAGGTTGAGCCACTTTCATAAATACATCATACTTGTCTATATAAATTACTGAATATAATACATGTATTAGGTCATTTATGTTTCTTGTAACTGCGTGGGTTTTGGCTAAGAAATATGAGTAATTAAATAAAAAAAGTCTACTTTCAATTAGAAATCAAATGTTCTCTACAGATTATGTTTGACTACAGAAGAGTGTCAGGAACTTGTTGCAAGGTCATCAATAGCTTTTAAGAGAAAGCACTACTTGTTTTAAAAACACATTGCCCAAAGTTTATGAAAGTAAATTAAAAAACACTTACTCTTGTACCAGCAGGACCAGGGAGACCAAATTCACCAGGGAGACCCTAGGCAGAACATGATACAGAAATAAATCATGAAGTGATTGTATATGTTCTCGAAATCCACTTATGATTATGGTATTTAGATAAGTTTCGAAATAGCCGAGCAAAGCCAGCTACCCTCTAGCTCCCTGAGCGCATAAAAGTACAGGGCTATGAGGAACAAGAGAGTTTGCAGTTGTATACGGACAGATAAAAAAGTGAGAATTCCATTGCTATCAAAGATATTTCTATGCTAGAACCTGATATCAGAAAATTTAAGTTTCCATTACTTAGTTTATTACTTTAAAAAAAAATGACAAAACACACTATCTCATTTGATAATATGATAAATAATGATGAACAATATCAGACACTGCCTATTTTTAGTTATATAACAGACTGCTTTCTTAATAGAAATGATCATATTCTGCACATTACCTAGTTAATTGTATACCCAAGTGTATCTCCTTTATTACTGACCAGCTGTCTCCTTAATGTGCCCCACTGTTGACAAAGGAGACCAGGCCACAGAATGTAACTGAATTGAGGCACATTCATCACAATTATCAGAGAAAATGACTCAGAACTCCTGCCCTGACTGTGGCTAGCAGTGTCATGTCTGAATGCCAAGAAAAACATTAAATGCAATTTTTCAGGGTCTAGTTTGATGGAAAAGCAGTGCATTTACTTTTTCACCATGGGAAAGGAAATAATTTGCATGTTAACGTTACCAAGAACCATACAAAAAGTAAGGCTATTAAACGGAATGTTCATTGATATATTTTCCTTTCATAATGCAGTGTTTCATTCAGTCTTTAAAACAAAGGAGTTGTTATTCCAACGAGAGAGCACAGAGTAACTGGGTTTATTCTCTCCAAAGTACCAACTTAAGTAGAACGCTATCATTAACATATGAAATACGAAGTTTCTTTTTGCATATTATAAGTGCACTGCAGTCAGGCGGTCGCTATTGGGTGGGGGGTGGAGTCCCAAGTTTCCCTAAGCCTACTATCCCTTGTTTTTACTCACCCTTTCTCCTGGTTTGCCAGCTTCACCAGCTGTACCTGCGGGGCCAGGCAGACCCTAGATGAAAAAAAAAAAAAAAAACCCCCACAAATTTCCATCTTACGGCTCTTCAGAGGATTTGCTAATAATTAGTTTTTTCTGGATACTATCTGATATCGACATGATCACGAACTATTCTGTGTTATTAAAGAGTTACACAAAAGTTTGCCTTGAAAAAAGTGGGCCCTTCTTTACTTCAGTTCTGAAATCATGCTCTGTGTGCTGGGGGGGGGGGGGGGTAGTGCGATGGAGATTGATAAGCCGGCTAGTCTGACCAGAGGCAGTATTCTGTCTCAGTTGACTTACCTGGAAGCCTGGAGGACCAGCGGGACCTTGTTCACCTTTTCCACCTTGGACACCCTGAAAGTAATAGTAAAGATAGCGTTAAGTAGAGATGTATGCCCCCATTGCTGTCTACCTAGATAACGTTTGGACTGGAAAAAAGATGGTCATTTGGCAGGACTAGATTCATTCAGGGCAGCAAAGGACAAGAATGGGAGAAATACTCACCTGTGGTCCTGGAGGCCCCTGAGCACCATTGTTTCCATCAGGACCTGGAGCACCCTACAATAGGTCACAGAAAGGCTCAGCGTTACCTGTGAGTCAGACAGTTTAAGAAGACTCGAAGCCTCATGCATTACTTTCTCAACGCGTATCATCTTAGCATGACTCATTGTGGGTCCCCTGCCCAAATACCAACTTTTGGTATGGCTTGTGGGAAGTCCATGGATGGAGGGCAATTTATGAAGGCCAGAGAATGCTACTAACATATGCATAGCTTTTTAATCCTAGAATAAATTAAATAAAAATCAAATGCGGCCATAAATAATTTTGACCTAAGACACATTCTGATTTGTTAGAGCTCCATCCAGTGCCTTATAAGTGTGGTTGAAAAAGAAAAAAAAGACATTTTGTGACAGTAAAAGGATCTTTGGGGATGCCATTTTGAAAAGAAAATGACAGAATTATATCAGATGGCCTCAAAGGATGGGTGTTTCCTAAGTGAACACTACGTGGGCAGATACTCGAAGTCAGCACCTACCCGAGCACCAGCAAGACCAGCATGACCTTTCTCACCAGCTTTGCCAGGATCACCCTATGATAAACATTAAAAAAAAGTACACACTTCATGTCAAATTAAGCATGACAATTCTGACATGTCAATTCTTGCTTGCTTTGCTTTTCCTTTCTTTAAGGTTCCTAGTCTTTGAATTCCGTTAGCTAAGGCACGACCCATCATCTTGCACCTCCAAGTACAATAAGGCACACCTGTGTCTGCAGGGGCGCAGACTCCGGAGACGGATTTCCATCAGGTGTACAGTGGTATTCTGGAGATCAACTGTTAATGTGCTAAGGGGCTTGCAGTGTTCTTGTGTTGAAAGGGATCCCCCTCCTCCCCGACCTGGCCCTTGAGGTAGAGTGGACCGAGGATAGCAGAGAAACCGAGTTTGGGTGAAAGGCGGCACAGAAGGGCTGAGGGAGGAAAGGGGGTGGTGTTCTTACGGCGGGGCCTTTGGGTCCAGGGAATCCGATGTTGCCAGGCTCTCCTCTTGCTCCAGATGGGCCAATCGGACCAGGCCTGCCGTCAATACCAGGGAGGCCCTGAAACCAGAGTTTATGTAAAGTTCACTCAGCATCGACCGGGGTCTCCCGACCTCAAGCCTGTGATGCTGCCACAGGATGAAACAGAATCATTCTCTGAACGCATAGAGCTTCCTGGGATAAAGTGTCAATAAATTATGAATCCATTTTCCTTTTCTAAATAGGATGTCAGTACACACACAACCAAGTCAATCTCGTATGTACCCAATTCCCTCCTCGTCACCCTCTTCAATTTTCCCTGCCATGGTTTTCTTTTTCCTTCCCTCCTTCCAGTCCTGCGTTCATCTGGACTCCATAATTACAATCTATTACTTTGCGTTCCCAGATGATGTATGTGGCTGATATTTATTTTCAGTGTGTTCATGTATAAATAAGCCACAGAATAGACTTGATAAGGGTGCAATAAGTGTCCTTGAAAATATAATGGAAAATGAGCAAGTCTTACCATGGGACCTTCTTTACCAGCTGGGCCAACATTTCCAGGGGCACCAGGAAAACCCTATAAAGTAAATGAGGATGCTTTCATGTCGGCACTTTAACGCACATACTCGAGGCTCCAATTTGTTAAAATCTCACAAAAGCACTCCCCCCCGCCCCCCACTTCTTGTTTGTTGCCTAGGGTAAATCATTAGGGGTATTAGCCACTAGCTGGGAGGTATGAAAAGAGCTCTGAAGTCTTTCTTCTATTTTTTATGCCTTTCCTTTCATTGGAGTTTAGCACAACTGATTCATTTACGGATATCTCAAGAAACTGTGAAGCAATATACTATATGGGCAAAATGTATCATGCTATTTACCTCATAATAGAAAAACAAATACTTTTAGTAAGCAATTTCCAAAGTGGATTTTTTATTGCTATATTTGGTGTCTTTATTACTTGTTTATGGTACAATTACAGATGATATTCATCCATAAGAGATAATGGAGGCAAAAAAAAATAAAAATCACTCTATTGCTATGGATTAGAGTGTCTACGAATCTAAAGGTCATTTCTCCATGGCTAGTGTGATGCTGAATACATTAAAGCACTTTGTGATTGCTGGAAAAATGATTCCACTTATGAGTCTAATACACTGGTAATGTATAGTCCTAATACATTTCATGGACACCTTATATAAAACTCACAAATTGAGATAAAAGATTCATGCTGATAGGAGAACCAACCTAATTTGGATATATTAAAATAAATCTATTCTTCCAAAAACCTCACAGCCATTGGATCAAATAATAAATAGGAAATTTATGACCTAACCAAATCTGTAAAAAATACCTCTGGGCTTTGATAAAGTTAAATTAAAAAGGCAACCATCAGCAAATCTACTAACAGATTTACTTTGGATGGTTGTTTTTTCTTTTTTATTGTCCAAAGATGAATCCTCCCTTTCAAAAAGGAAACAGTGCCAGGTGTGACTTGCTCCGCTTCAATCTGAAACTTACTCGGGGCCCCATGAGGCCAGGCTCTCCAGGGCGACCAGAATCTCCGTTGGGACCTCGGACACCAGCAGGGCCGGTCGCACCACGAGGGCCAGGAGGGCCCTATTCAACAGAAGGGAGAGGGGAGGATGCTGAAGCGAAGGACAAACCCACCAAAAGCAGCATCATATTCCCTGCCCGGGAGGGAGTAATGGACAACGTACCATGACACCAGCTCTGCCGTCAGCTCCAGGAAGACCACGAGAACCAGGACCTCCCTGTAAGAGATTACACGAAACAGGAAAGACTGGGGAAAACGCTTGAATGCAATAGGGCAGCGTTTATTGAAACATGGCTGCATGCCAGAAATCTTGATGCCCTGAAGGGAGAGATACAAACAAAAAACCAAGCCAAAAAACTTCACCCAAACCCCGAAGGAATGTGTGGAGGAGGTAGGTCTACAAAAGTAGGTCAACATCGTTTCCAGACCACATTGAGAGTCACTGATTTAATAAAGCAGATGGAAAGCAGATGCTGCCTTTGTCTAGAAAACGCACTCGGTGATTCTGACCAATTCCCAATGAAAGGGTGTCATCAGATCCCTCTGGTGTGTCGGGGCATCAAGAGCATCTGGAACCTACTCTCAGCCCAGGAGGTCCAGAGGGGCCAGTGGATCCGGCTTCACCGTTGGGGCCTCTCTTTCCTTCTTCACCACTGGGACCGGGAGGACCTTGGGGCCCAGCAGAGCCCTGTTTCGTGAGAAAAGCAAACGAGGAGTGAACGGGAAAAATCATTCTTATGTCCTATCCAGCCAGAGAAAAAGTAATCCCTTTTTTACAAAGTAAAAGTAGGACTTTTTGGATCAAATAAGGAATAAATCCATAAAACTGTGATCATCGAACTACTTACGGGCTCACCCTTGTTGCCGCTCTCTCCTTTGGAACCAGCTGGACCAGGCTCACCCTAGGGTTCGATACAAACCGGTGGTCAAAGGACAAACGTGTGCCTTAACGCTCTCACAGACAAACATCTTGGAATATTTATGGATCCAGATAAAGAGAAGTTCAAGTTCTGTAAGAAGGTGCATGTTCAAACAGCTGACGGGGCTGGCTGCGTTGAAAGGCCTTGAGTGATCTAGAAATGTACCTCACTGACCTTTGGGGAGTGTTCTAGGAGAGCAGGGGGCGTGTGTGTGAAAGAGACACACACACGGACACACGGACAGAGAGAATGGACATGCGCACGCACTCACAGAAGTAATACAGACTAAAAATGCTCAGGAAAGAAAACATAAAACTGCTAAGACCACAAGAGGAAGTCTGGACGGTGACAAAATGACAGCTGAGCTGGCCTCTCAGGAGGAGGAGCGCTGCGGTGGCGACCACTTACGACGAGTCCTCTGGCCCCAGTAGCACCAGCAGCGCCAACAGGGCCGGGAATTCCGCGGGGTCCAGGGAGGCCGGGAGCCCCAGCCACACCGGGCAGGCCCTGTGAAGAGAAGGCGGCGTGGCGGGTCACGAGGGGCCTGGCCGGCGAGGCGGCGCCCATCCAAGTGCCTCTGAGGGCGGAGCAGCTCCCGAAAGCCAGATACTCACAGCAGCACCCTTAGCACCAGCCAGGCCGTTGGCTCCAGGGTTACCCTGTGAGGAGAAAGAAGGGAGAAGGCGGTCGGCTACGGGGAGTGTTTCCGTTCTTCTTTGAGCCCAGCTTCGCGCTCTTTGCCTGCTCCCACCCCGTGGGGTTAATGATGGGGGCTACTTACAGGAGGTCCAACGGGGCCGGAGACACCCGGAAGACCTACTTCACCGCGGGGACCCGCGGGACCAGCAGGACCAGGGTTGCCAACAGGTCCGAGTTCACCCTAAGAGAGGGAACGACACTGAGGCCTCGGTCTGCAAATAATGCAAGAGCGAATCTCCATTCTTAGGCCGGCAAGTTCCATGATCTTTCTTGGGAACTGCAATCATTTCCCTCCTCTGGTTTGGTACCACCGATTTGGATTTGAGTTCCCTCTCGGCTACCACCTTCACCTACTTCTGTCTCTCTGTGATAGCCGGTCCTCACTAGTTTGGGAGCATAGCCCAGAGGGGTCCCATAAAACACATTTCCTTGTTGGCTTCTCTACCTATGTTCTTGGGCTCAAGTACAGAGACACTATTTCAAGCTTGGAGTGAGAACACGGGTCATTCTACAGCCATTTTGAAAGGGGGACTCATTAAGTTCCCTGTTGTGTAATTATCTATCTGCAAACTCAGGGCCTATCTTTCCCATCACAACGAGAAGTTGATCAAGGTAATGACAGTGGTCGGCAGTGTTTTTACCTTGGGGCCAGGAGCACCTGGAAAGCCTGGAGGGCCAGCAGACCCAATGGGACCCTGAAATCAAAGTAGAATGTGGTAAAGAGACTTCCTCCCAGCAAATTAACACCACAAGACCAGAAAATTGAAGTGGCTTGATCTTATTTAATATTGGCAAAGAGAAAATGGACAGCTAGTCTGTTGCCATTAATACCAAAGGGGATACATCCAAGGAATCCAAGGTGAGGTAGAGTTTACTTTATGTAGCAATGAAAAGCCCTAGGGATAGTAGTACTTATAAAAACAGAACCTTCGAGAGACCACATAGAACGTTTGGTAAGGTGTCTAAAATGGTGTTATTTTTATAAATTAATAAAGAAGATAGTTCCCACCCCACACTCTCAACCCCTTCCAAATTCTTCGGTGTCAAAACTTACAGCAGGACCCACAGGACCCACACTTCCATCACTTCCACGGGCACCCTGTGAAGAAAATAAGGAGACAAAGTCAAGAGGAAAGTTAAGTGGCCGTTATTAGAAGAATTTTTAAAAGGATAAGGGACAAAAACGGAAGCACTCACAGCTGGACCAGGGGCACCGACGCGTCCTCTCTCACCAGGAAGCCCACGGGCTCCCTAGAAGCAGAAATATTTTCAGTGAAATCCAGAATGCGAATTTTAAAAATGTCACAGACATCATTTGCTTTGTCCAATTTCCCACATGCGCAAGAATCCACTAGAAATAAATAGGTCTTGTTCTAATTCCAACTAAAAGGTAATGGATTTCAATTAAGTATGCAGAAGGTTATTAGAAAAATATCAAAGAGTACAATGCCGAGGGAAATGGTAATTAGCAAAAACATGAAAGAAGTTCCAGCTTGCACAGAGGGTACACATTTAGATTTACAATCAAGTCATCGATACTTACTGTTTGACCTGGAGTTCCATTTTCACCAGGGGCACCGGGTTCACCCTATGTGGAAAAGAAGGATTGAGTTTTTGTTCGTTACAGGTATCAATTATTTTTTTTTTCCTGATTGGGTCATTTTTACCCTATTATTTTAATTTGAACCATTTATATATTTTGTAACATTTCTTACACAAATAGACTTTCTCAATTATGCCAGTCACATAAATTTTTTAAATTTCTAAAATACGAGTTTTTAATATAGGTAATAGCAAATGTCACAGTACTAGGGAGATGTGGTCATTTGAGGCTTATGTATCCCAGCTCTACTTTCCCCTTAGATTTTGGGTATCATTTTGACTAGGCTTATGTATCAGGAATGATATCATAGAAAGAGACAGCAGAGGATAAACTGCTTTCAATAGAACCACATTTACCCTCTTTAAAGTTATTTTTAACACTTGGTATTTTCATTTTTGTAAAACATGCATGGAAATTTAAAGCTTTGTAGTATTTTTCAGAGCTGTCTTATTTATTTCCAACCTATATTCTTATCTTGAGTAAAAACCATGGTGGTGACGGGGGGGGGAGCAGTAATTTAATAAAATGGCACATGTAAAGGAACTTTGCTTCTAAGTCA
This sequence comes from Leptonychotes weddellii, assembly GCF_054177405.1. Classification (NCBI taxonomy): domain Eukaryota; kingdom Metazoa; phylum Chordata; class Mammalia; order Carnivora; family Phocidae; genus Leptonychotes; species Leptonychotes weddellii. The sequence goes on from NC_138380.1 coordinate 63,056,621, forward strand.
TCTGATTAATATCTGGAAGAAACAGATTTGCGAGACCCTTTAGGAACCCTCCATTTCTAGGCTTCTATGTGAAGTGTATTCTTTGGGAATAGGCACAAAGTCCATTCTATGAGAGTCAGAAATTCTAGTCTCTGCCCTCCTAACTACTAGATGTGTGACTCTGGGCAAGTCACTCATTCTCTCTGAGCCTCAGTTTCCCTCATCGGCAAAATGAGGGGGGGTCTCCAACGCTCCTTTCGGCTCTAACATTTTATGATGCTGGGACTAGTAGTCTGAGCCATTACATTAGGCTCTAGGGAGAATGAATTTGACCTTATCCATTTCTGTGGCAGCTGGAAAGTTAGAACAGATTCTCCATATTCATGTTCATTTCTGGTCCCGCTAGTATTCGTTACTCATTAATTTGTAATTACGTTGGTATTCACTTTAATATCACATTATCTCCTTAATAGGAGAGAGAACATTTTATAGTTGAAAACGCTGTCAGAGAAGAGCCTAGCCAAGAGATAACACACTTCTGAGACTTTAATTACCTAATTAAAAATTTTTTGAGTGTGCACAGATAAATCACAGGAAAGAGGTTGAAAAGTGTATTGTGACATGAATGTACCTATCTAATTAGTGCATGGCAAAGGAGAATTTACAGTTTAAAATAACATAGCGTTCTAATATCTGATTATATGTTTATTTACTTTTATTTTGGCTGCAGAGATGGCTGAAATTGTAGGAGGATAGGAAATGAAGGCAGAAACTGTGGACATTATTTTTATCTTAACTGTTTAATAGATATTGAATTAAATAAATAGTATTAATAACTGGCCTTTTGTCACAGAATCCCATATCCTCACCATTGAGGGCTCTGAAATACCGAAAATAAGATACTCTTTGGAATATGAGCAGTCTTCACTAAAAATATCCTTTCTGATGGGCATGGGGAATTACAGTCAACTGTTTTAAAAACAATGCTTCTGATGTAGTATTTACCTTCACACCTGGAGCTCCGGGCTGTCCCTTCAATCCATCCAGACCATTGTGTCCCTGAAACGCAAATCCTTATTATTAAAATGTCCTTCCATTATAGTGCTTGGTCAAATCCTGACCCCCACCCCAGGTGATGGCTGCTTCTGTGCAACGCCCGTCCTGCGGCCGGCGAACTCGCTCCATTGCCCCTGGTAAGTCACTGAACCTCCCTGCACTTGAAAGGGAAGGAAATAGAACGAGATGCTCTCTCACAGCCTTGCCCTCTTAAATAATTTTTACAATTTTCAGATGGGTTTAAGTACCTCTTAAAGTCATACGCCTTTTACACAATTTTCTCCGTAGGGATCCTCATTTCTTGGAAGCTAGGAACATACTGAGAAAAGTACACCCCACTCCACTTTTCAGCCATCTGAACTCTTCTCTAACTCTCTTTACTCTGGCGAATTCCAGGAATTTGGTAGCAAGTATGTGTCACCCAGGAGTTTAAATATAGTCAGGGCTTTTCCTAAAAGCATTTACTCTCCTCTGGGGAAAGAATGCGCTCACCCTAATGCCCTTGAAGCCAGGAAGTCCAGGAGTCCCAGGGAAACCACGAGCACCCTTAAAAAGAAACACACAAGACAAATAATGTTTTCGTTCTAAATTGGAAAACAATGATTTCTTCCCTCCAAATTATTTCTTCTCATTGAAGTTCAAGCTTGGAACCAAAGAACTAGGATATTTTTAAGCCCGGAGCAGCAAATTCACTTGCTCTCATTTGAGTAACTAATACTAGGGTATCTGTACAAAACATGATGTAGCTTACGGTATGCTTGCTGTCATTAAAACATTCCTTGCATTAACAAAAACTGTATGCATTCTTAACTCCTCAGTTCGTCAGATGCCTTCAGTGAGTGGTACAAGTGTTCAAACATCCAGGTGGCCATTTAGACTGATCCCAGCTTTACCAACCATCTTGCATGGAAGACGCCACTGGCATCCGGACTGGAGACACGGGGATAAAAAGCTTACCTGTGGTCCAACAACTCCTCTCTCACCAGGTCGTCCAGGTTTTCCAGGGTGACCCTAAAACATGAAAGCATCGTAGGGTCAGCCTTTTCTTGCTAAGCCATCAGGTGAAAGTCGGAACATCTTGGTTTTTAAAATGGGGGAAAAAGGCATTCTATAAAAATGTGGGTCCAGATATATATTTAATTAACAACGAATTTCCTTACATACACACAAATTAAGATTTCATTAAAATAACATCTTCCATATGGGGAAGAGTTATGTCGGGCATATTCAGCTTTTGGCCAAATACTTCATTTGAATCCAGAAATTCTTGTCGAGGCAGGAGTGTTTAAATGGCATTTTGGAAATGCTTATGAGTAAATACTCACATCCTCCCCAGCCTTGCCAGGAGGCCCAGGTGGACCACGAGAACCCACAGGACCCTGAGAAAACAGGACACCAGTCATTTTGTTAAGGTTATATTAATAAACATCTTGAAGAAAAAATCTATCACAACGGGCGAAAATGTACTCACAGTTTGACCAGGTTCACCGGGCTCACCAGCAGGTCCTTGGAAACCTTGAGGGCCCTAAAAGAAAACAATACGTCACACTCCACACCTTTCTTTGATTCTGGTTTTTTCCCTAAGAGAGATTACACGCTGCTGGTACTTACAGGAGCTCCAGACGCACCAGGTGGCCCTCGAGGTCCCATCAAACCCTGGAAAGAGGACAAGTCTTAGTACCGAGAAGTTACCGTGGCGGCGGTCTGAGTTAGAGACGACTGGCATAGTAGTGCCACAGGCATTTTGTGATAGACAGACAGGATTATCCTGGTTTTGTTTCAGTTCTTGTTTCTGCCAAGGAGGCTCTTAAGGACCGACATTCCCTCCACTATTTCTCGGTCTTTGATTCCGCCTTTTCTCCTAACCCAAATCAGCAGAGCCCAACTGGATAGGTGGCCACAGGTTCCTTAAAGTTGCAGACACCTGGGCAGATCGAGATTGTTTTAATGCAATGAAGCGGATCCGTCTTTGCACAGTTCGGGACCTACAGCCACCTTCTAGGCAGCGGACAAAGCCTTTCCATTTGGATTCCCTCGATCAGAGGTCATCTCCCCATGTCATATTTAGCTAAGAAATTGATATTTTTATTGCCACAAGGGGCATAAATTGAAAAGGATCAAAAGATATTAGAGGGAGGTTTGTTATATAGCCTTATAGCTCCTTTTAGGGCTGCTGGGGACTGATGAAAATGTCAGACAAAAGCGGATGTGGTGAGGGGTGAAGGAAAAATAAAACAGTACTGAAACATCTTCCTGGAGGGTTCTAATATTATTACTGAAAATGTGGCCCACAACCACAGCAGATGGTTCTTCCTTTTGTTCTTCCTCCTGTGCACGCCAGTGGAGTGAGACTGTTACTAGATGGCGAGCTAAATCCACATTCTCGACTCCCCTTTGCAGTAATCAATACCCATGCAAGCTCTCCTGTAGGGACCAGCTCCTTCATGCTGAAAATATTGCATAGGCAAGTCTAGAGTAATTTGTTCATGACACACCAACCATGGGACTCCGCAGGCAAGTCTGCCCCACGGTATTAATGCCTAGAGTGAAATAATGTGGACTTTATTAAAAAGCACCTCATCTTAATTATAAGAATTATTTGTTTGGTTTTAGAAATTGCTTCCACATTAAAAGAAACTGTCGCTTTTCAATCAAAGTAATCTTTTAGGTATACATTAAAAATAATTTTCTTTGACACCATGAATTTTTAATTACATTTATTCATTTTTCCGCGTATTTGCAACAATTTCATTTACATAAAAGGTAGTTTATTTTGTTGAGGCTGTGAGACGGACGATGATTACTCATTAATTCAGAGAAGAACCCTGTGGGGTTTTATAGTTATTGATTTTCCAACATGGAAAATTATTTTAATACTTTATTTAAAGCTGCCTATCTTTCTTATTTGTGAACCACATATCTGTTGATTACATATGTCTATGACTGTGTGTGGATGGGGCAAGCTTAAATTCTATTACACTGATATTTAAAAGTAAAACACTCCCTTTTATGCCCCCCAGAGAATGTTCCAAAGTCAGGGGAATCTGAAATCCATATTAATTTTCTGGGCTTATGTAGGCTATTTTATTAGTGTTTTGCTTTTTTTTTCCCCTTTAGCTTCTTCTTGAGACATGGGTACTGCTCTAAATCTGACTAATGTTCAGCATTAGCTGAAATGGCTAATTTCAAATATCCAATATAAACAAAGCCAAAGAAAATCTCTACTTCTTCATTTCAGATATGGATGTTTTAAATTACCAGGAAAAACCAGGAAATTGGAAATCCATCAATTAAAGGCACATTACTTCTCAAGTGAGAGTTTTAACTTACAGAAAATATTATCTTGCCCTTATAGTGTATTAGCTTATTGCGGACCATTAGGTCCAGCTGAACATCTTCTTTTGAAGACAGAGCACTGAATGCATTGTCCAGGTAAAATTTATACTTTAGAGACCATGTTAACATTAAACTGTAGTGTTTAATCAACTTAATATTTTTAGTTCCAGCAATTTTTCCCTTTATTTAATACATACTAGTATATATTGTGCATGCTCATATTATTTTTTTTTCTAACACATCTCATTGATCCTTGTCGGAAGGCTCGCTTGTTAAAGACAGACCATCATCATCATAATCATATAGGGAACTTTTCTAGATGTTACTCAAATTATAGGATATGTTGCTAACTATTTGTGCTGAGGGATACGAATGCTAAATTATACTCATATTCTCTTCTATATGGATTCATAATTAATAGACTAAAAAGGTATCAATCAAAAGGTATTAAAAGAAACATTTCCAGTACTTATAACTCCTTGAGGGAGGGTGAAATTCTGTCATATTCACGGCTACATCCCTAGTGCATAGTACAGTCTGGGGCTCATTGAAGGCACCTGATAAATAGTTGTTGAATAAACTGATGTTTTATTCAAGTACTAGATATGTGAGACATGATGTCGCTGATTATGAGACATCCTGCCTGGAGGCTAGTCCTAGTTTTGCCATTAACCACTTCCATGGCCCTGGAAAAGCTTAAATTCTCTAGTGTAGACTACATGGGCCGGGGCATCTGGGTGGCTCAGTCGGTTAGGCCTCTGACTCTTGGTTTTGGCTCAGGTCTTGATCTCAAGGTCCTGGGACTGAGCCCTGCATTGGGCTCCGCACTCAGCGCAGAATCTGCTTGTCCCTCTCCCTCTGCTCTTCCCTCCCCTCCCACTCAAATAAATAAATAAAATCTTTTTAAAAAAATGGACTGGACTAGAACTTGCTGCTCCTTTCCAGCAAGTTTATATAACTTTATACCTCTGTGTCTCTAAGGGTTGCTTAAAATTCTAAGCAATGTTAAAGAATATAAAAAAAAATTATTCAGAGTGATCACTCTTTTGAATTATATTGATTTATCTAAGTTATAGTTACTATGTCCAGAGATTATTTACACACTGGAAACATGTTTGTAGAGAAGATTCAACCCCCAAGATCTAGGCTTAGATTGTTATAGATTCGAATACAAAAGGAGTTGCTGCTTTTATCTGATCTAAGTATTGAGTGTTAACCTAGGTAGTTAAGGAAATGACGATGTGAAATTTTTAACATAAAAACAAATTCTCTATTCAGTAATTTTTTGGCTAAGATTAAAAAGAGAGAAACATACCATTGGTCCAGGGCCAACTCCTTTTCCAGGATCATACTGAGCCGCAAAATTCTAGAGGGGCAAAAACACATTATATATATTAAAATTACCAGCTCTGTAGTTCACTTTCTCATCCTACTTGTAGAGATTTTTATGTTGTTGTTTAAAAGGGAGCAATATTTTTATATGTTTATTAGTTTATAATTCCATATTGAGCTAAGTTCCTAAAAAGTCAGGAGAAAATACAGGTTTAAAATTGAGTCCCCATCTGGTGTGAAGTGGGAAGCCTCCCTACCTTATTTTTTCAAGCCCTTTCCCGCCCTGCCATTCGCCTCTCCCTTCTCCCCACCCTCTACCTCTACCCTGAGAAAGGGGCGCTTTCTAACTTTAAGTCACTGGAGACCCCTGATATATTGAGCAGAGACCAAGAGGTCACCTTTGCATTCCTACCTGTTGCCCTGTTCCTCCACAACTACACCAAAGTGACTCAGAGACCTTTCTCTTGCTGGAGTTTCAAGAAGGATATAAAGAGTTTTCAAGTTTAGACGAAAATTAAATTAAAATGCCCCTTGGAAGATTAAACTTTTAAAAAATAGTTCACAGTAATAACTTTACTGTTAAAGATCTCTCTTATAGTAGTAGATCTATTAAAGAAGGTGGTTTTTAATGCACTCAGTAGATAAGCAATCATAATAAGATCTTTTGGGGGAGAAAGGTCTTATTTTACTGGCATACAGTTGGGTATTAGAATCAGGCTTCTGATTCATAGTGCTAACCAATTAAGCAAATATGTTTTCCTTCCTGCAGCGAGGCCATTTGGCACTCATACCATTGTTAAAGACATAAAGCTAAAAGAAGATATTAATGAAAAAGGGAAATGTACTTTTCTCAAATTAGTTTCAAGCAAATTAAACCTAAAACTACTTTGAATGTTGGTTCAGCAGACTTCAAGCCAAGGAGAATAAAAAGAGTAGGATGTTTGTGAAATTGCTGAAGATCAGGGATTTCACTTATAATTCAATCTAATCAAACTCTTTAATAATGCAACACCTCTTATTTGTGCCCTACTGATGAAAGATATGAAATCCCCAAATTAAATAATAGTCGTGAGGGCTGCAGCTACCTTCAGTGAACACAAAGACCAGTCCTGTAATTGACAAGGGCCCACAAAGAGACCGGGCAGAGCAAAATCTTGAATGAAGAAACCAAAGAAATGAAATAAAATGTACTAATATCCAAATAGCAGACTCTCCCTTAACTGCTAAAAATAAGTCCCACAATGAGCCTTATTTCAATAGAGGTATAAGACACTGAAGTGAGCTAAAAGTGAGCAGTACTTAAGACACCTTACCCCGCCAAGACCAGGGGGGCCAGGAGGACCAGGTGGACCAGGAGGGCCTGGGATACCATCGTCACCATCTCTGCCTGGTGGGCCTGGTGGACCCTGTTTTATAAAAAGTGAATTCGGTCACAGTTAGACAGACCCCCATAGAAACCTATACATATAAAAGGAGACCTAAGAATACATGTGGTAAGATTCGTTGTTCAGACCTTTCAATGTGCAAGTGGTAAGGAAATTTAATACACCGTATTTGTCACTAATTGAACTTCACTTATGACCTTAGAAGGAGGTTTAGTGACTGATACAATACAAAGAAGACAAAAGACAGACTAGTTCCTCTGGAAGAGGGATTTCTCAGCCTTTGAATATCAATTCATAATGGAGCTCCAGGATTCAAATAAAGATGGAAATTATAGCTACCATTTATAACCCTTAAACTTCATATGGAAAACAGTGCACAAGTGATGTACTCTGTATATTGATTGTCAGTTTCAGACTGATGAACTTATTCAACTGTTTTGGTACATTATGTATGAATGGTAGATTAATTGATACGATAATTAATAAAGTCACTTTATCACAAGGTAGAAAATCTGCAGATTTCCTAACATTAACACTATTTATGTTGTTACCGTAATTTACTGACATAATGCTACCTCTAATAGACTGTTTGAGTGGAATACATTTTAGACTGCACTTCCCAATAGATATGAGATATATAGGTATTTATATATTGGCAAAAGTGTCATATAATGTAGTTATACATGCCAAATAAGCATAGCAGGGAGATCTAAGAATACCATGGATAAATTGTAAACAGTTTGCACATTTACGAATTTAGACAGAAACATGTTGTTGACTGCTATTTCACTACTATTCCCAGGCTACGTAAGAGATCTTACTTGAAAAGCAAACAAAACCTGTGCGAAGAGAGGACTGTGGTGGTTAGGTAGATATATTTCCCTTATGCATAAGTTGGACAGGTCAACTGAAAACAAAGAAAGACAGACCATGCAAAGAATATGGCTGCTTATAATAGCTTTGCTTTCTAAAAAGATAATCTTGTTCTAAAAAAATAGTGATTATATATAATAATGCTCATTCACCTCTTCTGTAGGGCATTATCTGCTTAAAAGGTGGTGCAAGTATCTGGATACATAATACTCTTGTAAACTGTCTAACCTGTAGTTATTCAAATATGGTCCAAAGCTTTTCAACAGTTCAAAAAGTACACACCCTTTCTCCACGTGGTCCTCTATCTCCAGCTGGGCCCTACGAGGAAGATACAAACAGCACAATAATAAATGTCTAAGCAATTTCCAGTGAATGAGCAAGCATTCTTGACAATAATTAGTTGATAAGACTGATCTAAACACAGTATTATTAGAAAGTAGCTGTAAAAATGGCATAATACAATAGAAAAAAGGTATATTGTTTTTATTATAATTACATGTAATGTTTTTAAACCAGGAGACTAGAGGCTGCAGTCTCCAGTCATTAGGCCAATATTATAACTATTTTTAGAAATACGATTTCTATGGATAAAATTGCCATTTTGTTACATCGCTAACAGTATATTTATACAGACAAAGCCCTTTAAAATAAACTTTCATTTACTACCTATAATTAACATAATACTCATTCCATCTCCAGAATTAAAACAAGTCTTTTTTTTCTTTAGTATGTAAATCACCAGTTTGTATAATATAAGTGTAATTAGAGATAATTCTGGAAGATAATAAAGCTTGGTTATCTTAAACATCAAAGCTACTTTATTTTATGGTTTAGCTAATGCATTTCCATGTGAGCAAAATCTTGACCAAATATTTTCCTTCTGTAGTTTACTATAAATTTAGTTAAATCAGAAGTTACTTCTGATCATTTCAGATATTATGGAAAAGTATTGGACTCTTACCTTTCTTGCAGTTGCCTAGAAAAGAATAAGAAATAATTATGAGGAAAAATTGTATATTTTTAAAAATGGCTCCCATTTCTGTGTAGTATACAAATATATCTATAGAGTATATACATTGTGCATACCATTATTCCAATATTTCAAAGTATGATTTTAAATTTTACAAATAAATTAAATAACATATGTTCAGAACCAAAATGCATACTTATCTGTAATTATGCCTCAAACTCAATTCATGAGCTAAGAAATTGTTCCTAATACTCTTGCAAATGATTCCAAGGGAGTAACAAGATTCTCTAGCTCTGTGAAGTCTCCTGCTTTGTAGCAGCGGATGCGTAAAACCCAAACTTCCACTGGATTATTTATTCTGTTTCTTATGAGCATTCTTGTAAGGGTGGTCTTATTCAATAGCACCGCCCATTTTGGAAATTGGGGTGGGTACTTTCTAGGCAGCCAGCGAAGTCTGACTACCATAACTCTTGATGATTTTCTTGGAAATCCAGGTTGTTCCACACCAGTGTAGCCTCCTGTTCCTTCCCCAGAGAAGGCATTAGGGTGGCCAAAGCCATCTCAGTATTAAAAAAAAAAAAAAAAAAATTTCTAAAAATAATTTTGCTCACCTCTTGTAAAGCTGTAGAGGAAAGGGAAAAGAGGGAAATAATCATTAGTATCATTTTATTGATCGATAGCTGTGATTAACAAATAGATATGTTAGTCTATAAAATGGACTTACCTAATTAAAGGATCAAGTATATTTTTTATTAAGAATATTCTAATGAATTGGAAATTATGCAGGTCAAAATTATGGCAGGGATCAGCAGGGTGATTTCTTTGCAATATTAATATGCAAATATATTTTGAATTAAATTGTTAATTATTTACTATTTTATAAATACTGTGAAGTATTAATGTGTCTGAAGGATATTTCCAATGTGTAGTAATTAAGTCAGTAAACTGCATAGGTGGATCGCTGAATGTAAGACCAGTACACTGATGAAGAAATAATTTATGGTTAGATAGTTTTTGGTATTTAAAAATCTAAAAAAGGGAAAATTTAGGGAACTGTGTTACCTAAATACTTTGTTTTTTATAAAAATTACCTAGTGCTTCATTGAGTTACCTTACTGTCCTTTTTCAAAAGGTCTAAATTGCAAATCAGTCACTATGAGAATGGAGCCATTTGAACATTTGAAATTTTGCTTTAAACTGGTTCACTTAAATTAGGTAAGGTATTTTACCAATATGTATCACTTTTGTCCCTGAGAAGGAATTGCTCCGTATAAATGGGAAAACTGGATTAAAGATCTTGAGAAGTAATGGGAAAAACACACTCAAGTAATAACCCCCCCCTTTGCCATAATTGCTCTAAGTCCTTAAAGACTGAATTCCTCTCCTACAGTATAAAAATTATAGGTTAACACAGGATATAACGGTGGCCAAGCTGGCAACAAGATGAATCACCCCTAAAAATTGCTTTAATTAGGTGGCCAAGAAGTGTGTCATTTGGAGTAAGAACATCTGTTGCAATAGTCACAATTCAGGAGGGTGGACCACATCCAGCACTGATATTTAAGGGCAATTTATGAGAATTACTTTTAAATTAGGAAAATGATATGTTTACTTCATTGTGTCCATCAGTAGGAAGAATAATTATGCCCAGGCTTGATTAACGGAACTCCTTATGATTTTGGAAATTTGCCTTTTAATTACTCAGACTGAGCCATTTTGAAGAAATGTGTGTTTGGTAACTTTTATTCCAGACTGCAGTTGGCTGTTGGTCAGAAGGTGAACTGCCTTTTGTACCTTCAGACTTCCCTAGGTCTGTTTTCATCTTTCCTTAAGGAGCCAACTCTTTCCCCCATCCTCAGATCTCATAAAAAGGAAATCGGTAATGTGAATTTGTTCTACACAATTACTCCTTAGTATCCACAGTGTGTATACTAAAAGTGGACAAAGGGAGAAAACACACACACACAAATGAATCGGCAATGATGCAATGGTAGACACCGTGGCATGTGGGTGGAGCAAACTCTTTATAGAGTGTTGGGTGTGGCCAGACACCCCTCAGACTCTACCAAGTCAGTATCTTTGTCTGGTAATTAGGCAGCCATTTTCAAAAACGGACAGATTTTCTCCATTCTATCTTGACATAGAAGTCTGGTCATGAAACCTATGGCTGAAAGTGGCCTCGGAGTCCATCTAATCTGCATTCTGCGTTTTAGAAAAGGCTCAGCGGGACTTGCCCGAGATCACATGGTAAATTAGTGGCCAAGTCATTGGAGAACCCCAGGTCTCTTGAGTTTCGGATCCATGTTGATATTTTCCAACTCGCTGTGTTCAGAATGTCTGATTGTCACAGGGAACATGATAAAGAGGTAACTTGCAGGCTCAACGAAAGGCAGAACAGGTTTTAATTAAATAATGTTACCATTTCCATGACCAGATAATAAATGGAAAAGCTAATTCTACTCTTCAGACTGTATCCATTCCAAGTAACATCATTTTCGTTCCCAGGATACACCGACTAGCTACGGGGGATGGCTTCAATCAGAAATGCAGGTCCCCTCTCCGTGTAAACCTGTAGGGTCTCTCCTGGGGATTCCATTAGCGTTAAGGCCTGGTCCCCTGTGCTTCCACTGTCCTCCCTCCAGAGGGCGCCTCATAGTTATCGTCATCATCCAGGCAAGCCTTAAACCGCCCAGAAGAGCAAAGCCCTTAGGGGGTGAGTTCTGTATTACTAAATTCAAGGGCTTTTTAAAGCAGGCCTCAAGTTTTACGGGGTGGGCGTCAGTGCAGCCATGGGGCCTGAGAGTTGTCAATATCTCACCCTTAGGAAAAAGACTTTCTGCTCTCTTTGAGCCTCACTGATCCAGATCAAATTCAGACTCACTTCGAGTTGAGAGAAAAGTTCCCTAACTTTTGGCGAGGGTTGAGCCTTTTCTGTTTTCATTTCTAAAATAATTCCCACGTTTCTCATCCATGCCTGAGTTTCTCCACATGCCAGGAAGCCTTCCTTCCAAGCTGGACCTAGAATTGACTTTAGGTTTTCTTTTTTCAGATCAGGGTGCCCACCCATCTAACCTTTCTCCCCCTCTGCCCCAAACAAGCCGAAGGCACTTACATTGGCATGTTGCTAGGCACGACGTTACTGCAAGCAGCAACAAAGTCCGCGTATCCACAAAGCTGAGCATGTCTACCACTTAGACATGCAGACTCCTTGTGTCGCAGAGCCCCTGGGTCAACGGCGGAGGTATCACCTGGCGGGCGCAGGCATGCAGTCGTGGCCAGTACCTCCAACTTAGCTGAAACCTCCTGCCGCCTTGGTGCTAAAATAATAAAGCCCGGATCTGCTCTATTTATACGGCCAAAGTTTCCCTGGCCCGAGGGTGCCTCCAAAAGCGCCTCCACCAATCACAAGGCTGGGGCTGGGGGCCCGGGCAGCCACAGCTGGGAGGAGACTGCGGGGGCGCAGAGGAGGGAGCGAAGGGGGGAGGGACGTGGCCACGGGGCTGGCTTCTTAAATTGGTTCCATTCTTTTTGAGGACGTGGACACTTTTGAGGCTTTCAAGGGGAAACTCTGACTCGCTGTCTGCATACCTCCGCCCTCCCCATCCCCCCGCCCTTCCCCGCCCTTTCCAAGTTTGGAAACACTTTGGGACACGTCGGAGCGCTCTGCAGACACCGACGTGGGCACACTTTGCAGATCTCTGGGCAGCCGGGCAGCTGTAGAAGGGACGGAAGCCCGGAGATCAAAGCAGGAGCTGTCCAGCCCTGTCTCACCTTGTGCCCTGCGGGCCACCCGCAGGGTGGAGGGCGCGCGCCGGGCGCGGAGGAAGCAAGGGAGGAGGGAGTGGGGATTCGACAGCGTGGCGCAGCCGAAGGCCGCCCTCCCCCCGCCCCCTCCCCCGCCCGCGCCCAGTTTGTTCCAGCTTTGGGGCGTGTGTGCCCCCACTTTCTCAGCAGTAACGCTCTCCCCTGGCTCCGGGAGAGGGTGAGAGGGGGGTTCTGTCTGTGCAGGGTTGGGTTGGAGTCCGAGGACGCCTGCCGTTGGGGAGGAGGGGGGAAACACGCGAGGGGTAGCGTGGCCTGAGCACGGGGGAGGATATGCTTTGCGCACTCTAGACTGGACCCAGCCACTCGGGAAGTCCTTCGACCTCTACTGAGGCTGACTCTCGGTTTAGGCTTTGGAGATTATCTGGCCCTGCGAAAAGACTGAGATTGACGCCTGGATGCCTCTCTTGGGGTCTCTCCTTTCTGAGGTTGCAGTGGAGAATCCATCCTCTCTCCCCTTCAGGTTTCCACTCTCCACCTCCTCTTCTCCACAGATGCCTCTTCTCCACGTTGAGACTGGATTCAGATAACTCTCCAGTGAATTCCCCCAATGCCTCGACCTCCTTGTGCATTCACTGACCCCACTCTTACAGGTAACGCCCAAGCACGTTCTTGGCTTCCTCATGGCTCCCCTCTACACCTTGGGGAAAATGCCGAGCCCATCTAGAGGGGCTTCCAGTTCGACTCTGAGATGGGGCAATCTTCTCTGGTCGCATCCCAAGCAGCATCCTCATCAATGTGGATATTAACTCCCTCCTGAACACCCAACTTCCTTCTCCCCTTTCAGCCCCATCCCGTTCTCTGCTCCCACCAGGGAGAGGAGGAGTTGGGACCTTGACCCTGAGCTCAGGATTTGAGGGTGGAAGTCCTCATTGAGAGCTCCTCAGAATTGTGAAATACTGGGTGCAGTCAACTTCAGTGAATGGCCCCTTCTCCAACACTCTTGAGATGTCATTCCAGGCCCATAAGGCGGGGGGCTGCACTTCTGCCTGCTCTGCACCCCCAGTGAGGCAGTCATGTGCTACTCAGAATGCCATGGGCTCCCAGAAGTCAACGCAACAGGGGCATCTTTAGGTCAATTCCCTCTGTGCCAAACAGAAGTGAGTGGGCTGCAGGTCCTTGCTTTGG
>NC_138380.1:63070601-63196788 GCF_054177405.1 Leptonychotes weddellii
GCACTGACTTGGGAGATAACTTGGAAAGACTTTATGAAGTAATTTGGAGGGAAGGAATTTGAAAGTGTATCTGGTCAGTTCTAGGAGGGTTTTTACAAGGAGGAATCCACAGTCAAATCTGATAGTTTAAATTGGAGAACATTTTGTGGAAGTGTGACTATAATTTCTTTTTTAGCATAAAAAATGCTCAGCTAGTTTTTGAAAATTAGAGAAGTAACAGTTCAAGCACACATTTATAAACTTAAAGGAAAAACATCTCTGCAGAGTAAACTGATAACTTGAAACACATTCCTGGAAGCTGATGCAAATACCAAATGCTGCCAGGCTCCTTCCCTGCTGATGTGGCAGAGTTTGAAGCAGGCAGTCCTTAGCGTTTGGTGGGAGGCCCTGAAACTAGACAGAACAATAAAGATGGTGAAAACCAAAGGGGAATTTTTCTTTTTTAAGCGGAGGACCGACTGCCATCCCAGCCATTTTTATACATTATTTTGACTCTTTCTTACTCATCACTCATTGGGGAAGATAGTGTTTACATTTAGATCTCCGTTAAATACTTTGTGCCTCAAACAGAGAGAAGCTTTTTGTGTTGCTGGGGGTGGGGCTGGGAAGAGAGCTGACCCAAAGCCTACAGGATGGTCCTAGTGATGACTGCCTGGTGTGTGAGTGTAGGGGGGCCTGGCGCGGTGGCTGGGGATTGAGCAGGAGGAGAAGATTGAGTGAGGGAGTAGAGGGGGAGACACTGAGGGCTGAGGAGTAGAGGGCTGTTAGAAGGGAGGCAGAGATCAGTCTGCTGCTGCCTGACAGTTAACACCTGGGTTCCTATTCCTGAAGTATTCTCTGTTGCAAAACAGATGGTCTCTTCAGCTTCCTACATCCCACAGATTTCAAACGGGGCCACACCTTAAAGTATGACCTGAGAGTCTGCCTGATAAGGGGATGTGAACAACCTGATAAAGCCTTGTTGTCTTACACTTTTATTCCTTTCTTTTCTTGGATCAAAGTAAGCATCGGACTAATGTCTCCTTTCAAACATTTGTTGAGGACCCACTCTGTGGAAAACCCCAAAAATACCCTCTCATTCTAGTTTGAGCTGAGTTGTCAAACAATTGCTGAGAAGGGATTAGCTGATAATTAAGGTGGTAGCTGACAAGGTTTGAGGGCTGCCTTCTCTCTGTGATATTTGGAAGACATGGAGATTCCTGCCCTACATCCTATCAGTTGGGTTATTCAGTTCCCATTGACCATTTAAATGTATAGTCATTCAAGTGATATTTAGTGTTGCGCCAGGCACGGTACTAGTTGGGGGGTTTATAACTGGGAAACAGAATGACATGGTCATTGCCCTAAGGAGGCTGGCTGATAGGCTGTTGCAGGATAGAGGAGAGTGTGGAGAGGACTGCCATGGAGAAGGACAGGATGTTTATGGGAGGATTTAAGATGGACACCTCATCTAGACTTAGGTGGGTAGAGTCAAGAAAGGCTTCCTGGAGAATGCAGTAAGCTCAAGCCTTAAATATGAATAAGATTTAGAAGAGATGGGGGTGGGGGGAGATCCAGGTACAGAGGCATTAGAAAATGTGGGAGTTCTGAGGAATGGAAGCATTTCGGCATGGTGGGATGATGGGGTGGGGGTAGGGAGAGGGGGGACAGAGAATAGAGGAAGGAGCTAGAGATGAGATTGGTGGATTTGGCAGGAAGCAGATCAAAAAGCAAAAGCATGTTTAAACTGTATTCCGGTGTTTGTGTTTTCTAAACTGTGCTATAGGGAGTGTTTGGATAATTTTAAGCAGAGAAATTATGTAATGAGAGAGTGCGTCGAAAAAGATGGTTTCAGCTACAGAGGAGCCAGTGAGGAGGCTACAGCAGTAATTCTCCCCAAAAACAAATGTGGTCAGGACCAAGGTGGTGCTGTTGGAGTTGGATGTAGTCTGATGTTTGGTTGTGGGGATCGAGGGAGAGGGAGGACTGGAGGAGTGTCACCAAGTTTCTGGCCTTAGCAACTGGCTGTGTGGAGGCATAGTCCATCCAGCTGGGAAACATTTGAAGGGAAGACCTGAGGTGAGGGGAGGACGAAGAGGCCAGATCTGGGCAAGTTCAGTGTTGGGTGATTGTGGACCACCCAAGTGGTTATGTTCCATAGATGAGCTACATAGGCCTGAAGTTCAAAACTTATACTTGGTCTAGGTTTATGGACAAAGGAGTCAAAGACATTAGATTACTGATGTCATGGAAGTGGATGAAATCCCCCAGGTTGTATGTGTGTGTAGAAGTGGACAATAGGAAAAACCCAGGACAAAACCCTGAAGAGGTCCAGCATATAAGCAATGGACAGAAGAAGGGGAAAATGCATCCAGGTGACTGAGAAGGAATAGCCACACAGGATGCGGGAAAACCATAGTGTCTCCATCACAGAAGGCAAGGAAACAGGTTGTTTGGGGAGGGTGGTGGAGAGTGTAGTTTTTTGGGTGTTGAAGTTTCATGTGTTTCTGAGAGGTCAAGTAAAGGCTAGAAAGACTACATAAATTAGCAGTCTGGAGGTCACTTGTGATCTTGGTGAGATGGTTTCAATGGAATGGAATCCAGCTATGAGAAGGTGGAAGAGTGAGGTAATAGACACATCTGGGGTAGAACTGAAGTTATACCGGGAATATAACAGGAGTCAGGAGAGAGCTGGGGTATAGTTTAAGGATGATGTTAGGATTCATATGGCAGAGAATTATGTATGTTAGAAAGAGACCATCCGAAGCAGATGTTTAATCTTAACACAAACCCCATTCTAAAGACTTCCATTGAAGTGCTCTTCTTCTTTAGGCTTCCTACATTATACACCTCCTAATTTGCTTTTTAGCAGTGAAGCAAGGAGCAATTACGTGCTTACAGATTTTTTTTTTTTTTTACTTGATAGTGAATGATCATTCTTTTTTCAGGAGTTCTCTTTAAAATGTGTAGACACAGTCAGTTTCTGGGGAATTAATCTGGGATTCAGTGCCCCATTTTTCAAGCTTAGAAATATGAAATAAACAATCACTTCTTTATTTCTGCAGGACTCTAAGTATTCTTGTGTAGAGATTGTATGGATATATTTGTTTTGTGGTATCTTGTTATTGTCTATTCTAAGCCCGATAATTCCAAAGGAATATATTAGGGCACACGAATTTCAGCTTTCAATTAAGTCCACCTCTTCTTTGAGAAGATGCTGATTATATTTCTTCAGCTAATTCCAGATATATCCTTAAATTGAAGAGCACCAGAATGCTGATGCATTCCAAAAGTCCACTCTGGCTTATTAGAACTTTGGTTGGCTTGGTTTCCAGACTCATATTTTTCAATTTGTTTCAAGTAGCTGGAAGAAATAAGGAGACTTTTACTTCAGTTGCAAGAAAGATTCTGGGTGTTGGTAATTGATTGATTCACCCATTAAGTTGAATCGAGATACATTCTCTTTGGTCCCTACACCACATACAGAAAAAGAGTTATAAAGATTTAATTATATATGATACCATATTTAGAATTTATATAATTTATATTTCATCTTTTAAAAATAACTAGCAAATTAAGTTAACAGTATTACTGACGAACTCTTTAGAGTTTAAAATTCGCTCTTGACTTTTGGAATTCTCTATCTGCATGGATAATCTTTCAGTTAGTTAATGAGCCATCGTAACTACCTATTATATTGTGTGCTAGGTACTATGCTTAGGAATTTGACGTAAATTGTCTCAAACCTCCAATAATCATTATCTAAATCTCGGGGGGGTATGTTTTATTATTCCTGATTTTACAAGTAAAAACCTCAGGCTTAGAGGAGTGAAGTGACTTGTCTAAGGCTTCCTGGATACCTTAGAATGAATTAAGTCTCCATTGTACATTTTCTTTTCTTTTTTAAAAAATTCCAGTGGAGTTAACATACAGTGTTATTTAGTTTCATGTATACCTATAGTGATTCAGCAATTTTATACATTACTCAGTGCTCATTAAAAGAAATGTCTCTTAATCCCCTTCATCTATTTCACCTGTCCCCCCATCCACCTCCCCTCTGGTACCCATCAATTTGTTCTCTATAGTTAAGAGTCTTTTTTTTCCCTTTGTTTATTTGTTTTGTTTCTTAAATTCTACATATGTATTTGTCTTTCTCTGCCTGACTTATTTTACTCTGCATTATACTCTCTAGACCCATCCATGTTGTTGCAAATGCCAAAATTTCATTCTTATTTATGGCTGAGTAATATTCCAGTGTGTGTTTTTTTGTGTGTGTGTGTGTGTGTATACACACATAGGACATCTTCTTTATCCATTGATCTATCGATGGACCTTTGGGCTGCTTCCATAATTTAGCTATTATAAATAGTGCTTCAATAACTGTAGGGGTACATATATCTTATTGAATTAGTGCTTTCGTATTCTTTGGGTAAATACCCAGTAGTGGAATTACTGGATCATATGGTCATTCTATTTTTAATTTTTCGAGGAACCTCCATACCATTTTCCAGAGTGGCTGCACCAGTTTGCATTCCCACCAACAGTGCACAAGGGTTCCTTTTTCTTCACATCCTTGCCAACACCTGTTGTTTCTTGTGGTTTTGATTTTAGCCATTCTAACATGTGTGAGGCGATATCTCATTGTGGTTTTGATTTGCTTTTCTCTGATGATTAGCGATATTGAGCATCTTCCTGTTGTACATTTTCTAATGCCTTGTACTTCTAATATCTAGTAGCTCTCACAAGGATAATTGATTAATTAATGAAAGGAGTTAATTGTCCATTGACTGACCTCACTTAAATGTGAGGTCATTAATAGCAGAGAGACAATGCCCATTTTACTCACACTTCCAACCCTTTATCCTAGCATAGCGCCTGCTAAATAATAAATGGTCAACAAATATTTACTCAGTTAATGAAGACTGATTTGGCATGATGTCACTGGAGAATATGGAACTTAAATGCCAGTTGTGGTTATTTTCTTCATTGTTGGTTTACCATCTAATCCACACACTTAAAATTTTCTTTTTATTGATAGGTAAGAGTGGCAGTCAACACATGAAATTTACTTGAATAATACGTGAGTGTGTTTTAGCCTATTCACCCAATAGTAGCACCTAATTTTTCCTTGGGTATCTCATAAACATTTCAAGTCCAATTATTGAAGAACAAAGAGATTGAAAAATAGGAAAAAGCTAATTTTTCTAATTATAAAGTCATAAAATTTTAGAGTTGAAAGACAATTGAGGGATCATCCAAAACATAATCATAATTCTAAATGTGTAGAATTAGGATTTGTTTTCTACCATACTTTTAATGTCTGGCCAATGTCAGGCACACATCAGGTATTCAGTAAGTTTAGGTTGCATGAATTAATACATTTTATAAATGAGGAAACATGCCTAGAGAGGTTATATGACCAACTGCCTTATTATAGACCTGTGACCAGGGGGTTTCCTGATTCCCAGTCTCTTGATTTTTCCTTTAAGTTAAAATAACAACTAGCATTTCCCTGAAATATTTTGCAGCATTTAGCCTTTAAAACAATCTGAAAATTAGTTATTATTTTAGAGAGGATAAAACTGAGGCTCAACAAAGTTAAAGGTTTTCTCCAGGTCAGTGGTTCTCAAAATATGGTCCCTGGACCAGTAATATTAGCATCACTCCAGAACTTGTTAGAGATACAAATCACACGCCCCATCCCAGACCTACTAAATCAGAAACTCTGGACATGGGTTTAGCAGTAGTCTGTGTTTGAATAGCCCTCCAGGTGATTTAGTATTGAGAAATGTGACTTATGGTTAAACTTGAATTAGATCTAAATCTAGCATCATGGAGAATAGAGTGAACATGACACCTTTCTGTCAAAGGTGGGAGAGTCCAGTTAAGAAAATGTTAACTCCTTTTCTCTATTGTCCATCACTCCAGAAAGCCCCCATTCACATCTACTTTTGCTCTCTTTCCAATATATCTGTTGACTTGCTGCTTCTTTTCTTAATTCTTCTTGGTTCAAGGGAATGGGTATCTGAACATCCTGAAAGGCTATTAATTATTTTTTATTTATAGTATTTGTAACATCAAAGGAAGACCGCTTCAGTTCTGTTTTGCTGACCCAAACTCTATTTATGTTTATGTGGATAAACAGCATTTATAGTGGGAAAATGTGTGAGGAAGGGTATATGTGAACTCTTGAGGAACGCTGAGTGTGGCTGGCCTCATGGTTGGAACTTGGTGCTAATGAAGTCCAGGCTGTAGCCACAGTCCCTCTGTGGGCCAATTAACTTCTCCCTGTTACACTACCTTGGAATTCACCACTCTGTGGTCCTGGGTGTAATTCCCTGGGTAATTAGTTCAGGTGAGGCAGGAAAGATTCATGGTTTACCGCAAATCCATGACTCATTCTGGACAATGCCCCCAAAGGCCCAGATGATGTTTTGAAACATTTTATTTGTATACTGACATCACAGACATATGCTTCTATTCCCTATGGTCCCCAAGGCACGTTTTGATACTTGAATTAGAATGGCACTCCAGAGCCTTAAAAAATGGAGTTTCCTTCTGAAGACCCCAAGAGAGGGTGAATGAATAAATCTTCCTACTCAGAGCCCCAGAATGTGCAAGATGCTAGACTAAGTAGCAGAAGTCATTGTTCCTGCCTGGGAGTCCCCACTGGGTTTCCTGACAGGGTCCCAATTTTATAACTGTGGCCATTTATGTACATCTTCAAGACCCAAGACCCCGTCCTGCCCAGACTCTGGAAATGCACCCTGTCCTTGGATAAGGTGAAATTAAGAAGCTCCAGTTCTAGCATTTTCTGCCAATCTTTGGATCTGACTCTGTGGCATTGTTCCTTTTGTCTGGGCTTCCTCTAGCTAAAGCCCAGTCTAAATGTTATGCCCATTCTTACAACATAGATTCTGTCTCTTCTTGTACCCAAGTTCCTTTTTTGATAATATGTTTATTTCCTTGATGACTGGCTTTATTCCCTCCATTCATTCAGTCACTCCATGAATCTGTTACTGTCCATGCAAGACAGTGTTGGGAACTGGCTGTGAGATATGCTCCTGGCAACCCTCCCTTGACTGTCCTTTCCTAACACTCTGAAGACCGGAGTGCTGCCCCTAACTTCAGCACCGTGTCTCTATGTTCCTGTCTGGTACTGTTGCAGACTGTCCGCCTGCAATAGTGCTTCCCCAGGGCTCTATCTTCCAACACCTGTGGCAACACCTGCCTTTCTTCTTGCAGGACCTCACTGACGGCAGTCCTGGCTTGGCCCAGCACATCCTCGTTATCTCTGTGCTTTCCCTGCTTCTGACTTCCAGCTATTGCCTGCAGCTGAGTCCATTTCTGCCGCGCCTGCTCCCGAACTCCACTTTTCTTTCAGAGTCTCCATCTGAGAGCAGAGAATGAGTTTTGCTAGTTCCTTTAGCCACATCTTGTTCTGGATTGTATGCTCAACAGTGTTGGAGTTCCAGTTATGTGCCAGGTGCAGATGTGGGGATAGACAGAAGGGTAAGATATAGTTTCCAATCTCGGGAGATGTCACAAACACAGCAGAGTCTCCCCAATTGTGAGGATAAGGAGATATTTCAGTTCAAGGTACTTAAGATGTAAGGGGGAAAATAAGGTTTTGGAGGGACTAAATGCAAACCCTTACAAATCTTTGTATCATCTCTAAAGTAGAACCATCAAGACAGCATGCTAAATAAAGAGAGTAGCAGTAACATTTTTCACCTCTTAAATTACTAATAATGGTTATGGTACAATTGCTTTCCATTTACCATCTCTTGCTCAATAGAAATTTCTCAGGGTCTTTCTCCCCTGCCATTTCAATGAAATGCCCATAAATTTGCTTTGCTTTGCTGAAGGTAATATGCATATGAAAGGATTTTTCCCCCTGTATCTGGTTCTCCATCCAAATGCGCAATGCCTTTCTGATTTCATGATTTGGAATTGTTGACTCCTGCATCCTCAGTCCCAGAGATAACTCCCCAAAGCACATGCCATCAGGCCCCTCTTACACAAATATCACTTCCCTGCTTCCTTGCAGCTGCGGGAGTGCCATTTTAAGGTCCTGGTTTATGTCTCCTCAGATTCCCTTATTTCCTAAAGCCTCAAGGCAAAAACCTCTGTTACTGCCATGCCATCTGCTTTATTTTACTTTTTTATTCCCGACACCCAATTTCTTTTTTTTTTTCTTCTAATTATCCTCAACAGGAGTGACTTATAATTCTTATATACAGGAACTAAAATTTTGTGGTTGGGAAAAAGTATACAAAACTAAATCTGCACATACTAACATCCCTTGTTTACTAAAATTTGAAGTAGGGGCAATTAACTCATGAGGAGAAATTGCCTTACATAACTGGAGAAAATAACACATTAACTCATTAAAACAAATATATTTTGCATTTATTCAGTGAATAATGTATTAATAAGATCTAAGGGAGTCTCCGGCAGGATCAAAGAAGTAACTGATTCTGCTGGGGATGGTTGACTAGGGGAAGGAAACACTGAAACTGACTCTTGGAGGAATTCATTAGGCCAAAAGGAAAGGAAAAACCCTTCCTAGGGAGCTGGTATAACACGTGTAGAGGCAGATGACATTTACCATAATCTGTACTTAAAAAATAATTAATGCTATAACAATTTCCCTCTAGAATACTGGGTCTAAACCCCACCCAGGCGATTTTGGCCCCAGGAGACATTTGGCAATATCTGGAGACATTTTTTACCATCACGGGTGGTGGGGGGCTGGTGTGCTACTGGTGTCTAGTGGATAGAGGCCAGGGATGCTGCTAAATAACCTCCAATACACAGGACAGGCTCAATAACACATAATTATCCACTTCAGATGGCAATATTGCCTAGCCTGTCTTACGCACCATGGTGTCAACAGGCAGAGGTAATACTGATTTAACATTTGTTGAGTGAATGGAGGCATGAAAGAGAAGGGGACATATTGGGGGAGGGGAAATACATATGCAGAGTTAGAAGTTAGGGTATAATTAAAGACCAGTGAAAAAATAAGGCCATTGTAAGTTAAAGAAAAACTATAGGGGCACCTAGGTGGCTCAGTTGGTTAAGCATCTGACTCTTGATTTCAGCTCAGATCATGATCTCAAGGTCATGGGATGGAGCCCCATGTCAGGCTCTGCACTCAGCTCAGAGTCTGCTTGTTCCTCTCCCTCCACTCCTCTCTCCTCTCTCTCTCTCTCTCTAAAATAAGTAAATAAAATCTTTAAAAAAAAAAAAGAAAAAGAAAAACTATAAAGGGCATCTTGTGCCATATTAAGGAGGCTTCCTTTAATATATAGTGTGTGGAAAACCACCGGAGGGTTTTCAGCAGGAATATGATACCATCCAATTTGTGCCCTACCAAGGAGCAGTAGAAAGAGCCAGGAGTCTGGGAAATCACTTAGGCATTGTAATAGTGCGGGGATGATGAAGGCCTAACCTAAGGCTGAAGCAGTAGAGATAGAGAGAAGAGGGGCAGATCTGAGAGATATTCAAGATTTACAATTAATAGGACTTGATAATCAATTAAATATGGAAAATAGAGAAGTTTTTGCCTTGGATACTAAGGGGACATTGGTATCATTACTAGAGATGAAGAAGATGGGAGGAGAAGCAGGATTTTGTGTGTGGTGTGTTTATGAGCTTGTCTTTGTATATTCTTTAAAAACATTAACTTATATCATTATAACTCAATAGACTTTTGATTAACCAATTATCTAGGCACTAAGGATATCAAAATAAATAATTCCAGTCCTTAAGAAGCTGACATGTTCATAGCAGCTCTATTCACAATAACCAAATGTGGAAACAACCCAGATGTCCATTAATAGGTGAATGGATACACAAAATGTGGTATATCCATACAATGGAATTTTATTCATCGGCAGAAAGGAATAAAGTACTGATACATGCTTCTACAAGGATGAACCTCCAAAGTATTATGCCAAGTGAAGGAAGCCAGACACAAAGAGGTTACATAATGTATGATTCCATTTATTTGAAATATCCAGAATAGAGAAATCCACAGAGGATCTGGTGGTGGCCAAAGGGCTAGGGGGAAAGGGCAACAGAGAATGACTACTTAATGGGTATGGGTCTCCTTTTATGATGATGAGAATGTTTTGGAACTATATATTTGTATGGTCTCACGACATTGTAGAGCTACTAAATGCCACTGGATTTTACACTTTAAGGTGGTTAATTTTATTTTATGCGAATTTTACCTCAAGCAATTTTTTTTAAAGGAAGTTCACAATCTCATGAGAAAGACAAGTAAAAAATACAGCAAATCAATGTGAACTATATATTATTGTCTCAAATAATACAAAATGTTCTTCAAGCTGAGGAAACTTTCCAGATAAAGCTTCAGCAGGTATGAAAGCCCATGTCAGGAGTGGGGAGCAAAAGGGATTTAAGAGACCATTTGCTCTATTTTTACAGTCCTGATTACCACACTTCATGTGAAGCATAATGGAGTTATTCCAGAGACATAAAGTGGTTCCATCAATGTCTTGTGACCAGACAATGGCAAACGTCTGAAATAGTGCAGTTCACCAATTCTTGAACTCAAATCTCCTATAGACTTCATCACCAAAATACTTGTAGAAAGTGAAGTCAGAGAATGACAGTGGTAATTCAAAGAATTACAAATAGAAAAATAATTCTTTAAGAAAGAATAGTGGAAACTTATAACACAACTTAAAACGGTATGACCTCTAATGTTTTAGATGGGTTTTTTCCCCCAAAGAACATTAAGGAATCTCCACCACTTCAGTTCTTTTTAAAAATAAAGAAAGGGTTAAAAGAGGTACTGTAGTGAATAATAAGGAATTGGGGGAATAGTCTCACAATTAACTAAAGGTTATATTCCTAATGTAAAATGACTATTAACACCCTTATTTTCTATATCTTAAAAAAATAGACTATTGCTCCTTTTATGTTGATGATACCTTTCTAATATGGTAATGAAGAACTGGAATCACTGAATAGTTAGGATAGCTCCATCCCTCCATATTGGAAGAAATACTACTTAACCTACCTCTTTCTCAAGTGAATCATTTATCCATTTATTCAGCAAACATGTCTTGAATCATAGGCCTGAGGAGAAATGGATACTTAAGAAGATAATTGTCTTCAAGTTGCTCATAATTTAGTGGGGATGTGTGAGAGAGAAACAATACAATATGATAGAGGTCTTTCTGTAGGAAAACAGATGAGGTATCTAACTTTGTCTGAGAATATTAAGGTGGATCTCCAAGAGGAGAAGATGATTATTGATGGGTGAGGGTTTGTTAGGTTGGTACTGCAGGAAATAAACAAGAATATGTAAAAGCATAGCAGCATGGTGCAATCAAGTTATTTATTCATTTAGTTATTAAATAGTTATTTTATGCCTTCTATATCTCAGTATTTTAGGCCTACTATGTCTCAGGCACCGTGACAGGCACTGATAATCTAAAGCAAGAGGGTTCCTGCTCTCATGATCTATAGTCAAGCAGAAAAGACAGGCATTAAACAAGTCTGCACAGTAAACTGTGATGAATCTGACAGGAAATATATGGGGTGCTATGGGAGTACATGGCAGGGGCCCTGATCTAGCCATGAGACATAAGGAAGGACTCTGGGGAAATGTCAAACTCAGAATGAGAATGGTGTCTTAGCTTGGGCTGCCATAACAGAATACAACAGACTGGCGAATAAAACAACAGACATTTATTTCTCACTGCTCTGGAAGCTGGGAAATCCAAGGTCAAGTGCCTACAGATGTGGTTCCTGGTAAGCACCCACTTTTTGTCTTGTAAATGGCTGCCTTTCTTGTTTTCTCTTTATATGGAAGACAGAGCAGGAGCGCTCTGGTCTCTCTGCTTCTTCATAAAAGGATACTAATCCCTTCATGGGGGCCTCACTGTCATGACCTCATCTATACCTAACAATCTATCAAAAGTCCCATCTTTAAATACCATCACATTGGGGGGTTATTCATCACAGTTGAATTTGGTGGGGACACAAACATTCAGTCCATAACAAATGGGTGCCATTTAGCTAAGGGAAGGGAGATGGGTGAGGTAGGGGTTGAGTCCACAGAGGTGTGCTCTAGGTTAGCCAGAAGACAATCAGAGAGGGCCTTGAAAGGCATCTCAAGGAATTTATTCTAGCAGGAATGAGAATCCACTGAAGAATATTAAGCCCTAAGCCAAATGTTAACCCTAGCCTTCTCTCTAACTCTAACTGCAATCAAATTTTGTTTAGAAAGATAACTCTCTGTGGTCTTGAGAATGAATTGGAGAGGGGTGAATGGCACAAGGCTCTTTAAGAGAACTTTAAGAGATTTTTCCAGATGAGAGATGATTGGTAGTGGGGTCTGGGGTGATAACATTGGGGATGAAGAGAATTAGGTGGATTTAGGATATGAGAATCAGGAAAAGAGAAAATCAGATGTGACAATCAGTTTTCTGCCTTGTGGTAACATTCCTTTCTTTTTTTTTTAAGATTTTATTTATTTATTTGTCAGAGAGAGCGCGCATGCACATGCAAAAGCAGGGGGAGCGCAGGCAGAGGGAGAAGCAGGCTCCCCACTGAGCAAGGAGCCCGATATGGGACTCAACCCCAGGACCCCGGGATCATGACCTGAGCCAAAGGCAGACACTTGACCGACTGAGCCACCCAGGTGTCCTGTGATAACATTTCTGAGACAGAGAATCCTAGCAGAAGAGTGCATTTAAGCTTGAGAAAATGATAAATGCCCTCTCAAGCATATTGTTTTGAAATACCTGTGTATAATTTCCCATGGATGGAACATGGGAGCTGTTTATGGCAAAGAATCAGAAGAGAAGTAGACAAGTAGGCAGCATCCATGTCATGGAGGGCAAAGGTCTATCTTGTAGGGAATGGAAAGTTATTGAAGGATCCTCACTAGGGCAATTCTGTGGTTTAATTTGTGTTTTAGAACAATTATTCTGGCAGTGGGAAGGATGGATCTTGGGGAGTTGAGATTAGAGCCAGGCAGTTGAAAAGCAATTGTATCACATAACGTGGTGGTGGGTTGGACAGGAGGAGAAGGAGAATTGTGTTTCAAGGGCAAGTTCATAGAATTTGCTGAGAGAATATCAGGATTAAGGGAGGAATTGTGAATGATTCCTAAATGTCCTTTGGAACACTGAGTGGATGACGGTGTCTAATAAATATGGGGAAAGAAGGGAGAAAGGCAGACTTGTGAATTCAACTTAGATTTACACCTGGTATATTTCAGGACATTATTTGCTGCTGACTGTCAGGCAACTGCTACTGTGGTTTCTGTGAAATCACCACTGGTAGTCTTATGAATACTGACCCATTTCAGTTTCCCTCTATAACCTCTTTCTTTCTCTTGATCCCTGAAGATGGGTCTCCTCCCCTCTCTGTACACTATTGCTCTGAGAAGATCTTTTAACAGGGAGGTAACTGAATATCATCATTCTAATGTAAAGCACCACCACTAAATGTTGACTTTTGTTCTATGAACTCAATGTTAGCCTTATATATACAACTAATTCTGGATACTTCTATTTGCATGTTCTGCCATTTTCTCAGTTCAACATATTCACATCTAAACTTTGCAAAATTCTTCCATTATGTCCAAAATCTTTGTATTTTCCCGAGTCTCTTTGTACCATAATGGTCTCTCAGTTGTACATCTGAAACCTCAGGATCACCTGTGATTCTTCCATAGTCTTTCTTCTTAAAATTCAGTCAATCGTAACATCTTATTTTTTTCCTTTAAGATGCCACTTGTTTCAACCTTCTTATATTACTATCCCAAATGTTCTAGTTAATAAAAACAGAAAAGAAAAACATGGATTAAGTCTCATACTCTGTGTCAGATAATCAAAGCTGCTCAGAGTGTAGTACCATTGGAAATACAAATACATAAATCAACAAATGCCATTTAATATGATGGGGAATTATTGTAGAGTACAATGTATAGTGGAGGCCACAATGAGAGAGCTATTAATTCAAACTGTGAAAGTCAAGGAAAAGTCGATAAGAGAAGCAAACCTCTCAATGAGTTTTGAAAGAGGAATAGGATGGCATGGTAGATAAGAAGAGAAAGACAAGACATAGAGGTAGGGGGTATAGTATGAACCAGAGTGTTGAGGCCACCCTCCATGGTTAATGGGGCTAGGGTACAAATTACGTAGCAGGAAGTGGTGGGAAATAAGGCTAGCGAGGGACCAAATCCCTTATCCTAAATAAGCAATGCTTCACACAACTTGCAGATTGCTGTTCCAACTTTGTAGTTGCTTTGATGCCTCTAGTCCCTCCTTCGTCTGACTAACAAGAATTTATTTCATATGGTATTCAGAATGAGCTTTCCAGTACTGTCATGTATATGACCCATTTAGCCAGCACAACAATCCCTTGAGGTAGTAGCAAGTTCAATAACTTTTTTGGTATCAACAAACCCAATTTTAGACCCTAGATCTTTTATATTAGGTTGTCAAATGCTTGCCATTCATGTATGCATTTTGTGTGTTTCTGCCAAACTATCTTTTGCACAATGCTATGATTATCATTCTACTGCTCAAAACTTTCATTTACTCCCTATTATCCTATATCAGCAAAAAGAGCCACTCTGCTTGACGTTTTTAAGCCTCTCCATAATTTGGAAACATCATACATATTTAATCTTATTTTCTACTACTCAACAAAATTCACCTTTGTGCTTTGGTTATCTATTGCTGCCTAACAAGCTAGCCTTAAAGCCTTAGTGGCTTTAAGAGAACTTTAAGAGAGTTTTCCAGACAAGCTAGCCTTAAAGCCTTAGTGGCTTTAAACAACAAATTCTTGATTTATGGCTCAGGAATTCAAGTGGGGCTTAGCTGGGTGATTATTCTGTTTTACTTTGTATTGGCTGAGGTCACTCAGGGTTCAGCCGGCAGCTGCTCTGGTCCAAAGGGTCCAAGATGGCTTTGTTCGTATATGTGGTATATGTGTTGCCTTAACAGAGATGACTGAAAGTCTGGGCTCAACTGGGACTATTGACAGAAATGTCTACATGTGGCATCTCCAGCACAGAAGTCGGTTTTCTTATTTGCCTCCCACAGAGAGTGTTCTAAGAGACAAAAGCAGAAGCTGAGAGACTTCTTCTGTCTTAGCCATAGAATGGAGGTGATGCAGATGTACCTACACTACATGTTAAAATCACAAAGAGAGCCTCAGTGCCAACTAAGATTCAAGAAGATGGGACGGCATAAGGTATGATCACCTGGAATCATGGTTATTAGGGAGCCACTTTTGGAGATTAATAAGCACACTTGGCTTTAGTCCAACATATCCTTGGTATATATGCACATGTCATGCTTATGCCCATCTCTGCACCTTTACCCATGTTGATCTTTCTACCAGATTCCATTCCATATCTCCTTTCACTTATTGAAATCCTCCTTGTCTTTCAAGGAGTGTTCAAGTCTCATCTTGAGCATTTTGAGTCTTTTACTGAATACTCTTATTCTCAAAAAATCTTCCCCTTATTTAAAATGCAACATTATTTCTAGTCTGGCAGTAGGACAATTTCTAGTCTGAATTGGAGACATCTGGGTGGAAGAATCAGCAGGGCTAGATCCCTGTTTGAATGTTGTGGGCTAGTGTAGGAATCAGTCAGAGATGATGTGGAGCTTAGAGCCCCAACAGATGAGAGGATTGAGCTACCATTTACGAAACCAAAAAACACTATGTGAGCAGTGGATCTGGGAGAAAAGATTAATTCCCTTTTGAATATGTTGTTTTGGGGGTATAGTGGAAGAGCCGGATGAGGGAGTCTTGCGAACAATAGAGGGAGAGGAATGGAGATGGGGGAGAGGTCAGAATTAGAGAGAGGGATCTGGGAGCTCTTGTTGATGAGGTGCTCTTGAAGCTGCGGGGTTGAATAAGCTTGCCAGATGAGACTTTGTGGAGATGGAAAATAAAACAGCCAATGGCAGTTCTGGGAGGAATTTTTTTGCAGCAGAAGGAATATGAGGATACAGAGAAAGAGCAAAGAAAGAGATAAGAAGACATCTGAAGGAGAGCAGAGCTCCTAATGCAAAGGAGTAATGGGCTTCAAGGAGGTAAAGATGGTCAAGTATTAAGGCTGAAAGTATGTTTAAGAAGCAAGGGACTAAAGAAGACCATTGAACTTTATGATTAGGAGGTCACTGACCACTGATCTAGGAATCATGAGGAGGAAAGCTAGGTTGTACCCAGTGTAAGTGGGCAGTGGGGTAAGAAGTAGTGAGGCAGACTGGCCACTTTTTCAAGAAGTTTAGCATAAAGGAAAAAGAGGATATCCTCTGCAGCAGAATTCCAAATAGAACTCTTAAAGATGACTGTTCTTCTCTGATGGTCGTCATTTAGTGGGAGTACCGTGTATGTGTGTGTGTGTTTAGGGATACACTATGTAGCAGTGTTTTCTAAGCCATGTTCTGTTATTAATATCACTGGAAGACCAATTACACTTTCTAAGGCTTCAGGTCAGAATGAGAATTTTTTAGGGGTGGGCTCCTGGCATCTACAAGTTAAAAAAATAGCTTACAGACACTGATTTAAAGGTTTTGGTACATCCAGGGACCTTGGGCTTCACAAAATATTTGATGTCTTCACGGGAGTAGGGTGAAATGGAATTAAGTTAAAATGGAAAACTGCAAAATGAAAACTATAGTAAGAATTCCAGGTGTGAAAAAGAAGACAAAGGGCGCCTGGGTGGCTCAGTTGTTAAGTGTCCGCCTTTGGCTCAGGTCATGAACCCAGGGTCCTGGGACTGAGCCCCGCATCGGGCTCCCTGCTCCGCCGGAAGCCTGCTTCTCCCTCTCCCACTCCTCCTGCTTGTGTTCTCCCTCTCCTACCTCTTTCTCTGTCAAATAAATAAATAAAATCTTAAAAAAAAAAAAAAGACAAATATCTCTAAATTGAAGACAAATATTTAGCAACTACAGAAATCCTATGCTTTAGATTTATTATTGTTGTTGTTGTTATTATTATCACTGTTTGCCTCAGCAAGCAACGTGGACAATTTTAAGAAAGTTTATCATCAGAATTCCAAGCCATTTTCCTTTTCCTCAAAACTGGGCTGGGGGAGGAGGGCAAAAAGAATGTGGTGTGTGAGACAAGCTAAACCTCAGGAATTATTTCAAACCAAACACTTTTTCTAACTATTTGAAGCCTGGAAGTCTGGATATTGGGGGCCAGGGAGTGAGCAAAACTTGGGCTATGGAAACATTTGTCATTTCCTGGGAGGTGCCCTGGAATTAACCCTTGAGCACACTTTTGAGATATGACCGAGGTCAAGTCTAACCCTAGGCTTTTTCTTTATACTTTTCAGATTGGTGTTTTCTTGATCTACATCTCAGTGGGAAAAGAGTGGCTTTCCTTGAGAAACCAGCAAACAGCAGTGCCATTTGGGGATGTCAATGATACCAACCCTGTTCAGTGCCTCTGTGTTCTCACACTTGTCTGCGGTAATCCAAAACACAGACACAAACAGTGTCACGTTTTATTAATCATATTTAAATATGAATTAGTTCGTGGTGTTATGTTGTGTGTATGTGTTCAAGGGAAAATCTTTATCAGCACGGAGCGTCTGGCTTTAGTGTGCTAGGAAAGGGTTACAGAAGTCTGTCTTCTTGATGTATAACAGCTGGTAAGAAAGCTCTGCTTCGTGCTAACTCACCACCATCACCACCCCCCACTGCCTCTCTCTACTTAGTAAAATTCCTTGCAAAGTTGAAATCCAGTGGTAAGCAAAGGAAGCAGCGTTGGTTCATTAGTTTTGAGAGGACTAAAGATGACATTGTTATAGTTGAAAAGCAAGTCTTAAATGCACCAACTGGTATGTAGTCTCCAGGATTTGTGGTTAGAGTGTTGTTCCTGAAAAGGAATCATTCAGGATAAAGAGTAGTCTTGGACTTATTGAGAGGCTGAGCTAGAATTGGAAGCCCCAAACCAAAATCACAATCAAGTCTGAGAGCTCAGCATCTTCAATTATGTGAACACCGGTTGGCAGATTCGTGCTATATGCAATTTACAGTAGATAACAACTTCCACTGCCTCTCTAATCAGTGTCTTACAGAACTGGGCTTGCTCGCTACAAATAAACAGGGACACACAGATGAAGTGTCCACAAAATGGCACACCCTTGGGTCAGCATAATAGCCACTTAGGCTGTGGAGAAATCCACATGATTCATGAGGTCCTTAACTAAACACATTAAGGAACTATATATTACATTTTCTCCAAGTTAGAATAAGCGCTTTAAATAGCAATCAGGAAGGAGAGGTCGAAACATCCATCTCAGAATGGCCCCCCTCTCTCTGTCTCTGTGTCTCTGTGTGTGTGCCTCTCTCTTGCTTTCTCTCATGAAGATAAAGTGTCAGTGTGTAACCCTCATCTTTTGAGTAAAATTAAGTCCCCAAGGAAATGAAAACAACAACTCATTTCTCATTTAAATCCAAGGATCATCTGGATGGATCCAATACACTACAGTGCTCATTGTGAGAGCCCAGACAAACTGATTTAAAGGACGGGAGTTGGGAAATGAAAGAGAGAGAGAGATGGTAAAGTTTTCTGAATGCGTAAGTACCGCTATAGAAAGGGATGGCTGGTTTCTTGGATGGAAGGCTGAGGGCAAATGCCCTCTGTCAGAGCACCTCAGCTGAGCCACGCTGGCTTCTCCCTGGAAGGGCGGGCTGTGGGGCCGCAGCTGGGCTGGGCTCCAGCTGGTCAGCTATGTGGCACTGCTGCTATTATTGAACAAAATTCTTTCCTCATTACACATCTCTCTTCTCGATTTAATAGAAAGTACAGTTCTTGGGATTTTTCTCTTTGTGAACCTGAAGAAAATCAGAAACAAGAAGCTTATTTTCCCCTCATTTAACAAGGGACGATTTGCTGGATCTGTAGCTTGAAGCCACTTTATATGAAATTAATTCTAAGAACACAGAAGAAAGAAACAGAAATTTGATCAATGTGATAGGATGAATATTCAAGCAGAATCCATAATTTACGAATGGAGAAGTCCGTTAGGGCTGATTGGCTGTTTTTAATGGACCTTAATTCTGTGGCGATTTGCTTTAAATTGCTTGTGTGAATTTAATGATCAGTCCAATATTGTTTCTATTATAGATGTTAAGAGAAACTTCTGGAGCTGGAACATTAATCTTTTTTTGGAAAATTATTGAAATCCTGGCAAGAACAAAAATGAAAGAGGGGCAAGATCCTTTTGAGTCTCCTTTTTTAATCTGTAAACTGGGAGTAATACTTTCTCAGCCTACATCCACAGAATGATGAACAGAACCATTATTTGTGAATTCACCAGTGCTTTTTGAAAATCAAATGAAAAGGCTTTGCAAATTATAAATCAGTGATTCTCAATTGGGGTAGGAAAGTTGGAGGAATAGGATTGGTAGTCACCTACGTTTTTAACTTAAGACTGTAGCCAGATTTGAGGACACCAATTCATGATCTTTCCCCTTCAGTTTTAAAATCTGAGGCCTCTAATTCCTGGTTAATATGGCCCCACATCAGACAGAACTTTGCACAATCAATTATCATTGAGTTGGTACTCTTGTGTATTTAACAGCTTGGATAATTCTGGCCAAAAAACAAAATCGAAAGCATAAATAAACAAACCCTGTTCTTGCCAAAAGCCAAACTTGAAAAAAAAATTTTTTTAACCTAAACTTGGAGTCCAAATTCTCTAGAATGTCATGGCTGTGACAATCCAGCCCAGGGATTCTCAATGTGTGGTCTCTAAAGCAGTAGAATCAGCCTCACTTCGGAAACCTGTTAGAAATAGAAATTCTGGTCCTCTTCCCCAGACCTAATGACACAGAATCCCGAAGGGTGGGGGGTCCAGCAATCTATGTTTTAAGAGGTCTTCAGGCAATTCTGGCCCACACTCAAGTTTGAGAATCACTCATTGATCTGATCTAATTCTGTTGGCTATTTGGTCACATCACCCATTTGAACAATTACAATGATTGTTGTCTCTCAACCTCTACTTCTCTCTTCTAATCCCTCCTTTGCCTTGTCATTGATCTTCCTCAAGCACCATTTTAATCATATCATTCCTCCTCTCAAATTGTCTCAGTGGATCCTATTACCTGCCACATACACTTATGCAGATATTGTAGCTAAAAGAGGTCCTCACTATCAAATCCCACCAACTAGTTTTACAAAGGAGACCATTCTGAGGCAGAGAATGAGGGTGGGCAAATCAGATGAGAAATCCTTGATATCACATCAGCCTATTTCTATCTTGTTAAAATGTGGTTATTGACAGCTTTGGGGAATTGGGACAAAGTTGGTGCCATGAGGGGGCAACATGCAAATTGGGGTGTGTGTTTAGAAGGGGTAAGAAGTCTAGGATCCAAGCTTTTTATTCTTTGGGAGAGTCAGGCCCCCTTTTGTGTTCTTGGAACTAGCTCATGGCGTGTATTAGTTTGCTAGGGCTGCCTTAACAAAGTACCACAAACAGCATGGCTTAAACCACAGAATTTTGTCGTCTCCCAGTTCCGGAGTCTGGAAGTTTGAGTTCTAGGTGTTGGCAGGACTGATTGCTTCTGAGGGCTGAGAGAGGGAAGGATCTGCTCCATGCCTCTCCCCTTGGCTTGCAGATGGCTGTCTTCTTCTTCCTGTGTCTTCACATCACCTTTCCTCTGTGTGTACCTCTACATCCAAATCTCTCCCTTTTATAAAGACATCAGTCACACTGGATTACAGCCATCCTAATGACCTCATTTTAACTCTTTAAACTCTCCCTTTTAACTCTTTAAGAACCCTATCTTCAAATAAGGTCGGAATCTGAGGTACTGGGGGTTAGGATTCAACATACAAATTGGGGGTGGGAAACACATTTCAACCCCTGACATGGGCTTATTACCACATTCTCCTGTGCCCTTGGATGGTCTAGTGTGACGATCCCAAAAGGAGAGTGCTGAGTGAGCAGGTGCTGTTCCACAGCCATCTTTTTTTTTTTTTCCCCAACCTGGGAAACAACTCTCATGTTAACTCTAATTCTAGAAAATAAGAACGCTAACACTGGAGATTCTTTTTTTTTTTTTTTTTTAAGATTTTACTTATTTATTTGACAGAGAGAGACACAGCGAGAGAGGGAACACAAGCAGGGGGAGTGGGAGAGGGAGAAGCAGGCTTCCCGCCGAGCAGAGAGCCCGATGCGGGGCTCGATCCCAGGACCCTGGGATCATGACCTGAGCCAAAGGCAGATGCTTAACGACTGAGCCACCCAGGTGCCCCTGGAGATTCTTTTAGAGAACTTCTGCCCTGACCTCATCATTTGAAACTGATGGAAAGAGTTTTGCCCACAGTCACAAATCAGGCTTCTGATTTCAACTACTGTGCTTTTGAGTATGCTGCATCCCTAAGTGATGAGGCCACTGACCCAAGGTCACAGCAGAGATGGGACCGCCAGACTCAGTTCTCCTTATAGGACTCTGTGCCCTTTACTGTTAGTGCTGAGGGACAGATGTAACTTCTGAACACTAAACATTATGTAACACTTGTGTGCATAACCGTAACTTTCCAAAGTCACTTTCCACCTGAGACAGCTGTATTATTGTGACCTATTGGAGGTTTTAGCTTCTTTCCATCAAAATGGATTTCCGCCACATTTTTACTGAACAATATTTGCCTGACTTCATAATACTTCTCTTAGCTTATTTGTTAGTACTTTTATGATAATTGGTACAGCAGAAATAAGGAACAGACTAACCTGACGTGTCTCTTCAGATCAAAAGTCACCTATTTCCTGCAAATTGTCAGAGAAAAAGAAAACAGATTGAGATAGTTTTTTACCTTTTAAGACACAAGGCTGCAGAAAAAGAAAGAGCTGCTGATCAGTTTCTGCCCTTGGAGGGGGAAAAAAAACCTAGGAAAAAGCCTCATTAATTTAGACTTATTGTGAGTTTGTGATTATATGAATATATGGAATCATGTAAATAAGATCA
The DNA here is from genome assembly GCF_054177405.1 of Leptonychotes weddellii. NCBI lineage: Eukaryota > Metazoa > Chordata > Mammalia > Carnivora > Phocidae > Leptonychotes > Leptonychotes weddellii. The sequence continues at coordinate 63,092,576 of NC_138380.1, forward strand.
TAAGGGGAAAGATTAATTAGAAGAAAAATGTTTCCAGTTATACAAGATGCAATCAGGTGAAGAAGCAATTCTCTCTTGTTAACCATTCTATCTCTAGCATTTAGCATCGGCCTGGCAAATAATACGTGCTCAATAAGTTTGTGTGGAAAAATGAATGAATAAATGAATAAAATAGTATACTTACAAGATACGCAGACGTCGGCAATACTTGGGCTGGCGCCTGGATATGATAATCTAATTGCAAATCTTGCTTTGTTATTTATTAAATTTGAATCTCAACGAAGCAGTTCTCAGTCTAGTTTTAATTACCATAGATTCTTTAAAGCAATAAACCTGAATTTCATTAAAAGAATTATATTACCCAAACTTCATTAATTCATACTCCTCTTTTCCTTTATTTAGGATGGCATGGTGAAGTCTAATTTCATTGAAATGACCCAGAGGGAAGTAAGCGATACCAAATAGGAGAAAGGAAAACTGATTAAAGACAAACTCCAATGTTTACCTCCATCCCTGTCTTTCCTTATGAAAGTCAACTTCACCTGAGAGAGAGAGAAGAAACAAAATATATTTTTACAGAATTTAGAGAGATGGGTGTGACTGTCATGGGGTACCTGAGAAATTGTTAGGAAGTATAGAAAATAATTGCTGCTTTAAAGTTACAAATCATAGCTTTCTCCCCTGCTGCAGCGAACACCATCACCCACATGAAGAAGCAAACTTGAAATCCAGCCGGTTATGTAAATCCTATCAGAATCATACAATATATCTTACTTGACTCCAGGAGTGAAATAACCACCTCAAATCTGTCATGTTTGAAGATCTTGTTCAAATTCTTTATTTTTAAACTTCATTTTCCTTTATGTCAAGGGCTACCCTAGGTGAGTGTAGAGAGGTCTCTGTGCTTGATTTTACTGCTCACAGGTGTTATATTTTACAGTAACCTTAACATTCTGAGGTGACTCCACTTGGCCACCTCAGATGGTTAACTGAGATTGGCATTGGTCACACCTAGGTGGAGCCTTTCCTTTCCCTTCACTTGGGAGTGAAAGCTTATTATCATCAAGAGACTAGAGCAGTAAGATAGACAATGGTTTCCTTCGACTAATCTTGTCTGTTTTGGAAGGTCAACTCCCTGCATTTTCAGTAAAAAATCACGGTTTTGCCTTATTCCTGGTACCAGGACTTATTTTCATGTTTATCAGTGCTGTATTTTTCTTTGACATGTTCGGCATGCTATTGCTTTTCTAGTAATCTGTTTCTCTTTCCCAAACCATGAATGTATTGTCCTTGGGCCTATTCTCTCACATTAAGCAAATAAAACTTCTATGGCTCAGTAAGCTTTCACAGCCTTTATTATTAGCAATGACATTCTATTGAGCCTAATGGAAAACCACTACATAATAATGAGATCTCACAGAGATGAAAACCAGCACGTTTTCCTTTTAATTGCTGAGTATGATCAGAATGTTGCATTTTACTGCAGCTAAATATTAAGAGCTACTCTTCATTAATAATACTTCCCTTTTACCAGGCACTTATCATGCGTTTAGAGTTAATCTTCACAACAACCTAAACATGTTGACTTCCTTTTATCACGTAAATACAGATGCAGAAAATCCAGGATTCAGGTCACCAACAAGTGGCAGAACTAGATTTGGAATTGACTCTGCCCAACCCTGAAGCCCCTGGTCCTTCAGTAAAGAACTGCCTCTCAACATAGTCTGTAGTCAGCAGTAAAAATAAAGTTTTCAAGCATTCAGATCACTCTAAAATGCCTCTTTAACATGTCATTTTCCCCAAATATTAATAAAAGCCTCCACTCAATTGTAATTCTTCCTAATTAAGTGAAAAATAAGGGGAAAAAAAATCAAAACAGAAATAGGAACTTGGGAAAAGAGAAAAGATTCCCTTCAACCATATGCCTCCGTGGCACCTATAAACTTGTAGTTCTTTTTGAGTGCTGGCCAGAAAGGAATAGGGTCAGAGAAATGAAAGCAGAACCAGATGTGGGCAAGTCTAGGTGACCTGCCAAGTGGAAGATAATGTTCTATACAGATGCAGACACAAACGTAGTGAATAAAAATCTTAAAGACATACTCATCTCCATTCACTGGGCACCAAACAATGAGATAAACACACATCTATCAAGGGTGATGCTGTAAAACTTAGCTCTAAGGTTTGGCATATAGAGTTCTATTTCCATTCTGAATTGTCTTCAACTTCCTTTGCTGAGCATTATGGGACCAAAGTCTTAACTGATTGCAAATGTTTCTGTGGTAAACTTTTCCATGGGAGTCACCAGCTGGATTCAGCAGGGCTTCGTCTTTTGCAGTAAAACTTGGGAAAGAGTGGGTAACAACAAAATCTTCCTGTAGGACATCACTGTAAAAAGTTGTCAATAAATGTGTTTTCTGTGTTTGTTAAAGTGCAGGGTGCTCAGGAGGAGCAGGTAAAATAAAGCCATAAAAAAAGTACTTGGACTCTAATTCCTTCTCAGCCAGACGACTTCTAGTGGTTTCGGAGTGCAACCCAGAAGTACGAGTGGTTTCCAGAAAAAATAGTGTAAGCATCCAAACCAAGCAATCTACCTAAAGTGGGCAAAGCAGAGCTGGATGCCATTATGAGTTTGAAGCAAGAGACATTCTTTTCCTTCCTTCTCTCTCTAAGTGGACCTAAGAATTGAGTGTTGTTGTTTTTTAAGATTTCATTTATTTGAGAGAGAAAGTGTGCATGAGATTGGGGAGGGTCAAGGGAGAAGCAGATGCCCCACTGAGCAGGGGGCGTGATGCAGGGCTGGATCGTGGGACTCCAGGGTCATGACCTAAGCTGAAGGAAGATGCTTAACCCACTGAGCCACCAGGTGCCCCAAGAATTGAGTTTTAATAGGGAATCAAAACCTGAAAAGATTGCCGAGGAAGAGCTAAGCTCTTAACAGTTACTCAGTTCTGTCATCTGTTGTATATTTGCATGAAGAATTGAAATTCTTCAAAATAAGCTTTCCCGTCAGGATTAAAAAGTAGAAAATCTAATATCACTACTTCTGGATGTTCCTTCTTATATTTCCCAGGGGTCAAAAGTCTTCATTAGAACATAGAGCCATCCTTAAATTGGACTTTCCTGGAAAGGGCTTTCTTATTTAACGCATCTTCAATAGAAAGACAGCTGGGTTTTCCTTTACAGAGGACAACTGTGAACATAGCAGGTGGTCAATTAGCACATTAACCTAAAATATTTATGTTTGTTTATTTATTTATTTGTACTTTTAATCAAAGGTGAAGAGTGAGGTTCTTCCTAAGAGAAATCACTTTTCTTTGCTCTCTGGATATTGACAGAGGTCACTCCTTATAGCTCAACCTCTAGGACTTCATAGGCATGGAGGCTTTTTTTTTTTTTTTAACCTTATCATTAGGGAGGAAACCAGAATGTGTGAGGGCAGCAAGTCCTTTGGACTGGCAGGGAGGGAGCTCTCCTACATTCTTCACAGGGTGAGGCAGGCTTAAGTGCCGCCCATTTATCCTCGGCCCTCCTTGCATCCTGTCACTTACTTCTGTGGTATGTGGAATCCCTCTCTTATCTTGGGATTTCTCTCCAGAGGCCCAAGACCTCCTCCTGGAGTTCTGCCTCTGGCAAGGACTCTTGAGATGCGTTTTCTCTTATCTTATCCCTTAGGTGTGACTGGCAAAGCTTTATGTATGAGGGTCAGAGGGAGAAGCAGATGCCCCATGGAGCGGGGAGCCTGATGCAGGGCTGGATCCTGGGATTCCGGGAATAAATCTCTAACTCTGTTCAGATAGTATGTACATGGAGCCAGTTTTGAGAATGAGAGGGGAGCTTGGAGTGTTGAGAGAGGGCATATTCCCATTTTCGCATTGCGTCTCAAAGGACACCAAGGAAGGTGTACCAAGTAAAAGGGTACTGGGTAAGTACTATTTGCTCAGCTATTTATTTATTTATATATTTTTAAACATTTTGTTCATTTATTTGTCAGAGAGAGAAAGCACGCACCAGCAGGGGGAGTGGCAGGCACTCTCCGCTGAGCAGGGAGCCCAATGCGGGGCTCGATGCCAGGACCCTGGGATCATGACCTGGGCCGAAGGTAGTGCTTAATCGACTGAGCCACCCAAGAGTCCCTGCTCAGCTCTATATTTAGACCCTGGTGTAGCCTGTTGATTCCTTTGAGAATAGACCTCCCGGGGGTTGGGGTGGAGGATTCCTTGCAGACACTGGGCTTGGCAACACCCACACAACCCATAGCTGGGGACATTCTAGATCTGTGGTTTATAACCTTTATGTCTTTGTGGCACACAAAATAATTGAATTCTAAATCAGGTGGCAGTGCCCTTGAAAAGATGAAAAATCAGTTCAAAAAAAGGGAAAAGTTTTGGAAAACTGAAAAAATTACTGAAGTGACTATCCTCTTCAACTAGTCACACTTTGGGCCTTCAGCTCCAGTCTCCACTTGAATCAAGTTTCTGAATGCTCTGACAATACTTTCCCCTTTGTGAAGCAAGGTTTGTTCCAGTGAATGCTCAATTCCCTTTCCTGCGAGATTGAGTTTAAGCTCTCCTGTCTTACCCTCAGTGAGGAATACTCTATTCCATATTGCGCTGCACAGTCAGGTCAGCCCAGCATCCTATCTGATGGACATCACCATAAGGGCTTAGGTCCTCAGTTGCAGCACAAGTACATTTTACATACTGAGCCCAAACTCTACCCTGAGGAAGGGTCTGCAGTGCACTAGTGTGCTATAATTCACCGAGAACCTGTACCCCAGAAAGCCCTCACCTTCTGCCCTCTCCAGCCTCAGCCTGAAGGAAAGCATCAGGAGAAGCTATGTGAGGGGTAAAAGCCTCCATCTCTGTGCATCTTTTCCTAAGTGCTTCTTGTTAAGGACTGTCAAGGCTTTGAGATTTTTACCCTACTTGCAAGCTAGCAAGTGAGACCACCACCGTTTCATGGATACTGGTAGAAGACAAGAAAAAAAAAAAAAATCCCTGAGTAAGAAACAAAAGGCTCTTTATTGCTCACAGTGATAGCAATGGTCAGAATATAAGCATTCTTTTCTCTTTTGCCAGTTCCCTGAGTCCCATAGGGTGATGGAAACAAACAAAAATGGGGGCCAAGGGACAGCCTCACACGCAGGGGAACTCTGAGTTTAGGGAACCCAAATATTTTACAATGGGCAGTAAGCATTTCCGTGTTTGCTCTCAAGGAGGCATTATCTTTATGGCACTGGAGGATGAGCATGCAAAGTATCTCTCTTTGTTTTGGAGGGAAATACCATCTTTTTCTTCCAAGGCTGTTGGCTGTACAAACATCCGTGAAAATATAGTCCAGAATAAAAGAGCAATCAGCGTTTCTCTTGCAAAATGTGCAGAAGCATGCGACCCACAGAGAATTGTCTCCTAACAATTTTGTACTTGTACTGACAGAGCTAGTAAAGCATTATTTTCAGGGTGAAGGAGAGTTAAATTATTTCTAACCAGGACTCTAACTCCATCCTAAGCCATGTTATCCTTCTGTAGGGTAGCTATACTAGCTTGGGAGATTACAGAGAAGAAAAAGATAAAGAGTCGCTCTTGAGAGGTGAACGTATTTAAGGACTAGTAACTTGTCAGTTCTAGTAAATGCTAAGTAGTAGAAGTAAATGATTCCTCACTGAATGGTTACCTTTCTTTTCAGATTATTGCCCCTGGGTTCATGCCTCAATAAACTACTGGTGGGTAGTGTACTTGAATGCCATCTTTCCAATGTTCAAACATTACCCAACCAGTGTAAGATCATTAAAATTTTTATACCATCCTTCCCCCCAAACCAGGACATTAACCTCACCACTAATAGGTAGATGCTAACTTCAAAAATAGGTTCTCTAATTGTCACTGGAAACCACCACCACCACCACCATTTATAGACTGGAAAGCAATTACTGCTTTGTCAGTTCAGAAGTTTATAATATTTATCTTTTAACTAATTAAAAATGATATATAAGGCCTAAACTTCAGTTGACTAAAAATACAAAGGAGGGGAACTTTGCACAAACCGAACCATTAAAGGGGGCTTGTTTGGGGAGTGAAGTGAGGAGGATAATTAAAACAGCTTCTCCAACTCAAAGGGACTCCGGGTCAGTTGCCTCTCTGAATAAAACAACATTTTCTCAGTGGGAGTGTGGTCTGGTGAGCAATTAATTTTAAATGATAGTTTTATATGTTCTGGGAAATGTAAATATCAATACAAGAATGATCTTCCCTCCCCTTTATTATATTTTCCTCTTTCCAAGATGGATCATATAGCAGGGTTAGAATTCATACAGAGCCTCTCTGCCAACCAAGAAAGAGCGCCTGATGAATGCTCTTGGAGAATACAGCTTCGGCAGATAAAAAGAATGGCGGGGAAAAAATGACTGCATTGCATCAGACTCAGATTATTTTTCCCCGAGGAAAAGGACAGCTTCAGCCTTCACTTTTGTGAGCTTTCAGCCTGCCATTACTCTTCTTCTGGGTCTCCACCGTGAAGTAAATAATTTCCAGGTTGCTTTCATTTTGGAAAACAGAAAACACCCTGAGAGGATTTAGAGAAAATAGCCATGCTCATCAGAGATCCCCAGCCTCACGACTCTTTGCTCTATGGAATTCTGAGGGAGAGTTTGTCTTTGCTGTCTTTATAGCAATGGAGTTTGTTATGCTGTTTCTGTGGAAAATATATGCATGTTAGGAATTAAGTTCCACGTAAAATGCAGAGAAAGAAATGTCTGGTGCATGCTGGGATAGAAACTTTCTTGAAAGACACCTTTTCCTTGTCTCTGTATATATTGCTGAGGTACACAATATATATTTTTCTTTTAAAATTAGATTCCAGTTGGTTATGAAACTGTTTCTCTAAGGACCATCTTTTTCATATAAGTTTCTGTCCAAAGGGTATAATTTCTTGGGCTTCTAGAAGGCCCTTTTGTTCAATTCATATACTACTTCTCTTCTCTGCTCATTATTGTCTACCTTTTGTCTATCTTTTCTATTCAAATATATCTCCTTCTGTTGGTGGTAATTACAGAGTCTTGCTACTATGCTAGTTCACGGGGGAGATTACAAAGGTGAACATCATTCATGACTTTAGGAGTTTATTGTGTAGAGCTGTGCTGTCCAATACAGTAGCTACAATTTGTCCAATATGTGGCCACATATGGCTACCAGACACTTGAGGTGTGGCAAGGGTGAATGAGAAGCTGAATTTTTAATTTTATTTACTTTTAATTAATTAAAACTTAAAATATCTCAATTTTTTAAACATTGGTTATATGTTGAAGTGGTAAGAAGCAGAATCTTCAGATTTATTTCACCTGCTTAGATGGACAGACTTATCAAATAAAAGAACAAAATGCCCAGTTAAATTTGAACTTCAGATAAACAAGGAAAGACTTTTAGGTGTAACTATATTCCTTCTTTTAAAAAAATCTGGCAAGTCTACTTGTTTTCATTACAAACTTCATGAAGGCAAGGAAATGTTTTTGGTTGTGTTGGCTACCATAAATGCAGCTGATTTTTCAAATGTAAGATTTGCTACATGACTTTTTGTCCTGGGAACAAAAGCGACCGGTTTTAGAAGAGGTGTTTCAAGTTAGAGGACAGAGGCGCCTTGGTGGCTCAGTTGGTTAAGCGTCTCCCTTCAGCTCAGGTCATGATCCCAGGGTCCAGGGATTGAGCCCCGCATTGGGCTCCCTGCTCGTCGGGGAGTCTACTTCTCCCTCTCCCTCTGCCTCTCCCCTTGCTTGTGCTCTCTCTCTCTCTCTCTCTCTGTGTCAAATAAATAAATAAATAAATTTTTTAAAGTTAGAGGACAAAAATGTTCAAGGGCCGGGGTTCTCTCCACAACTCCTACATTCTCTCAATCCACCATTCCCTTCCTTTCTTAACTCCTCCTCAACCATGAGTCCACATGGTATTATTTCAATAACACTATGGCCATTACCACTAAATGCATTCACCTTTGGCTTTCGTTGCACCCAACAGGTTAGAAAGTCCTCCCCAGGTTACCCATATATCTGCCCTTCCTGAGCTTGCATCGCACAACCCAACCTGGCTGTGGCAGGCTGAACAGCAGGGCCATTGGATCTGCCGTAAATGTATACTCAACAACTGCAAATGCGCCTTTTAACTTGTTGCAAGTTTTTGCTCAATTCACACCCCCATTTTCTGTAAAGACTTTCAAACTCTCTGTTCCTCAGAATCCTTCAACTTCTCTATCCTTTCCATTGCTCTCAGCCGATGATATTTTCACTGAGAAAATGGAAACTACTAGATAAGATTGTGATCTCTCATCTTCCCATTTCCAAATATATCTCTGCCTACATCTGTATCGTATCTATTCTTCTTTCCTCCTGTTTAATAGAAGAGCTGTTTGCATCCTCTCAAAATCCAATCTGCTCACTTGCCCTTTAGATTTGTACTCCAAGTCCACCTCTGTCTCCCTCCCTACCCAACCCCCACCACCATATAGCGAGATTGGCCTGTCCCCATCACTGAACTGTGATAGTTATTAAGATCAGCAATGGCCTCCATGTCTCTAAATCCAATGGACATTTTCAGGCTGCTTCTTACTTGACCTCCCTGTGGGGTTTGTCATTATTGATCATTTCTTTCTTCCCTTGACTGGACACAATCCTTTTCTGCTTGCTTCCTCTTTGTGGACTTGTTATCTTTGCAGTCTCATCCTTCTATTTCCTGACTTTAACTAGCAAAATTCACCAATGCTTGGGGCCCTTTCCTCTTTTCCTCTGGTACTCTGTCCCCAAGCTCTCTTGTTATGCCTCTGGCTTCCCTTACCACCGATATGCAGATGACTCACAAACGCGCAACTGAAGCACACTTCCGACCCCTATTTCCCTTTGACATTTCAGGATTGATGTCTAAAAACACCTCAAGCTCAATACATCAGAACTGAATCCATTATTTCTCCCTTTCCCCAAACTTGCCTCCATTTATGTGTTATCTGTTTCCATGACCCCTGCCCTCTCACCTTCACAAAGTTCAGACTTAACACTGCAGCCTGACATCTCTCTCAGCCTCCTCCGATGTTTTCCCCAAGAAATCTGTTGCACCTTTAATTCCATCTTCTTGTCTGTTTTCTGGACTAACACACAAGGTAAGCAGAAACCTTCCCTGGGAGATGAAGCAACAATGAAACATAGCGAGTCCTATAATAGATCTCACTGAGCTTGGTCCCTTGATTTTCACAGACAAGGCTGCTGAAGCTTAGAAATCCTTAATTGGGATGGAACTGAACAAGACCTGTCATCTTCAAAGTTCGTAAGCATAACCTCTGTTGCCCTGCCTCACCTGGCTCACAGCGGGTAAATGTAAAGTTTCCTCCGAGGCAGACAGTGGTTCTATTCTCAATATGTCTTTGGACATTTTCAAAGGGTAATTTTAATGTGAGCTCTAATGCTATATAACATACACACAGGAAACGGCATAAATCATGCATCCTGCTTGGTGCATTGTCACAAAGTAAACTCACTTACACAGCCTCCCACAACAAAAGGCAGAGCGTTTGTTCCTTATACTGCACAAGACGCTTGGGGCTTCCCTCCAAGTCATGAACACTCCTTCTTCTTCAAAGGAAACCACAGTCCGGACTACTAATAACAAAGGCTAATTTTTAATTTACCTTTATGAAGTAGCTCAAGTCCATCTTTTTTCATAAATTCACAGTGCTTCAAACAAGTAGGAATATATGTGTACTTACAGCAATTCGCCATGAAAACCTCAGAAGCTATTTTGTTCATTATTTCAGTGCTAGAGTCAAGGCCCTTTCTCACTCGTGACCCTGTGATATTTTGTAAGAAAGACATGGCATCTCTGCCAGAAATTGGGCATGTTCATTCTGCTGTTACCTTGGAAAAATTATTTAACTCTAAGATTCATCTTCCTCTCTGTAAAATGAGGATAATAATATTACATACAAAGATTACCATCATCTGGAATAAATAAGTTAATGCATATAAAAGTCAAATATCATGGTGCCCAGAACATAGTATAACTTTGTGGGAGTTATGATTAGTATTACTAATATACAAAAGTTCATACCAGAACTTTGTAGAGTCAATGTGCTAAATTAGTGCCCCCCTATCCAACCCTGGACACATGATTTAGTTTTTGAGTGTTTGTGTTTCTCCTCTTTTCTAAAAAGACAAAAGGTGAAGAAACAATTAATGAGTTGTTTTTGTAAGCACTGAGCTCTACAGATGAGAAGATGAAAGGTGCCTTTTAAATATATAAATCATCTTTTTGTTTCAAAGCACGGCAATGCAAAGGCAAGTCACTATCCTTTTGAGAGGGGATTTTTTTTGAAAGAGTAAAAGTCATATTGACTTTTGAAATCCCTCAAGAACATTAACTTGGATTACATTTTAATGCAAAAGCCTCTATCTCCATTCCAGATAAAAAGATGTCAAGAATTAATAGATTGAAAAAAGAATCCAAAATTAATTTCTCCTGAAGTAATGAGATTAAAAACCACAAAGGCACAAATGTACATATATTGTTGATTATAAATGGTAGGGTTTGGGAGGTAGATGCTAGAGAGGAGTCAGGAATCCTGGGACCTAGTATCTTCTTTTCCGCTATCCAGTTGTATGGCCTTGGGCAAGTCATCTTACTTTTTTAGGACTCAATTTCCTTGACTGTAAAATGAAATTGTTAGTTCAATAACTTTATATTAACAGTTGATGGAACCAAGATTTTTAGATAATAGTCAAAGACTAAAGATTGAATTCAGCTGTGTGTGTGTGTGTGTGTGTGTGTGTGTGTGTGTGTGTTGGAGTGGTTCAGATGCTGGAGAGAAATGAGTTCATAAAAAGGGAAAGAGGAGGGCGCCTGGGTGGCTCAGTTGGTTAAGCAACTGCCTTCGGCTCAGGTCATGATCCTGGAGTCCCTGGATCGAGTCCCACATCGGGCTCCCTGCTCGGCGGGGAGTCTGCTTCTCCCTCTAACCCTCCCCCCTCTCATGTGTTCTCTCTCAAATAAATAAATAAAATCTTTAAAAAAAAAAAAAAAAAAAAAAGGGAAAGAGGATACCATGGGTGACAAGAGGATGAGTATTTATAATGTTATATCCTAGATTTCTTGTTTCTGAATACAGACTGAACCTGAGAGTTCTCAGTTTAGAATTAAGATAGGCAGTGTGTGCCACAGTGCAAATAGTACCAGAATAACAGTCAGGGCTCTGGATTCTAGTAGCTGCTCTGTGTGATTAGCAGTATGATATTTGACATGTCATTTCATCTCCTGGGTATTCTCAGATGTAAAAAGAGGTGGTTGGACATGACTACTCAGATCTCTTCCAATTCCTAAAGTCTGATTTTTAAAGAGGAAAATGAACCAATTTTACTGTGTGGTGTGGGTACTGGGTGGAGTGGCCTCATGGCATTTTAGGATCAATCTGAGGCTTATAATTAGAGAACTGTCCAGGCAAAACTTTGTGCCTTCTTTTTTAAGGTCATTTGGGAGATTGGGAATTCAAATTTTGTCTCAAAAATTCTTTTTTTTTTTTTTGTGAGCTATATTCACAATAATGCCATATACCAACCACTGCAAAGCTCAGTGGCTTCTAGCAAAAAAGTCATTTATTTCCCATGCATGCTTCTGCAGGTCAGTTGAAGTTTGGTTGATATTGGCTGGAGTGGGTTCCAGGTTGCAGGTTAGTTTTGGGTGTCTATATGGGAGCAGTGAACTATCCTGAGTACGTGGATTAACTTGGCTGTGTAGATGTACAAGACAGCAAGTCCAGTTGCTCAAGGAAATTTCAATTTTTATGCATAGGTTGTCTCTGCTAATGCCCCATTGGTCAAATCAAATCATATAACCAAGTCCAAAGTTAAGGGGCTTAGAAGTGCACTCTCCTTACTATAAGACCATAGCAAAAATACAGATGTATAGCACTATTATAAAAGAGTGAAAAGACTTTGGACTAAAAGTTCAATGTATGACAACTTGACATAGATGTGTGAGTATGTGGATGTATAATGAAACAAGGAAAGCGAAAGAGATTTCTGAGTCAGCTGGGAAAGAGAACAGCACAGGATTGAGAAGGATTTAGGTTCTATAACTATAGGCCAATCTTTCTATACCCACTAGCGAAGTAGTTTCTAGTACTCTACATAATTGATTGAATGATGCTACTAATGAATTTCTACAGAGAAACTGTTATTATCATGCTCCACAAGGATCTCCCTATTGCTAAAATCCCATAATTGCAGGGTGCCTGGGTGGCTCAGTCGCTAAGCGTCTGCCTTCAGCTTGGGACATGATCCCGGGGTCCTGGGATCAAGCCCCACATTGGGCTCCCTGCTCAGCGGGAAGCCTGCTTCTCCCTCTCCCACTCCCCCTGCTTCTCCCTCTCCCCGCTGCTTGCATTCCTGCTCTCGCTCTCTCTCTCTGTCAAATAAATTAAAAAATCTTTAAAAAAATAAATAAAATCCCATAATTGCTAATTCTCATAATCATTCCTCAAGTCTCACAATATTTGACCTATCAGTGGTATTCAACACAATTGAACACTCTGTCTGCCAAGTACACTTTTTTCAGTTCGCTTTACTTCTGCTCAAAGACTGTTGACCAGAACTAGTCACATGGCTCCTTCCAACTGCAAGGAAATCTGGAAAAGTGAGAGTCCCATGGATATCCAGGGACATTCTGTTGGGTTCTCTGAGCCCACTTTATTTCCCTTGCTTCCACGACTTTGGGGGTGTGCCTCATTTCACCTCCCCCATATACTGAGGACATTCTCTAAAGGTAAGCATTCTCTAAAAGAATAAATGACGAAAATGGCCCTAAAGAACACATAGGAGGAAGGAAAAAAGAAGTAGCGAATGCATAAATGATGGCCTGTATAAGAGGCACTAGGGTGTGGGCACCACTTCCTAGCTGGTGACAGGAGCAGCTTATTTAACCTCTGTGTACGTCCGTTACCTTATCTGTAAAGATAGGAGTGATAGTGATAGCACCTACCAGCACAGGATCATTTTGAGGACAAAATTAATATACATGAGGCACTCAGAACAGTGGCTGGCACGTGGGAAGCACAGTAAGTGCTAGCTATCATTATTTCATGCATTGAACAATTAAATTCTGAATAATAGAGAACTGAAAATAAAAGTGATAGTAAATTTATAAAATTTTAAATCACCTCCCATAGAAACCCTCTTCTAATGAGGAAGATGCTCATTTTAATATGTTTTATTACTAGGATTATGGAAACACATAAAAAAATAAAAACAGAATGTGTTCTTTCTCTGCACATGTGGCACTTTGGCTGGAGGTACATTTTTTTTTTTTTTTTGGAGAGGCTGAACTAGAGCATTTTGGCAATGGAACAGAGCCAATGAGTAGGGGGCACTTAAGATGTGTTTGTAATTGCACACCATATTGTTTTATCGAAACTCATCCCATTTTGTGTCAAGGGAGCATGCTGAGTGTCTCAAGGTCTAAGGGGCTTGTTAGAAGCCTGCAGAGAACTCAGGCCCGCCCCTGCTGATGTGGCTCTGTGGTGATGGCTTTTCTTCTAAATTGACAGCAGGAAGGTATTCTTGCTGCCTTCTTTCCCTCTGCATTTCCAACAAGGAAGAACAGCTGAGGCAAATGAGACAGAATCTTTTTCCAATTACATAGTATGCATATTTCATTTCAGCCGCCGCCTATGAGGAACATGATACTGAGTGATTTAGTGGTGCTGAGGCAAACCCAGCCTACAAAAGATTTGGGGGTACATTGTTAAATTTCCAGAAGATTATTTGGGTGAAATGGCATGGTAGGTTAATTATCAGACTGAAAAGAATAAGGCTTTTAGTTGCTTTAGAGGAGAAATTGCAGTCCTAAATACAGTCCCAAATTACTCTTAAAGCACAAAATGGTAAAAAAAAAAAAAAATTGCGACAAATCAAACTGGCTTTTTAGACTAAAATTGTCTTGAAGGGGAGAGGGCAGAGCTTTTAGAGGAGAGGTGATTTACTTGGTGGCACTTAGATGCTAACTTTTACTTTGAAGAAGGGTATATGTGAATTGACTTTCTTTACTTCACATCATCATATAACTCTTAACTCTTCATAAATGTTCCTGAGGGAAAAGGCCAAGTTGGAATTTTCCCTGTGCTGAACTAAGTAAAACATCAGCCAAAATTCAAGCCAACATTTTTTGCAAAGGCATAACTTCTGAACAAGAATCTAAACAAAGTGAATTATATTTCTTGTTCCTATATCTTTCTTCCTCATGTCTCATCACGTTGGATCCTCCTCCTTTTTTCTCCTTTGGATTAATCCTTCCTTATTTCTCTCTTTTTTTTTTTCTTTTTCCATTTCTGTCTCAAAAAATCCTTTGATATCATACCATACCATAAAGCAGATACTATGGAGTGTGCTGTGGAAGGGGAAGGTGATGTGTGCTGGGGAAGGGGAAGGTGATGTGTGATGAGAAGGGATGGAATGAAGATTTTTTCTCTGTTCTCAAGAAATACGCAAACTTCTGAGGGGTAAATCCATACATAAGGATGCTCTTCTAATTCAGGATGTCTGGACCGGGGCTTTTGGTCATGCTGAGGTCTAGAAGATCTCTCCCAGGTCTCCTGATTTTGGGATATAGACTGTAAGTTTCAGCTTTGCTACTTACTAGTTGGGTGACCTGAGGTTAGAAGTTTCTGAAACCCTTGGAACCTTCATTTTTCTGATCTCTAAGATGGGTATAAGTGTTGGTTAGTTGAAGATCATTAAAAAGAGTGGGTTTCAAATACACAGGAAGATGAATGAGCAGTCTACTACAATAGTAATACCATAGAACTGCAGGTAAAATGAAGGCTTGAAGTAAGGAAGGATGAACAGTACCAAGGGGATGAGGAGGAGGGTAAAGAAATATTAAGTTGGTAGAATCAGGTCTTGGATACCAGGTGAATGGAGGAGTGGAGGTGTAAAAGGTCAGGAGGTTTGGAGGCTTCTGGCTTTGGTCTCTGGTGATGCGATTAACTGGAAAAAGAAATTCAGTACAGATATAATTTACTTTGGGCCTTTGGTTTTGATGGACCTGCTGAACATTCAAGTAGAGATACCCAGAGGGTAATTTGAAACCTAAGTCTGGAGAAGTCATCAAATTTCAACACATATTTGTGAGGCATATAAAACGTGCAAGATAATCTGTGAGACACTGAATATAGAATGGCTATAGAAAGATTTAATTATCCCTTTGCTTTCTAGAGGAGGAGAAAGATGTAAGATAAATACTAATGCAGTGAAATACAGAACTAAAAATATATAAGTTATATGAAGGAAAATCACAGAGTGCTATGAAAATATCTAGTAGGAGGTGCTAATTTAGATTGGGAGGTTTCGGGAGGTCTCTCCGAGGAGATTTAAGCTGTGACTGAGGATGAATTAGAGTTAACTTGGTGTAGTCTACTCCTAGGCAGTGCCTACCACAAAGCCATTCTCTTGACTTTTCCCCATGGCTGCAGGTTGGCGACTACAGGTCTAGTCAACACATCTACATTGTAGCAGATGGAATTAGGAAGAGGAAGGAGTGCTGCCTATCCATTGCAGGACCATTAGCATAGACTTCATCTTTCATCTAACTGGGCAAAACCACAGCATATCACTACCCCTAGCTGGAAGGCAATGAAGGAGAAGGGCTTGGAAATTCAGGTTGGGGAACTTGGCCAATAGTATCTGCTATATTAAGCAAGAATTATGCCTTCAAAATTGAGAGAGAAGGAAGTTTCAAGAAGGTAAATTGGCAACAAAATCAAATGACACAGAGGTTGAGAAAGATGAGCTCTGAAACGAACTATGGATTTGACATTTAGAAGGGCAGAGAACCTGCCCATCATACTCTCTGTTGTATTCCAGGCACCTTCTCCAGCACCTGGGACAGAGTAGGCAATTAATCACTGACTAGGGAAATTAATCTGGCTGCAATGTATTAGATGTATTGCATGCATAAAGGTCTGTATTGATCATCCAGTATAAATTAAATTCTAATTTTCTCTAAGTAAATACTTTCTGGAAAGAGTGAGCATCTAGAGAGTTATCCTTCATATGTACATCAGAAACCAGTTAGGAGGAATAGACTAAAGTTAAAAAATATTTCCCCAAAGCTCAATGAAAGTAAGAAAAAGGAACTACCTGGAAGAATTTGCCTACCTCTATAATTTTAGTAGCAGTTTTTAGTAGGGACGGGTGGTTTGTAGACATGGAAAAGCTGTTTATGTAACATTATAGCTATGTACATATGCTCTCTTGTTATAGGAAAGATTCAAAGCTGTTTTCTGTCGCATAGGTTGGTAGAAAAATTTCCACGACAGACATTTGTGTCATCAAATGTGTCCAATCAGTATCTTACATTTGCATAGCACTTTAGCGTTCACAAAGCACATTTTAATGTAACATCTCATTTAATTATCTCAATCAGATGGGAGGTTATTAGGGCAAGTATCATTAATCCATCATTTTATCACTGAAAAAAAATAGATCTTAAATAATTTACTAAAAATCACACACATACTAAGAGATTGAGTCAGGATTCAAACATGAATTTTAATTCTCAATTCAGCGTTCTTCACCAAATAAAGTTGGCTTCCAAATACATTGAACTAGTTAGGTAGTTAGTTTCACATTGTTACATGAAACCTCCAAAAGAGTATCTGCTTCTGTGGGATGGGGTGGGGGTGCTTATTCGAATCAGTAGCTAAATAAGTTTCTGAAATGCTCCCTTCTCTTTGCAGAGACAGCTAAAAAAGCATGAAAGGGGACAGCCTTTCTATACGGATGAGAGTAAGAATCACAAGGCAATTCAGGAATCCTGTGTTAAGTGGTGTTCTTAATGTAGGAAAACTGCAAGGATAACTTCCTTTTTCCCATTCATTTACGGTATTCTCTGCACATGGCCAAGTATTTACTGTCCATGCATTATTTTAGTTGGAAATAAGAAAAACTTCACAAAAGAAGTAAGTTATAGGTACATGTGGTAACCTGATCTGATTTAAAGCCTGATTAGAACTTAAGCATTTTTAACTCCTTAGGGAGCGTGGCTTCCCCTGTGGACATTCTGCCTTTCCTCCCAGTTTACATTTCTACCTCAGTTTCAAAACTGAGTTTTACCTGATGTCCCTTTCTTCTGGAATCTTCTGCAGCTTATCATATGCACTTTGAGCCCTTTTAGAGTAAGTGTTGATATGTTTACTTGGATCCTTTCAATTCCCCGTCTCCTCTTCCTTGTGACCAGTGACAGGAATATGCACCCATCTTTTTAAAAAGAAAAGCAGTAACTATAAATATATTTGTGGTCTATAATTCCAGGGTTTTATTTTGTGAAGGGAAAAAGACGAAGAAGAAGAGAAATAACTCACTATTCTTAAAAGATACTTATATTGTAAGGGGCGCCTGGGTGGCTCAGTTGGTTAAGCGACTGCCTTCGGCTCAGGTCATGATCCCAGGGTCCTGGGATCGAGCCCCGCATCGGGCTCCCTGCTCAGCTGGAAGCCTGCTTCTCCCTCGCCCACTCCCCCTACTTGTGTTCCCCCTCATGCTGTCTCTCTCTCTCTCTCTATTAAATAAATAAATAAAATCTTTAAAAAAAAAAGATACTTATATTGTAAATTATTGCCCATTTAATTTGACAAAGTTTAAGTTTGCGGGCCTTGAGGCTAGGAGCAGTTCTGAGCTGCCTGAGAGATAAATGAGAGCTGCTGATCCAGGTGAGCAATGGAGCTGAGGGACTCACTTGTCACTAGGTGACTTTGGAGATTATGACTCTGTGTGCTCTGAGAAGCCTTGCAGGTGGACGTGTGCAATAAATCAAAACTAATCATATCCGGAAGAGAACAACAGCTGTGTTTACACCCTTATGGGGTTATGTTGACCCTCCCTGGCGGGCCTTCTAGAAGTGTTAGATGTGACAACTTGCTAATAGTTTATCTGAAACAGCTTTTGAATCCATTTATTAAAGTTTTAAAGATTTATTTTATATCTTTCTTCTAGGGTCCAGGGTTCAGGACATTCATTTATTCACTCAACAAACCATTCTTAATGTTCTCTGTATGCCAGTTGTGGGCTGGTGAGATGCAGAGATGAACTAGTCAATGTCTTTATAATTAAGAAACTTACAACCTAGTAAAGAAGGTAAAACACATAGACCGCGAAAGAAAAAAATGTGGCATGGGAATATTTAATAACAGTATTTTATATATTAATATATTTAATAGAAAAATAAGAGAAAAAATAGGAGTAGGAATATATTAAAAGAGTGGCAACAAGAAGGCTCGGTGCAGACGTAACAGGCTCCCATTCTATATTATTGCCTGCTTTCATTTGCAGAACACTTTCTTGAATATAAATGACTGTAGTGATATTCAGCTAAAATTATCTAGTCATAAGAAATTTTAGTGAATTGGTTCAAAAAGCAAGCACAATTACTAAGGTTTACAAATGGCAAAACCCAGCAATTACAAAGTGATGAATTTGTTTGTCTTTATCTCTGTGCTTGCCCACATTAGAGTCCTCTGTACAATTTTTGGTACTAGAATTAGAGAATAATATAGAGAGCTTTCAAAGATTCAGAATTAAAGTCCACAAATTGAATAAAACAAGATCCTTCACAAGGACAGTACCAAGTGGCTTGGGGGCATCTAACCCTCCGAGCTCCCTGCTCTGCCCCCAGTAAAGATGCAGTGCAAGTAAAACTGTGCTCAACGTTCACAGGCAGCTTTAGGACAGAAGTTGGCATCCTTGCTAGCCAACCAGATTATTACCTCCAGGGCCCTTTTAGGTAGAAATTCTGGAGCCTCCACACGTCCCTAAATGATGGAAATAAGATTTATGAGGAATATCTATGGGATTTTCAGCATCTGCTTCACCCTAAGTACTCAAAAATATTTATCAGAATGAATGAAGATGGGCGCCTGGGTGGCTCAGTTGGTTAAGCGACTGCCTTCGGCTCAGGTCATGATCCTGGAGTCCCGGGATCGAGTCCCGCGTTGGGCTCCCTGCTTGGCAGGGAGTCTGCTTCTCCCTCTGACCCTCCTCCCTCTCATGCTCTCTGTCTCTCATTCTCTCTCTCTCTCAAATAAATAAATAAAATCTTTAAAAAAAAAAAAAGAATGAATGAAGATGAGGATGAGATGTGACTCCAAGACTGACTTAGCTTTTACTTTCTGTACCTCCTCTGTACCTCTTTTGGATTTAAATAGAAAATTATTATGAATTTGTTAATATTGTTAAAAATGGATGGAATGGAAGGCCCCATACCACCAAAGGATCCAATGTGCAAAATAAAGGATTTGGGGTAGATAGATTACTTCCTTATTGATGTGGTGGACAAGAAAAAATATTGCCCAGTTAATTTATAGGACTCATTTTTAAAAGGAGAGTAGATTTTCAGTAGTCTGGGATAGTTTCAGAGAATAATTTGAAGACCTATCAAAGTTCATTTCTGCCCTGCAGGTAATAATATAGGACTATATCTACATGGAAAACTTAATGATATGTGAAAAAATTATGGATTCATGGAATCATGAAGATGAAATAATCATTATTTCATCAATTCTCAAGCTATTTATATTTTTTTCCTTCCACATATCCTATTGCTTAACTAACATCCATCTCTGGAAGTTTTCCTTTATTCATTGTAACATGTCTTCATTGAAGACCTGCAGTAGGAAATGCTAGTGCCAGGGACTGTGGGGGAGACAAAGATTACTAAGAAACAGTTGCTCTTTGCTTTTAAAGAGCATACAAACTTGTGTGAAGAAAGAAGACCCTAAAGGGGCTTGAAACTTCAGGCTCATGATTTGTAACAAAATACCTATTTAATTGTTAACATCTAATCTTTTATTGTATCATACATCCTTTTCCATTATTCTGGGCTCCCCTCCCCAGGCAAAGAAATGGATGACATAGGGTTGGTTACAGACTATTTGACCAGCACAATTTTGGCTGTAAATACTTCCACTAACTCACTACACACTTACACACACACACATACACACACACATAAAATTTTAACTGATATGAATTTGGAGGCAATTATTTTATGTTAGCTTAATTCTGAGTTGCTTTTCTTCACATCAGAATGCAGTGGTATGTTGAAGTAAAAGCATATTTTGGCTTTCCCATGGGTGTGGGCTTTCTCCCTGGGTTTACACATTTTCCTTTGTGCCTATTGTGGAATGGTTTGTGGAGACTGCAAAAAAGCAGAGGCCTAGCCTGACTCCTCGCCTCTCCCCCACCCCTTCCAGCTCATCATAGTCTTATATAATCCAAGAGAAATCTGCTTTTGGTTAGAATGCAGTGGGGAGCAAAGTAAGAATTTTTTTTTCTTTTGTACATGAAAATGTTCCAAGTTTGTATGAAAGTTCTGTCAAAGCAACAACTTTTAAATGGAGGCAGCTGGAAATCATTAAGGAAACTTGCAGTGGACAGTGATTAAAGCAGGATGGAATTTCTACTCTCTGTCTCTCTCTCTTTTTATGGTACTTTAAGCAAGTTAGTGTTGCTTTTGAAACTTGAATTAGCCCTCTGACTATGAGAGTTGGAAAATTATTTTACTCTTTTACTTCCTAGAGACCACTCCACTGATTTTTGAGGCTGTTACTGCAAATGAATAAATGAACACATTTGGAACTAACTGGTGCTCGGCAGCAGTGTGCCTCATATTTCATGATTATCCCTGCATCTTCCTGGTCTGAGTCTGATTTGAAATGATAACCACTGAGGAACATTATGAACACTTTGTGGCTACTTTCCTAGTCTTATATGATAACAGAAGGCTACTTTCTAAGGCCCCAATTTTTACCTCCCACCTTTCTTCTTTAATGGTTGTGCCACTTTTAATGACAAGAAATAGTTGCAAATGAGTCACTCCAAGTTCTCTTTCTGTTCCAACTTTCTATAGGTTCAGTCACAAGGCATACAGGGACCTCAGCAGCAAAGGCTGAGGGGTAGAGGCTGAGATCAGAGCTGGGAAAGCATGGCTGTGGGTGTGGCGGGTTGGGGTGGGTGTTGCTATAAAGAGGTTGAATCTGGTCAGTGGAGCAGGACAGAGGAAGCACAGATGATGGATAGAACTTGGCAGGGACAGAGTCTAGGAGATTAGTCTATTGGGAGAATGACCCTGGCTCATGGCAGGGTGTGTGGAACATAGGGTCCAGGTCTCTCCAGGAAAGCAGATTACCATTACACAGTCAGAAAACAAACTCAGTTAGAAGGGGATGTTAGGAGAGATCATGGCGGGCTGAGGAGAGCAAACAGCCTCAGCTGGTATTGAATTCCTGGCAGCAAAATGAATTTTCATGATTGTTTGCTTGCCTCACTCAGTGCTGGTGAAACACTGGGCTTCCTTAGTAGGACTGGGCTGGAGAGACTGGTGGAATCTTTCATGACCTGTCTCCAGCTCTTCTTCCCACTTAACCACATCGATATCAAACAAGGAAGTCTGTGCTCTTCCTCATTTTTCCTTTTAATACTTATTATGAAGACCAGAACATAGAACTTACTAGAATTTTGATGTGCCAAAATAACCTTCCTACAGTGAATGAGCAGGGTGGAATCACAAGACAACTTTGAGCTTTCCCCCTCTTCCCATTCCAAACTTCTTTGTTGCTGGGAGAATTCCAGGAAGAACACAGTGGCTCTTTTCATTTATTAGATAGTGAGAAACCCTTTGTGCTCTTCTAGTCACCCAAGAGATCTTATTTCAGTTATTAAAATGTTGACTTCCATGTAATAACATTAATGTTATTTGAAGTTGAGGCTTATGGTCTTTCTTAGCTTAGGACTGCAAGAGGTGACCTGCAGGGGAAGGTGGACTGGTGAGCTCCATCTCAGATTCACTACTTCCTGCTTCTATGCCTCCCCCTCCCCCTCCAGCTTGCTATTGCAGGTTCTAACTCCATAGGAGGAGGCTGAGGGAGAGGGAGGAGGTCAGAGGAAAGGAAAGGTATTATTTGATCAGTGTGAAATTAGCTGATGTCTGTGTTCTCTGCACTTGGCAGGTTTTTTAAAGCTGACACTTTCTCTTGGCAAACTTTAGTGCATTATTTGAAAATTGCCCACCCTCCACCCCCAAATCACTGGGGTATCTGACCTGCAGTTCTCTTGATGTACTGGGAAATTCATCATTGCAGATGCTTGCTTATTTGATATTCTCCCTGGGTCCCTGGGAATCTAGTATACACTCCTTTGTAAGAGTTACCGTGTACCTCGAGGCAGTCATTTGGGGCAGTATTTAGAGGACCTTAAGGCTGTCTCTTTTCTCTTGCATTCACGTAAACTTTCACACATCCTTTGCACCAAAAAACTTTTGTAATCTTTCTTTGTAGCAATCCTTCTTGTCTTCCATTAGAGTAGAGTTGCTAGTCTGCTAGAGTTTTTCTATTCTATTGTCCTCTGTCAACACTGGGGCACACCTTGAACTCTCTAAGTGGTTCCATTGAAGCCACTTTCTGTTCTGGGTTCAAGAAGAGGGAAAGCATGCCTAAATTTTCCTGTCACGGAGAATGAGAGGGACTCAACACTCATCAACAGCTCTCTTACCAAATCTTATTTTTAAATTCCAATTCCTCTTTAGCCTCCATCCTCCATTATATGGTAGAGATGGGTGGTTTGGTCAGGCTTGCTTGCTTATTTATTTATTTATTATTTATTTACTTACTTACTTACCTACTTACTTATTTACTTACTTACTTACTTACTTACTTAACCACATCTCAGCAAGCCTTATACAGATGGTATCAAACTTCTCAGTGGTTAAAGAAATGTTTAGCACCCATTGTCTTGGGACCTCTCTAAAACTAAAGAGAAATAATCCATTTAAAAAAATCTTGTTAAAACCTGATTCAGACACTAAAGGTGTATTGTTTTCTTGGTGGTAGAATCATCAAGAAAGAATGAGAGTTTTCTTTTCCCTCCTAGGTTTATTAACTTTGAAGAGTTGTGGGGTTTTTTTTATTTAACATATGCTCTCTATTTTCACAGAAGTCTAAGTGCTAAACTCAACTTCTGTATATGAATCTATTATTAAGAGACAACTCTTGTTAAGAATAACAAAACAAAACATTAATTTGGCAGAGGTCTTAAAGTCTATAGTTGAGTAGACAAACTATTAGATTGATTAAAGAGATTTTCATACAAAGGCAGTCTACTAATTTGCTGAGCATTGTATCTCAAGGTTAAAAAATCCTGGCTACATTTTAAAGCAGGGAAGATCAATTAAAACATTCATTAGATTCCTATTTAGACTTTAATTGTCAACTCTGCTCATTTGTTGGAACCCTTTTTTAGTCATTAGTGTCTGTCAGTAAGAAATATGTCTTAATTTCACTTATATTCATTTATTCATCCTTTCATTCAATCAACAAACATTAATAATGTGCCAAGCACTTCGCCAGCTTTTAAAAATATACTGATGAAAAAGACAAAGCTTACCCTCAAGGACATATTCACCTCAAATTTTCATGTTATTGAAATTAGTATAAAGGCATTAAGTTTTACTAAAGTTAGAAAAATAATTGCCTTTCACAATGGAAATATACAGAAAGGACCTTAATAAATGTAAAACCTAATTGTTCTTTTCTGTCTGTGGTTATTAATTATCCCAAGTACTTTTCAGTTTTAAGATATCTAAGTTTCTTTTGTTTTGGTTGCTGTTGGGCCTTGCATCTGTTGGAGAGCTCTTGGGAACAGACAATATATATTTTCATTTGAATTCTGTAGGACCACAGAATCAAGGGTCAGTAAATTCCCCATTTTCTGTTCAGAAGAAGAAGTTCCCTATCTTACCTTTATAACATGGAGAGTAGAGCTAGTTGAATTTCCCAGATTCTGAACAAAGGGATTTCTGTGTATAACAGGTAGTGGGGCTCTTATACATGTGAATCCTTAGAGGAAGACTGTAAGCTCTCCAAGATCACCTACATGTTATGGGTAAACTTTAACTACCTTCCAATTGGGCAGCTTAACTTCTGATTCTTTAGATAAAAACTACCTCCTCCCTTTTTTGGTGCTTCTGGACAAGATCTGGGTCAGCAGTTAGGCCCTCCAGAGCTGCTGAATGTATGACCCACACATTTCTGAACACTTTGCAGTCAGAACTGTAGCATGAGATTTCTTTTCTTGGTGTATAATTCCAGTGATAAAGTAATTTTGCACTAGAGGTTTAATGCTGAATTTTTCAATTCGATCTAGTAGATTTTAAGTGCTTTCTTGCACCTATGATGCTACCAAACATTGTGAAGGATACAAAAGACTTATCAACCATAGTCTTCCCTATTAGACAGACACATGACAATGGAGACTGCACAATGTGGTGGCCAGAGAGCCAGCCAAGAGCCAAGACTGTCTGCTCTGCCGTGAACAAAATATGTGAACTTGGTCATGTCACAATTTCTTTGGGTCTTGGTTTCAACAAATATTTATTTTATTTCATTTGAAAAATCTGGAAATATTTCAAACACATAGAAAAGTACAGAGAATATTATAACATATACCCATGTATCCATCAATAACAGTTGTCCTTAAAAAAAAAAAAGGAATAAAATATCACAGAAAAGAGTTGAAATCAACCCTATCCTATTTTATGTCTTTTTTATTCCAGAGATTACCACTCCTGTAGTGGATGTTTGTTCTTGCTACCTAAATTATTATAATTTTCAAAAACTATGTAGAGTACTATTTATGTTGTTTTTAGATTTAAACCAATGATGCCATATTGTGTGGGTATTTTTGCAACTTCTTTTGTTCACTTAACATTATATTGGAAGACTCATCATGTTGATACCTATACCTTGATTTATTCTTTACCTGTTGTACCATTAAATAAATATACTTTGAATTTCCCTTCCCATATATTTGAACATTTAGGTTGTTTCCAATTTCCTACTATTTCAAACTATGCTGTACTGAACATCATTGCATAATGTCTCCTTGTGTACGTGTCTGAAAGTTTCTCTAGTGCAGAGCTTTGCAAGTTCCCAACTGATGCACTATACCACATTAAAGTACTCAGATCTGTGTCAGTTCAGGTCCTTGGAGAAGCAGATGACCAAGATGGGAAGTAGATGTACAAGGGATTTATTTTGGAAAATGTTTGTGAAGAATAAAGGGGAAAGGAATAGGATAGGGCAGGAGAGCCTTTAGAAGTCAATACAGATTTGACACCTGTGAAAGAAGAGGGCAAAGGGAGGACTGGATTGGAAGAGTCTTGGCCACAACACAGCTCTGAGAAAACATCCTCCAGGCTGATGGTTAGAGGAGTCCAGTATCAGCTAGGAATGGACTGGCTCTTGTACCCTATGCTATGCTCAGCCAAGGGCTGGGGGTATCCAGGGAAAGTACTGTGAGCCCCACAGTCCCAGAGAAAGAACTGAGGCAGCTAGAGGAGATATAACCAATTGTGAGGCCCAGAACCGCTAGGAACCGGGCAGTGTTACCTGGAGTTTACTGTTCCTGCTAAAATGAATTTTCTTTCTCCCATTGGCTCTGGGGATCCCACTTTCTTTCTTTTGAGGCAGGGTATGTATTGAAATGTTTTTTATTTCATCCTATTTTATCATACATTTCTACACGGTTTAACAGAAACGGGGTTCTGTTTCTTCAACTGTCTGTGTTATCAGAATTGGAAAGACTTCATTTTCTTAATCTGTGAAATGGGAGTTTGGACTCAATGATCCCACTTTCTGCTCTATTCTGATTCTAATTTAAAAAAAGAAAGAAGAAAAGGAAGTGGGACAGCCAATAATGTTAGTGGAATGATGTAGCCAGAGATAACCTAAGACAAAACCTTGGACAATAGGTCTTGAAAGAAAGATGGGAACAGTATGAACTGTAGGTCATCTTCATTTCATAAAGTAGGGGTGTCATGTAAGTTTGACTTCTTTTGTGACATCTTTGATGGAAGGATTCATGGCTTATTTATCTGTGTGTATATGGTCCTAAATACAGCAAATTCTTGGGTCATAAGAATAAAAAAAAATAATGTGTATTAGATAGAACTTAATAGAAGAATCAACACTATTGTTCATTATTCAGAGGGGAGTTTAGTCTTGTACTTAGAGACCTACATTTTACATTTTTACGATCTGTATAGGTAGGCAGGAAGAATAGAATTTATATGTGATGTGATGTGTGTGTGTGTGTGTGTGTGTGTGTGTGTGTATGTATAAATTAAAGCTAAAGCAGTGATGGAAAAGAAGACCAGGAATTTGGGATGAGATGATCTTGTCTTCATTTTGGAATATCAAATACAATAGAATTCTTTTGACAAGGTTATTAAAACATAGACAAATTATCACTTTTTCCCCCAAAAAATAACAATATATTGCTCAAGCTGTAAGTAGTGGCAGTAACTTGGGTCTTTCTATATGGCTCAGCATATCATTCTTTGACCGCAGCCAATAATATGAGAAAAGGAGCAAATGGTCCCAGATTGACCAAATCAAATCGTAGATGCCTAATTTGCAAAACTCACCATTCTTATTCGGAAAGCTGCCACAGAAGCACATTTGGACTTTCTTCACAATTAAAATTGCCCCTTACTCAACAGGTCTGTTTTTAAAACTGCATTTCTTTTGTTCCGCTGAATCATAAAGGTTTTTTCATCAGTAAATAAAGTGAACTTTAAAGATCCAATCTCACTGTGTCCAATTTTCTCATTTAGTACTGGTGTTAATGTCAATATAAGCCTGGTGGTTATAACCAAAGCATTAGGCAGCTTCTCTTTCAGTTAGGTTCACATGAATTTGAATCTGCTGATTTAGGATTCTGGGATTTCCTATTCTTCCCTAGCATTTATGAATTCAACTTGCATTTTCAGATTTCCAAAGGCCACTTGAGGGTTTAAGTAATGCCTTTAATTATAACTTAAAGTATAGGCAATTGTATTTCATGAAGCTAACAATTATCCAGAGTATATTATTAGAGAGTGAGTTATTGAAGTCTGCATAGTTTGTGAAAACCCATTGAAATAACTGGGGGAGAAAAGAGATAAACTAGATTGGAACAATGGAGCTTGAAAACAACTTTGATTATGTCTGGAGTTTACATGGTAATGAGTCCTAATTCTCAGGCATTAGAGTTCTTTGTAAAAATCCTTACAGTCTCTCTTGTTTACCCTCATTCAGAAATAGAGATGTTGGCAATATTTTCATT
This sequence comes from Leptonychotes weddellii, assembly GCF_054177405.1. NCBI lineage: Eukaryota > Metazoa > Chordata > Mammalia > Carnivora > Phocidae > Leptonychotes > Leptonychotes weddellii. The sequence continues at coordinate 63,119,751 of NC_138380.1, forward strand.
AACTTTTTAAATATAAACACTGAGTGCTAATGTGGTAGCTGACTATGCTTTTGCAGACTTTATTTTATGTAATTCTTAAAATTTCCCTGTGACATAGGTGATAATGCTCCCTTGAGAATGGATGCTAAGAGGAGATAAGCAATTTGCTGGAAATCACATACTTTAGAAGTAGGAACACTGAATTGCAACTCATATCTTCTGCTCTAGAATCTAGACTAAAAAGCCCATTATATGATCAAGTGACTAGAATGGTAGAGCAATTTTCCAGTATTGAGGCATTTGCAGGTGATTTTAAAAATTTGAGTAAGTAAATACAAGAATGACATTGAAAAATACATTGAAAAATGACATTGAAAATCAAAAAATTGATTTAAGAATCAATGCCAATATTTTTTTTTCCAACCTGGCCCATTATTCCTAGTAATGCTCACATGTCCCAACACCCTAATAAGTCTGGCATAAAGGAGAGAAATGTATTTGTATCAGACATGGTTTGAATTCTAACCTTCATTTATTTGTTGTATAACCTTGGGCAAACTCTTTGATTTACTTATTTGTAAAATGGTAAAAATAATCGCAACCCCAACAGGGTTTTTTAGGAATACATGAGATGGTGTTTGTAAAGTGCCTGCCATTCTAGGTACTAAATAAATGTTGGCCATTCTATTTATAGTAGTGCCGAGTGGGGCATTATTTCAACGTAGAACATCTCACCCCTTATAGAAGGTAGATAGTTTTAAAACACATCATGGGAGATTTGTGATCATTTAAGTGACTCACATAGGCTATATTTTCCTGGATTTTCAGTGCAATGGTTTTCTATCTGTATTTTTATTTAAAAATCTAGGATATGGGTTGGAAAATTCATAGCCCTTTTTACAGCGTTTCTTTTGCTTCCACGGATAATTTAAGTCCATATTTGGTCTTATTCTTTGATTCTAACATATGCAATTCTCTATAAGTAAAAGTTGCAGCATGTTTTGCAAACTCAAAGATGTTTTAGGTCAAAACAATCTTCCTATTAAGTTTGTGACCACCTGAGATTTTAGTCTTATTTGCTTACCATGGTCTCTCTGAATGGAATAGCATGACACTAGCACTGGAATGAATTAAATAATGGCATTTTTGCTCCCTTCTCAGTAGAAATCTGCAGTGAACATCCTTGCAGGTGGTAGTTCTAATGTTCCTTATCTCATTAGATAGCTTAAATGAACACTTGTGAGTGTGTCGGAAGAAGACAGAATCTACAGGATCTCAGTCCTTCCTCACCCTGTCCTCCCTGGTCTTCTCCCCCTCCACCTTCTCCTCCTCTTACTCCTCCTCCACTGTCTCACCATCTCTCTACTCCTTTTATAGCTACTTCTGCATTGGATGATATTTATAAAACAGGCCTGAGGACATAGTGTGCTAGGCAGCTGGGCAGTTTTCAGAGGCAGTAGAAACAGGTGACTTTCCCATCTGTAGCACTCCTTTAAAAATATAAAATAAAAAATATAAGTAATTTCAGAGAAGATGCCTGTAGTGATGATGATTTCATAGCTAACACTGGCTAACATTTATTTAGCACTTACTTATGTGCTAGGCACAATGTGCTTTGCATAATTTCACACGTTTCTTATGATAATCTTACTATGAACCAAATTGTGTCCCCCTAAAGTTCATATGTTGAAGCACTAACCCCCAACATGACTGTATTTGGAGATGGGGGGCCTTTATTGAAGTAATTAAGGTTAAAAGAGGTTGTAAGAGTAGGCTCCTGCTCTGATGGGATTAGTGCCTCTATAAGAGGAGAGCAGAGAGCCCTCTCTCTCTATCTGTCATGTTAAGGAAACAGTGAAAAGGCACATTCCGCAAACCAGGAAGGGAATTCTCACTAGAAATCAACGCTGCTGGACCTTGATCTTGGGCTTCCAGCCTCTAGAACTGTGAAAAAATACATTTCTGCTGTTTAAGTCACCCAGTCTGTGGTATTTTGTTATGGCAGCCTGACCCGACTAACACAAACCATAACTATAACCCCTTTTTATAGATGAGGAAACTGAGGCTCGGATTATTGAGGTAAAGAATTCTGACCAAATTCTAATCCTGTTCATAATTTTTCTGTGCCTTCTAGCTCAGAGTGAAATTTGGGGGGTAGGGGGCTGCTTTTAATTGTTTTCTCCAACCATATGTTTGCTTCCATTTCTCCCTCTGATTTTTTCCCTTTTTTAAAGAGTTGTTCTCTCAGTGCTCAGCACTCTCCATTTTCTGTTTTCTTCCCAAACCCTATCCCCCAGCCACATGAAGACATTTTGTTGTTGCCTGGTGTCCTCCCTCATCTCTTCAAAATGTTTTCTGAGAACCATTTCCTCCCTTGATGTTGAGGGTTTCTCTCACTTATCAAGCGTATCCTTCTCCTTACTCTATTATAATGTTGTTTCCTCAGTGTTTCCACTTGGAAAAATATCTCCTGGAAGACATTGTGTACTTTGGTAAAGTTTTTGGTAATCTGAAGGCAAAGAGTAATAAGAAAATAGGCAGATAATGTGTCATTTTTCTAAGTCAAGATTTAGCAATTCAACCTCCACTTACTCTCCACTTCTTAAAGAATTGAAAGATGATTTATTTTGTGCTATTATAAAAAGGCATCCTACCTATTCCTTTCCTATTTTAATTGTGAAGTAGTCCTTTGAAATTTTGAATTCTCAACCCATGGGGGTACAAATTCTCTGTAGCTTATTGAGCTGACAATATCAAGACATGCAGTAATGAACTGTAGACATGTTTCTAGTCTTGAATACCCAGGGCCATCTTATTGTTTACATTACTCATCTCTCTCATGTAAGAGAAAAATAAAGATATTCCCCATAGATCTTTCATTTTACCAATTTTGTGAGTCATCCTTATTCTCTCACTCCCTTACCTAAACTTGTAATAAATCATCAGGTCCTGGAGATATAACTTCTTAAATACAGTATCTCTTGCAATCAGTCTTCTTGTCTCCAGCCCCCTGCCATTATTTCAGGCCCTCTTATTGCTGCCCTGTCACACTCTCCTCTTGCTTATAACCCTTCATGACTCCTTGAATAGAGGATAACATATATGTACAGAAGGGTACATGTGGTCTTCTGGGCTTTAATTCCTATCTATAAATTCAATCTTATCCCCTACCCCTTATCTATAAATTCAATCTTATCACCTACCCTTTCTTCATCCCTGTTCTTTGCCTGGAAATTTTGAGAAATTGATTCATTCTGCATGCACTGACAGCTATATAGCAGACACCCTGCTGGATGCTGGGGACACAATGGTGACCAAGATAGATATGGTCATGATATGTCCTCCTGGAATGTGCAATCTACAAGGAATACAGATAAGTCTGCAGGAGTTATGCTAGAGTATGTTAAGCTCTATGGTAGGGAAGTAATGGCATACAGTTAGGGAACATAGAAGTGACACCTAATTCAGACTTGGGGAGATCAGAGAATTCATTACATCCAAGTCAAGACTAGAAGGTTGAGAAGGTGGTATTGAGATCCAAGGCTTAAGAGTTGAGGTCAAGGAGTAACTGCTTCAGAGAGAACATCACTTGCAAAGGTGATAAAGTACATGTTATTCATATTCAAAGAACAGAAAGTACTTTATTGTGTGATTGCAGAAGTGGCTAAGAGAGCTGGGTTGGAAGATGAGGCTGGAGCGATAAATATCACTAAAAATCAGACTCTTTTAGGCCACTGCTCATGCTGTTCCTTTTGCTTGAAATGACCTGGCAGCCTCCTACTCAGCTTAACCATCTTCTCCTTTATAAAGTGTTTCCTTATCTTGCTCAGTGGTACAATTCTTATCTAGCACATACTTGGGTTTTCACTCATATCACTAATCTGTTTCTCCTACTAGAAGGTCAACTCCAGGAGGCAGAGATGATCATTTATTTGTCCTTACATACCCCTGTATTTAGCATAGGACCTATTATAAAGTGCTTGCCCAATCAGGAACATCTGCTAATGTTGCACTTTGGAAAAGATCCTGTTTTTGCCATGGGTAATAGAACACTTTGGTTCATTCAAAGGCTTGGGGTTGTATAGGTGTATAATGCCTTACTTTAACATGTCCATTGATACATGGAGTTAGGAGACTGTACAACACTGTTATGTTTATTTGATGCTATAGACTAATATAAAAATATAAAAATCAGGCATGACTTACAGAAGTGTGATCAGGCTCCAAATTTTTTGCTTTGAGTACTGATTTTTTATGAAGTTTGAATGAACAAAGGTTGAGGGAGAAGGTATGTGTTAAGTGTCTTCTATATTGAAGGTCAAGGGCTGAAGCCCTGCTTCTGCTTTCTCAGAAAGCAGATACCAGAATCCATCCTGGCCTCACTCCTGGTAGGCCAACAGGATTGGATTAATAAGGTGTGTGAGGAAAAGAGAAGAATGAGGAAAAGAGAAGAATGAAGATGTGGTGGTGAGAGCAACAGAGGTATCTCTGTAGGCCTGGGATCTTTGGGAAGTGCCTCCAGAATGAACTTACTACTCATTTTTAACTGAGCATCTAAGAAAGAATGTCTCCTCTGCCCTTTGACGACCTATAGATCTATGCATAAGCGCCCAGACCTAATGTGCTAATCTTCAGTTGTACTAGCCTCTAGCACATACAGCTTCTAGGGTGGATTTCCAGAAGCCAGCACCAAGGGCAACCGACTTTTACTTCCAGAATTTTTGTGCATAGCAAGATTAGTGGAACCTTGGAGAAAGAGGAACTTCCTGTTCATTTAAGAAAGCAGGAAGCCATAGTTGTTATGCTTGGGGGTATTGCTGTTTGTTTCTCAAGGTGGTAAAACCTGGACTTAGGTTGCACAGTATTGCACATATACACCAGAAAGTGCCCCAGATGGGTGAGGTATACGGCAGTGAGCTGAGAAAGCTTTAAAAAAACTAAATAAAACAAAACCCTTTGGCATATGGTAGCAGAACTCGGCAGAAAATGGCCAGTCTTCGGAGTATGTTGGACTTAATGAGAAACCCAGATGCTCTTTTCTTTTTTCCTTTTCCCAGAGTGTATTTAAAGGTTCTGAATCTTCATGGTGTCTTCCAAATATGCTCTTCTTTTTCCATAGGCCGACTGCTACCAACCCTAATATTTTCCTCTCTGGACATACAGGCTTGACTCAAAGGAGAGGAATTAGTGTAAAGCTTCATATTTCTACATGTTGAGACTGAACTGTTGAATTGGAGCGGGATACTTTTTACATTATCCCCATCTGCTTTCTCTACCCCAGGACTGAGCAGAGAGTTGCAGGCAGAAGTGCTCAGTTGTTGACTGGTTGTGAGGACAAAGGAAGTAGCAGCCATTTAGCTTCTTCTTTTGGGTTACAATGGACTGGGCTTGTGGGTGAATCACAGCTTTAATTATTTCAACCATCAAGACTGTACATGAACCTCTCCATTCTCTATTTAATTCTTTTAAGATTGATCTTTCTAATGGCATGCATATGGTCATGGATCAACAAAAAGTTATGACAAGTGCAGAAATGGCTTTGTGATTCATTTTAATGGAAGGTGTGTGTGTGGGGGGGCAGTGGTAAAGAATACTGGGGATGGGATTTTTTTCCCCAATGTGGCTTCAAAGCAAATCAATGCAAGGAGCTTGCACATCCCTGAATGTTACATTCCTGAATGTTCTTTTCATTCTCACTGCTTTGCTAGTCATATCAGTTATCTATTGCTGTATAATAACTTGTCCCAAAATTTAGAGGCTTAAGAACAACAAAAATGTATAATCTCACAGTTTCTGTGCATCACAGATCTGGATGTAGCTTAGCTGGGCCCTCTAGGTCAGAGTTTCTCACAATGCTGCAATCATAGTGCTGGCTAGAACTCTAGGCATTCTGAGAACTGACTTAGGGAGAATCCACTTCCAAGCTAACTCACATGGTTGTCGGCATGTCATGATGGCTTTTGGCTGGAGACATCAGTCCCCTGCCAGGTGGCCTTCTCCATAGGGCTATTCAGAACATGGCCACTTACTTCCCTTAGATCAAGGAGTCTAAGAAAGAGCAAGAGATGGCAAACAAGATGGAAGTCACATTCTTTGGAAGGGAAGTAGCCTAATTTTGGGAGTGGTATCCTGTTACTTTTCCTGTAAACTCTTCATTAGAATCAAATCACTAAGTCCAGCCCACAATCAAGGGGAGAGGATAACACAAGGGCATGAATATCAGGAGGTGGGGATCACTGGAAGCTATTACAGAATCTCCCTACCTAATTTATTAATTAATAAGCAACTCTTTATTAAAGGTCACTATATAAAAAGCTCTGCTCTGTGGACTGTAGTTTCAGAAGGGCCCCAAGTGCAGAGAAGGATGCAATGTGCTTTGTTCCTCAAAGTGGGATTTGCAATCTATCTGAGAAAAAAAAAAGTTTATACTTTAAAAATATCCTGCAATAATATGTCACTATACATAAGTGCTCAGAGAGTAACAGAGGTGGGAGAGCTCTCCATGGAGACAATTTAGGGCTGTGTCTGACCTAAGAGAGAGATGGGTCCCCATCGGACTCAGCTACCACTGAGTAAGGCACAGGAATGGATGATTACCAGAGGTCCATTTGGAACTGAACACAAACCAAATGAACAGCTTTATCCTTTTCTAAGATATTTCAGGACTTTCTCACAGTCTTGCTCCAAGAATTCTCTTCCATTCCATCCCTCTTCCCCCCAGTATGGTTGGGAGCAAAAGAGAGGAAAGATGAGGAAAGCAGGACTTATAGTTCTTTACATCATGACTTTTTTCTGATTCTGTTTCTACTAATTTTTTCTTTTTTTTAAAAGATTTTATTTATTAGAGAGAGAGAGCACACATGAGAGAGAGAGAGAGATCATGAGCAGGGGGGGAGAGGCAGAGGGAGAAGCAGACTCCCAGCTGAGCAGAGATGTGGGACTCGATCCCAGGACCCTGGGATCATGACCCGAGCTGAAGGAAGACGCTCAACCAACTGAGCCACCCGGGTGCCCCTGTCTCTGCTAATTTTCTGAGATGATTTACTGCGGAGCTCCTGTGCATCTTTACTGTTTGTAACTGCGAAGTAAATGATGATTAGAATTATATTGTTTTGTTTTGTTTCTTTTAGTTTTAAAAAATCTGTCCATGGCTAGCTTCTCATTTTGTCAATGAAGAGAACAAAATCCAGAGAAGTTCAATGACTTGCTCATGTTCTCTAGCTTCCAAATCACTGCTCTTTTCATGACATCCCACAGTCTCCTACCTAATGTGGATTTTTTATCCATCACATTAGATGTCATTGCAAGTCCAGTGACAACATGGCCCTTACCTCATATGTGAGTTGCCGGGTCAGTTTTGGAGGTGATACTTTTATTTACTCATACCAGATTGTATTAGCACAGATTTTTGAAAGCATGGTACATACGAAATACCATTTATTTTATTGAGATGAAGACCTTTTCTTTCAATGGAATACTCAAAAAAGAAAATTGAATACATTTTAGTAATATCTGCTTGCCGGACACAAGGGAGCATTAGAATTATTTTATCTGATATTTAAATATGAGATTCAGAAGAAAACCAGTTTGCATTTGGTAATGACAGAAGTTCACAGAGACAATCTAATATGTACTACTCTCTTAAGCAGTTTGTGAGTTTCTGGTAAGTTTTGTATACCAAAATGCCACTCTAGGGGAAAAAACCCAAACTTTTTAATTGGAGATTTCAGAAATAGAGTCTTTATTAAATCTAGATTTTAAGTTTTCATTTACATGTGGTCATAAAACAATGTTTCTTATCTCAGTTTTTGAACTTCATGTGTATTTTCCAGGAGATGTCTTGCAGACATGGAGAGGAAATGAAATAGTATCACCTCTTAACTATTCTTTTATCTCCTCTGCACTTTCTTTTTCTCCTCCTTAATTTTAAGAATTTATCGTACTACCCTGAACTTTCATAAACTGTAATATTCCTGCAGAAAGTGATAACAGCCATGTTAGATGCTGTGATTTTTTTTTAATAAAAGTGATATACCATCTCTCCCTAACAGAAATCCCAAACCCCAAATTAAAATACAGTTAAGTATTACAGATGATGTTGATATCAGTGTCATTATTTTGTGAAGACTAAATATTTTTGGAAGAGTAATGGTGGGTTCAATTTGCTGTGACAGGGTGATCTCTGGTGAAACTGTCAAGCAAAACTGATAACTTGAAATAAAAGAAAGACTCTGGCTGCAGTTGAACTGACTTATGAGTAGCAAAACTCTTTATGAGGACCCGTTAAGTATCAGGAACGACCTGAAGTGTTTTCACAACTGTTACAATGTGGGATACTTTTGAAGGTGTTGTCTTATTGGCCCCCGTACTCTTCTTGAAGATATAGCTGTCCTCTCTATTTCACAGAAAAGGAAAACCTGACATCAAAAAGACACACGACTTACCCACGGCCACACAGTCACTAGAGTTGGATCCTAGGTTTCCTGAGTCCAGGACAAGTACTTTGATACTTAAATACTTCTGAGCATTTGTGATGGGGCTATCAATACACAAGAGATACACAACAAACACTCCTCCACAAACACGCAAGTGAACAAACGTGAACACGGACTAAGCAATGTGCTTTTTCCATGCCCCAGCTCTTCCAGACCACTTGCCATCCCTTCTTCTCACGCTGTTTTCCCTTTCTGGGATTTTGCTATCTTTTGTCTTTAGATTGGACTGCTCTTTAACTTCTCTGTTTATTGAAATTCTAAGCATTGTTTATGCTCCGTCTCAGATATCTTTCTTTAGCTGTGTAGTCTTTCTTGATTTGAATGGAATGTTTCCTTTCATCACCTTGGCTCCTCCAAATGATGTCATTTATGCATGACTTTAAATGCTTTATCATATGGTACCTTGTATTAGAGTTATTTATGTTCATACTTGTCCCTGCTCAGCAGGGTCAGCTTCATAAGAGCAGAGAACAATGTCTATTTTTTCTGGGTCTTCCAGCGACTTATACGTAGAAGAGGATAGGTATGTATGAGATGAATTGAAATATTTGTATGAGCAGTTAATGCCAATTCCTATCCAGGCGATGAAGAGTTTACCTTCGTGGGCCTGAGCAGTTGGGTTCTGTACTCCCTTAGATGATCAGATGGTAATTACTGGGCAGAGGGGGAATGATTGACTCTGGAGGGAGAGCCGCTTATGAAGGCAATGGTAGTCAGAGAGTGGTAAGAAGAAGAGACCAAGGTTCCCCTTTAGAAGTGCTCATCCTACTTCAGTTGCCTGCTCTAGTCTTTAACTTTCCTGCTAGAATGAAAGCTCTACAAGATTATTCCCTGCTGTGTCTTCAGTGCCCAGCACAGGGCAGGGATAGAGGAAGTGCTTACAAACATTTGTTGACTGAATGACTAATGCATGACAGTTGAGACTCTCACAATAAGAGTAGAAAAGGGGAACACATGTCATGTACAGATTGTTTATTCGCTGATGACGGTCTGTGCATAAAGTGTTTTGGTTTCTTAGTGTGTATTTTGGATATTTAGATGGCTTATGCCTTTTGTCAATTTTGTGGGTTTTTTTTTTTTCCCATCCATATGCCTCTCTGTATTTAGTTACCTTTCTACACTGCCAAAACAAAATAAATCCAACAGCTGCCTCCACTTGGGTTTCCCTTAGTATTGTTTTACAGTTTCCTATCTCCTTTAAATATATCCCAAGTACTTTTGTGTGTGTGTGTGGAGGGGAGAGGTGGGAATTTGCAGGGAAAGCAGACAAGTCAGTCAATCTTGTCTTAGCACAAAAATTTACTCCTAAGAGTCTAGCTGTGGAACTAACTTACCTCCATTTTTTCCCCAAAGATTCTTTGCATGTTAAATATCTTCTTCAACAGCATTCTAATTATTCATTATTTTCTCAGTTTATAACAAAATCAGTAGGGAGATTTTCCTTCCAGGAATAGATATTAATAAGGTTCATCTCACTGTTTTTAAAAGAGGAGATTCCTAAACCTAGGCAGGAAGTTTTATTTAAAATATTCTAGATGTGAGGGATTTAAATATATTTAAAGAGGGCTAATTTAAATAATTTAGTACGTACTCTCTCAAGGGAAATGAAACCTCAGCATATGTGACTTTCATTAGTGGCTTTACCATAGAGATATAAGCCAAAACACTTAATAGGGAAAGTTTAATGACTAATTAATTGATCCTTAAATTGTTTGCTAATGGGTATTACATACTCATGAAACACATCTTTTGTGTATTTTCTGAAGTGCTCTCCTAGGGAAGAGGCAAGATGTTACTTAGAGTAAATCAAACCTCGTCAGTGATTGGTAAGGCAGCCAGGATCCCATCCCTGAATATCCCAGATTAGGTCTCTTCATTTTCTCAGATCATGAAAAGTGAAGAAAACCATTGTTATATGTCAAACTAAAACATTATTTTGTGGAGGAACTCAGAATGAGGTCATTTTTGATGCAATATCTATCATACTACAAATCAAGCTAATGTATATGTACAAGGAAATGAGTTAAATCATAAGAAGGCACCCCTATGGTATCTTGCTGACTGATTGTATTTTTATCCAGAAAAATCAAAGTTTCCTAATATTGAGAACCACAAAGAAACACAATCACAAAGTGAGCCTAAAATTTAGTAAGGTTTGAGTCATTCTTTCATTACATTTTTGCTAGTTTTTTGTTCAAACAAACATGTACGGCTAAATGCAATTCATGTTATGACATACTGTTTTTCTATTTGTTTTGCTTAAGAAAAGTGTTTTAAATACCACCTGTACCAAATATATACTGACAGTTCCCAAATGTTCATGTTTGGCCTGGACTTTCTCCTGTACCCCAGACTTATATGTCCACCAGCACACTTAACACATTCACTTGATGTGTAACAGATACACCAACTTCATCTGTCCCAAAGGGGACCCCAGCTCTTCTGCACCCCTATCCCTGGGCCCCTCATGGCCTTTCTCACCTCAGATAATGATAACTTCATCTGTTCCAGTTGCTCAGGCCAGAAACTTGGGAATTATACTTGACCTTGCCCTTTCCCTCACACTCAGTCTACCAGGCTTCAGAATGCACATGGAACTGACCATTTCTTACCACCTCTTTCTACAGTCAGGTCTGAGCCTCTGCCATTTCTTGCCCGGATTTACTGGAAGAGCCTCTGAGTGGCCTTTCTGCTGCAATCTTTGTCCCCCTGCAATCTATTCTGAAGAAAGCTGCCAGGCTGATCCTTTAAAAATAGAGGTAGGTCATACCACTCCTCTGCTCAGAAACATTAAGTAGCTCTTCATTTCAATCAGAGTAAATGCAAAGGTCCTTAAAATGGTTGTCAAAGCTCTCCATGATCTGGCCTTTTAATACCTCCCTGACCTTATCTCCAACTATTCTCTACCTGGTCCACACAGCTTCAGCCACACTGGCCTAAGTCCTGTTGCCGGAAAATGTCTCCGCCCGGAAAAATCATTCCTTGATACCCACATAGCTCACTCCCTGTCCTTCAAGTCTTTCCTCCAGTGGCAACTTCTTAATGTGGCCTTCCCTGATGCCTTTGAATATCACCATCTCTGCCTCAACAGTGGAAAGGGCATATTTTGCATCTGTATCCATAGGTTCTATTTGTTGTGTTCTGGACAATGTGTTTATTCTCTCTGGGTCTCAGTTTTCCCACTATAAAGTAAGGGTTTGGGCAAAATGTTCCATAAAGCCCTTTGGGCTCTAAAATTTAAAAAATTCTATGAGACCAATTTGGCCCTGATAAACTAGTTAGACTCAGGCTTAAAAGTCTATTAGCAGTGAAGGAGACAGAACCCTTTTCCTAGAAGCTCAGCTCTTGGGAGAAATATGAAAACATAACCCACGTAGCTTGCTAAGACTACTGTTACACTTTAGAAATAAGTCTGACTTAAAAGCTTGTTTGTTTTTGCTGGTCCTGGTTTGCTTTGGCTCCCTAAATAGTTGGGAGGCCCTAGAAAAGGAGATTGAATTCTCTGGGCCTTGGTTTCCTCATCCATAAAATGAGGATATTGTGCCAGATGATCTCCAACTTCTCTTCTAGATTTGGAACTCTCTTTTTACAGGAGGAAATCACACGCTTTCCCTCGTTGTCACAACTCTTCATCTAGTTGTATAAAATATTCATATGCAAGTTAGTGACTAGAGACATAACTTCCTTGGCTTTGGGTAGCATGGCACCATTCCCACTGAGTATAATTGTAGGCATTTCTTATTATAGTTCTGTTCATATGCCTAGCCATCCTACAGAGGCCTTGGCATTTAGATTAGAGTGAGTGTGACTCCAGGACACATCCTTTACATTTATTTTCAGTGTTAGATAATTATGCAGAAAGACAAAGTAGAATGCATAAATACAGCAGCTGTTTTGTCCCCAAGTATTGGAAAACTTCTTGTTAGAATTGAGAGTTCTGTTATGCTTGACTACAATGGTCAGAGGATCACAGCTATCTGAATATTTTAATGCAAATATTCAAAACATTTTGGAAGGAAAGTTCTTTTTTAGTCTATGTGCTTAATATTTTCAACTCTGAGAAAGATTAGTTTTATGTTTTCCTTCATAAAGGATACTAGTGAATAATAACCATCTAAAATTATCAAGTTAGTGAGTCATTTTTCTCTTTGTGAACTCTATTTAAACATAATTATTGGGATGCCTGGGTGGCTTAGTTGGTTAAGCAGCTGCCTTTGGCTCACGTCATGATCCCAGGGTCCTGGGATCGAGCCCCGCATCGGGCTCCTTGCTCAGCGTGGAGCCTGCTTCTCCCTCTCACTCTGCTGCTCCCTCTGCTTGTGCTCTGTCAAATAAATAAAATCCTAAAAAAACCCATAATTATTAAACTATAATTTTAATTAGTTAAGACTATTTCTACATGGAATTGAGGCAAATGATTTTTGTAAGTACTTTCTAGATGTGTGACTACTTATAGCTTCTGGGGTGTGATTATGTGACTAACGAGAAGGATTGTACAAAAAGGAAATTTTCTATTCTTGTTCTTTCTCTATGAAACTAGGGACAAAGAAGAGAATGGTAGTTGAGAGGTACAAAGAAAATCAAGAGCGGATGTAATTTTGGTATGTGGGGGCACAGTGTTTTGAAATATACTTTTGTGTGGTTTTCAAAATATTTTTGAGGTGCTATCCAACAAATTCTCACAAAGTTCCTTTGAGAATAAAAAACAAATAATATTGAAATGACGGTTTTCCACGGGGCAGAGCCTAGAAAATGGAAGAAGAATTCTCTAGACTCAATCATGCAACATTTGATTTCTTACTGAGTCATGTAACTAATGTCATTCCTTCCTTCCTTCCTTCATTTATTAGCTATATATTGTTCCAAGTTAGGCTTTGTTAAGGATTTGGGAATGTGATTGTCTTGTTACTGGAAATCTATAAGGAACAATGCACTAAAATGCCCAAGGATAAACCAAGCAACACTGGTACCTATTCTAGCTCTTTTTCCATTTTGTAGGAAGGATATTTTGTGGAACTGTGAACTTAATTGAAATCATATGTCACTACTTTTTGTGTTTCCAGGCAGGCAGACTAGCATCAGCTGCAGAACAGAAACTCGACACTCATGATGTTTTTCTCTTTATTACTAGGGAGGTTTTTAAGAAGACTAAAAACTCATGAGTAGTTGTACAGTCTGAGAAACACTCTCAGTTATAAATTTCTGGGATTTTGTATTCCCTTATAGCCAGAATTTAATTTTATTTCTTTTAAAATTCCCTTCTCCTTATAAAAGTTACTTCTCTTCAATACACATGAACACACAGTCTTGAAATTATGGGGAATTTTTCCTCATTTCTGACCAATCATTCTATGTCATATTTTCATTCCCTTCCTCCATTTGAGGATGGGGTCCCACCCAGAAACCAGAGGTATTTCATTTGGGTTGGCCCGAGCAAGCTGCCTTGTTCTTGGTAGTCCCCTTTTCTCGGGGACAGCATGCTGCTTCTCTAGGGCATATCTCCTGGTTCTTGCTGGAAAGGGGCAAACTTTCTAGAAAAGTGGCCATGGCCCTTCTAAAAGGATTTAGTAGCCTTTATTTTAACTGCAACAAGCCAAGTTGATGGGGGAGGGAAAAAAAAAAAAAGAGCCCAGTCCTTGAACAACTCCAATAATGCTTGGTTGCCATCGTTTAAAAAAAAAAAAAAAAAAGTGTTTTCCAAGCACAAGCTATGGAAATGAAGAATAATGGGAAATGGGAAACTCACTCCTTTGGAAGGAAAAAAAGGAATGAAGGAATGAAAGAAAGAAGGAAGGAGGAAAGAAAGGAAGGGGGGAAGGAAGGAAGAAGGGGGGAAGGAGGAGGGAGGTAGGAAAGAAGGAAGGTAGGAAGGAAGGGATGGAGAGAGGAAGGAAATAAGCGAGGGAAGAGAAAGAAAAATAAAAAGAGGAATGAGAGAAAGAGAAAGGGAGAGAGGGTGATGTGGCTGTTAGTAACATTAGTCTCAGAAACCAGCTGGAATATTGTGTGTCTCTTAGCTTCTGCATAATGAATAAAGGTTGTCCAAATGATATAGTTTTGTTTCCAAGAGGGAGGAGGCCACGTTAGCACACTCATTCCTTCAGAACCACAGTATTGCAGACTGTACCGTCTCACTGCCTGTTTTCCCTGTTTACCAAAGGGAAAGGGGGTGGAGTTGCCTTTAATTATTAACCTTTAAAATATCCTCTTTATTATTTGTGGTCATGGCAAAAAGCAAAACTTATGTTCATAGATAATCTCAATCCTTATTTTAGTCCTTATTTTCAGCCTCTCCCTACTGAGCGTTTTACCTGAACCAAACCTAAAATTTAACAGATGTGCTGCAGTTGGACCAAAGGGAGAGAATGCAAAAGAAGTCAGGTCCTGTGTGATACTTACCCGTGGTGAATCCAGAGAGAAATACCTGGGATTTTCCTGTACCTACATCTGGGGCACCTCTTACTGGCTATATCATTTCAATCATCCCAAGGAAGCAAAATAAAGTTTATCCCTCTATTATATTCCTGAATCATCTGTGAGCATTTTACATAAAATTGTGCGTTCTTCAATCAAATTCAAAATACCTTGTTAAGGAGTTAGGAATAGTAAATGTCAAGAAAGCTGATAATTGACCTGAACTTTTATTCGGGTTCTCTCATGGCTAATTTTTTTAGTGAATTAATTTTGAAATCTGTATGCATCATATTTTTCATGTATGAGACTTATGGTGTGAATCTGTCATGACAATGGTGACACGTATTGATTTCCTTAGATCAGCCATACTAAAGGTAAGCAATTGCTATTCTATCACTAAATGATGGGAGAATAAAATTTCTCTTGGCATTTCTTTTTTAGCAGTGAGATGGAGTATTGACTTTTAGGGTTCAAGATCTATTGTTTGACTATTATAAGCAGTGTTTAGCATTGTCCTGATATATATTAGGCATCCATTATCTGTTTAATGGATGAATGCTGACAGGCATGATAGCAAATATAAAATCAAATGAATGCATGAGCATAGTTTGCCTGTTAGATGCCCATGTTGAAAACAGTATGAAAAACAGGGTGGCTTGTTCTTTCTCTTGAAAATTCAAATTGACAGGTGACTGAAATTATTACTTCGACACATAACTGATAAGCAGTCCCCCACTCCAGATATTTAGGTTAGTGGCTACTTTTTGTTTTTTCTGTCACTTATGTGTAGATTATAAAAAATAAGGAACTAGATCAATATTCAGGTTTCGGAACTGTCTCGTTTTTGTGATTTTTAGAAAGATCCCTAGGGATGGTATGTTTAATGGTAGAACACAAAAGGCCAGACAAACATTTAAATATATGTTGAAATGAGCACATTGTAGGGATTATATTAAGGATATAACTGAAAGCTAATGCTATGTCCTCATGAGACTAAAGAAATTAGTGTTTAATAAAACACTGTGTGGTAATCATTGAGGCTTTTTTTTTTTTTGCTGGGTAAGGAAGTATTTGACCTGACTACAATTTTTTTATGAGGGCATTTCAGAGTCAAATGGCACAACGTGCCATCCTACTGGGGAAACAGATTTGTGTTGCTAAAATGATGGTAAACATTCTATTCTTTCCATGTGGTAAATTTCTAATGCTAGGTTATATCATAGAAGTCATTATTTAATGTATCTCTATTTACTAATTCTAGAAGCTCAAAATGAGATAGAATTTTCTGGAAAATTATAATTTATCTCAATTGGAATGAATAGCTAGAAAATAGACCATAATGGAAAGGACCAAGCAAATCTATGGATCAAAACAAAAGTCTATGTCCAGGAGCTATTCATCTGTGAATAGTGAGCATGTAAAGATGATCCAGGATGAGAAAATTTCTTTAGGGGAAAGGACCCAACTAAATTGAGTACAGTGATATAAGTTGGTCCAGATTTTGAGATTTTTGAGATCTACCATTTTAACCCAGCCAGTAATGGAACAGATGATGAAAGAAAGTCCAGTAAGCACGAATTTATCCAAAGTCTGAGAATCAAAGGAATTTTTAGGAAACCAAAGAGGGATGATCCAAAGATGTTTTCCTTCATCTTTGGCAGAATGATTAAGGTCAGGTTAAGGTGTACAGAGGTTCAGATGAGACAAAAGGCAGACATTAGCCCCAAGGCACTAAAGTCACAAGAATGACTCAATTCTGAGATAGAGGACAATAAAAATAGAGACATGTATACCATCCCCTACTTAGAATATATATTGACCTTAGTAAATGTAGACCTGAGCTTGAAGGTGAGACTTTTGTAGGCACAACTGCTAGTCAGGCTTCCCTGTATTTAGGAATAAGTTAAGGAGCCTAAAGGACATTATGGACAGGACATTATGTAATCATCAAAATATATTAACCTTTCACTGGATATTCTTGTGATGTGACCTTATGTATACTGCTTTTGCGAATCTTTTACCAAGCATAGTACAGTTGACCCTTGAACAACACAAGTTTGAAGTGCACAGGTCCACTTATACATGGATTTTTTTTCAATAAATATCATATAGTGCTGTAAATGCATTTCTCTTTCTTATGATTTTCTTAATAACATTTTCTTTTTTCTACCTTATTGTAAGAATACAATATGTGATACATATACAAAATACGTGTTCATGTTATTGGTAAGGCTTCTGGTCATCAATAGGCAAGCTATTCGTTGTTAAGTTTTTGCGAGTCAAAAGTTATACTTGGAGTTTTGATTGCACGGGACGGGGGCGGGGGGAGGTTGGTGCTCCTAACCCTTATGTTGTTCAAAAGGCAATTGTTTAGTTAGCAAATCTTTTTTTAAGTTTAGGTGATTTTCAGTAGCTTTTTTGTCAGTTGCAATGAAAAGAAATCTGACTAGTATTAAACACAGTCCCTGCCAGAACATAGAGTCTGCTGGGGAGATTTAGAGTTAGGTAGGCAATGCCAAGGAGGTGACCAAGGTGCTGGCACTGGGAAATGCAGGTACTGGGGATGCACAGAAAAAGCAGCTGACTGTGCCAGGGAAGACATCCCAGAGGAAGTGTTATTTAAGCTGAAACTAAAGCACCTCCAGGTGAGGGAAGTGCTGTAGGCAGATGGAACAGCATGTTGGAAGTTTCCAAGGCAAAAGAATGCAAATCATATTTGAAAAAAGGTAAGAAGTTCTGTCTGTCTAGCGGGTGGTCAGCAAGGGAGGGATGTTAAGAGAAGATGCTGCTGATGAGGTAAGTGAAGGGCAGATGCTGAAGGGCCTCATCAACCCTGTCAAGGATTTTGAACATTAATCCAAGGAAAATGGGCATATGACCACTATTTATTCATTCACTTATCTGGTTACCGAAATATATTAGGACTTTCATTTCTTGGTGCCTTGGTTTTCTCATTTAACATAAAGTAAATGGGTTCAGGTGGCTCCTTCAGGGAATATGAGAATTTAGGAGTATTTTATGTTAATGACTGATGCTCTTTCTCCCCTCATTTTTATTTTTGTTGACCGTTTCAGTTTACAAACTCGATAGTAAGCTGTCGAGTCCTATATTTGGGTCATATGGAAAAATAGTAATATAAATTTCCATACACAATGGCCCCTAATCAATCTAGAAAAGTATGCTGAATACTCTGTGTTAAAAAGTATCCACCGAATTGTTCAGTCCAGTTATTCTGATTCTATGAGAGCCTGCAGATGAATCAATAGTATTGGCAGAGGTAATTGGTTAAAGTGGCATATTGTGAATTAGTTATCTTTGTCAGATGAACATAGTAAAATATCTGTGCAGAATTCACATAGGTAACATGGGAATTCAACTTTTCTTTTTTTTTAAATCTGTATGCCCTGGAACAAAGTAGGTAAGGTTAGTAAATTAATCAGCAGTGAGGGTGAAATTATACAGATTAAAGACTTCTTAACAAAAATCTCTTTATTGCCTCTTTTGTCTAACGGCAATAATGCTGAGAAGCGGAATGGTTGCCATCACACCTCGAAACAAGTGCTGTTCAGTGCTTGATTAAGATGAAGGCCAGTCCTGCTATTCAGCTTCATTGTAGGCACTCATCCACTGTGGTGCTGAAATAATGACAACAATGCTATTATTCATCTAAAGATTGTGTTGGCAGCTTTGCTATTAAAAAAGGGGCAGGTGGATTAGGGGACTATAAGGGACCTAGAAAGGACTCTTAGCTAATCTTAGATAGATAAACCACTGATCTTGCTTTTTAGGGTTTTTGGGAAAAGAACATTTCTCTCTTTTATCTATAAAAGGTATTTCAGAATTGGTCTGTCCTGCCAAGGGATCTGTTGCTTCTTCATTTATTTACTTGTTTGCAAATTCAACAATTATTTATACAGATCTACCATGTATTAGGCAATAAGGCAAATATGATTCTACACCTTTCAGGGTCTTTATAATCTAGAAAGGAAGAAGGGAAGTAAAAGAAAATATGATGAATGATGATAAATATTATAATAAGCAAAATGTATAGGGCCACAGGAGCCTCTTATGGGGATTTCTCACTTAGACTAGGGGATTGGGGGAGGCTTGTTAGAGGAAGTAAATTTTAGGGTGTCTGAAGCAAAAATAAGAGTCTCCAAGTGAAGTCAAGTTTAAGGTGGGGCAGAGAAAGGGGAATAAAAGAGAATTTTCTAGGCAGAGGAAAGCGTGTGGGAGGGCTGGAAGGTAAAAGGTTTCAGGCTATATTTCAGGATCTTGATAGCCTTGGGGTTCAGGCTAAGGATGGACTTTTTACAGGAGGTAGTATTCCTATGTTTGTTTGTGTTCTGGGTCATATGTCATCCATATTACAAAAATTGTGCGATCTCGTTATGCTCCTTTTCATACTTTTTGGTGGTGGGACTCCTCCCAAGGTCTGGGCCTAGGCCCCCATATGACTTGGAAGAAGCTCTGGAGCTCTGGTAGGGTTAGGGCTCCAGGATGATAAGGCCCCAATGGAGAAGAGGTAGTAACTAAGAGTACAGCTCTGACATAACAAAATCCTCAAAACTCAATTTTTCTACTTCCAAAATATAAGACTTTGGGAGAGTTAACACAAATTTACAACTTCCTTCCCATTTACATTTTACATGGAAGCTGTAACAAAAAATATCTTCTTTATGATGATTCAAAGAATTAGTGAGAGGAACACCTTAGTACATACACTGAATAATGTTAATTGTTACTGTTGTCTTTGTCATTATTATTCCTATCTCATCTGATTCAGAGGGGTAGAAGAAGCCAGTTTATTCACTGTTACTGAAAAAAGCCATCACTTCTCTTATTCTCTATTCTTTAGATTGATTTCAGAATCATGGAATCTTGTTCCCAGACTTTGATTTTACCATCCCAGCCATGGTGGTCCATAATTACCAGATGTATAGCCCGGATTTAAAACCCCTGGGTATGTATTTGTCACTAATTTGGGGGAATATTTGAGTGATGACAACTCCAAATCTAATTAACATCTGGTAAGGTGTCTCTGTTTCTGACAGCATAAGGCTAGAATATGGCTTTCCCCCCAGTTGTGAGAGAAGATGGGAGACTGTCATCAAAGCTCCTCAGTGACAGTCACAATGACATCTGCTTTTTAGACCTGGACCCTGTTTTCTCAGAACTGGGATTTGATGCATTATATATTTTTTCTTCTTGAGGGAGAATAGTGAAAGCAGACCTAAGCATACCATAATCATGAAGTGCTGATTGTTTAAAAGGCAGAAAGGTCATGAAGATACAGGAAGGGAAAACCACATGCTAGAATCGCTAATTCTAAGCCCCAGTGGAAGATGAATAGGCTCTTATTTATACATACTGGTCTCAACACTGAGGCTACTTAGGATAAGAGGCAGAAAGGCCCCCATTTCAAATTACCAGGCATCTGTAGCTAATGACTGTATTCAGTTATAGTGCATATGGCAGGTGACTGTTCCCCTCTCAGACTTGTTCCTGCTATTATTCAGATAGCTACTCTTGTTTTCTTTCTGCTTTTTTTCTTGCTAAAATCACAGAGCTGAGCAAAGTAGTAGCAAGCCATCGGGACCTGCTAATCAAATCTGAGAGACTAGGGCTCCAATCTCAGCTCATCATATGACTTAAGAGGCCCTCATTTAGACAGGATCTGAAAAGTCCCTTCTAAAGCCTTTACAAAGTGAGAATAATCTTCATTAAGTGCTACAGATTTCACAGGAAAAAAAATGGATTAGGGGCTTGTCACAGGAAAGATAATTAATGTGCTGGAAAGAAGTATAGGCAATAGAAAGAAAAATTTCTCCATGAAAAGAAAAGAAAAAAAATTTACAACAGCTAGGGTGAATAATGATTAAATATTAAGAAGTAGTTCCTGCTGGCTTGATTTTTACAGTATAATTAAAAGAGAGAGACAGAGATGGGAAGAGACACATACACATATACACAAAGAAAATAACTCACACACACAAAATATAATCTCAGGATTAAAAGGTACGTGAAAGGTACGTGTGTTATTGGATTGATATTTATTTCTCTCTCCTGGATTTAAAAAGATTAGATCTTTTACTATGTTAAAGTCCTCTAAAACATGTTGCTAAATTGCCTTTCAATACATTCTTGGTCAAAATATTGTTGTGGGTTGGGAAATTATTTTGAAGTTATTTTCTAAGTTATTTTATAGCTAAAGAAGTCTTAGCGATTTTTCTCTCCACTGTTTAATTCAGCTATCTTGCTGCTCATAGTTCTTGCTGAAATTGGTGTTATTTCAGGCCCTGAAGCAAATGGTCCTTTGCCCCTTTTCTAATTTCCTCCTTTCCAGACAGCAGGACTTGGCTTTTTATCAAGGAATCAAATGCCCACCCAATGGGCCTGCTGGGACTTTTTCCAGCTAAAACACATTTCTTTCCTGCAAATGTGTAATCATTTGCAAGTGAGTACACGGCTGAAAACCTGTTGATAGGAAATGCTGGAAGAGCCAGTTCTTTTTCTGTGGTGCTAGATATATCTTGGACATAAATAATTAACAATCATACTAGCTATTTATTTATTTAATTATGATTGCCATAAAAATGAGAAAATGGTAGAAAAGAATTCATCATCTATTTCTGAGGTAGGGTGTCATGTGATGTCTATACTTGGGTGGGGTTGTACTGAATTCAGAATCAAGTCCTAAGCTTTGCATTTCAATTGCATTCTATCCAATTGAAATATGTATTGTATGACTATGATGTATCTGGTTCCATGTTAGGCACCAAAAAAAAAAAAAATCTAAAAATTGATAAAGCAGTATTGCCTCGTGGTTTTCTAGAGGAGACAGACACAAATAATCTCAATAAAATGAAATGGTCATAATATAGGATGAGCAAAATGTAATATTGTACTGGGCAGGTGCCCTCAGTGCTGCTTGGGGGGCTGTGTATAGGTTCAGATTTCATGGAGGAGGTGACCTTGGAGTTAGGGCTTGAAGAATTGAGTAGGGAACACCTGGCAGAAAAGTAGGAAAGGACATTTCACTGTCATCTGAATTATCCTGTGAAACAAAAACGTGATCATGACATTCTTTTGCTCCAAAAGTTCCAATGAACCCACATTATTTAAATTTAAAAAAACCTAAATACTTAGAACTCATCATTTTAAGTCTTTTATAAACATGTGTCTGTCATTGTGAAGTTTTTCTAGTGTCCTTGAGGGCAGTTTCTATGCACAGAAAAGACTATTTGTGATTCTTTTGGATTTTCAATTAATATTTGACATATTATGGATCCAACTTAATTTTTCCTTAATCTTTTACATTCAACTTAGGAATCTTATTATTCTATTAACAATGTAGCTTATTTCAGCAACCACTTTCAAGGGGATCTTTAAACCTAATTAATTAAAATTGTTTAAACATTTTAAATTAAATTTATAAATTTAAAATACTTGATTTTTAAAGATCTAAAACTGTCTAATTAATAAGTAAAATCTTTATAAGTACTTAAGTAAATCTTAAGAAATCCAATTAATTAAACTTTAAAATATGATGATATTTAAGTTCTTTTAAAATGCCTTGGTACTGGGGCGCCTGGGTGGCTCAGTCGTTGAGTGTCTGCCTTCGGCTCAGGTCATGATCCCGGGGTCCTGGGATCGAGCCCCGCATCGGGCTCCCTGCTCAGCGGGGGGCCTGCTTCTCCCTCTCCCGCTCCCCCTGCTTGTGTTCCCTCTCTCACTGTGTCTCTGTCAAATAAATGGATAAAATCTTTAAAAAAAAATAAATAAATAAAATAAAATGCCTTGGTACTATTTATAAACTTAGTACTTCCATGCCCTTGAAATTAAAATAAAAAATTTAATAAATTATCTAATTATACAATTTAAATGGGAATCACAAAACTAATGTGTTTATATATTACTCTCAAATTAATTTATACTATGGATTTACTTTGCTTCATCAATTATTTCTAATTCCCTAGGGTTATTTGACACTTAGCCACTGTAGGCAGAGACTGCTAGCTATCATACAGTTTCTAGTCTCTCATTCTTCCTTAGCGAGAGGGATCTTAGCTTTTTTCAGGTAGCAGTAGGCCGAAGAAATTACATTTCCCAACCTGTTTTGCATCTAAGTGTGGCCACGAGATCAACATCTGGCCAATGAAGTGAGTGTTGTGTGTGACTTCTAGGAGAACTGTTTAAAGGAAAATGACTTATCTGGGAATAGAGTCTTTTTTATCTTTTTGCCTTTTTTTTTTTTTCAGCTGCCATCTTGAACTACAAGGTGACTTTGAAGATCAAAATAGAAAGATTCTGGGTGATTGTATTAATTTGCTAGGGCTGCTATAACAAAATGCCACAGATGGGTGGCTTAAACAACAGAAATTTGTTGTCTCACAGTTCTAGAGGGTAGAAGTCCAAGGTCAAAGTGCCAACAGGTTTGGTTTCTTCTGGGGCCTCTCTTCTTTGCTTGGAGATGGCAGGCTTCTCCCTGTATATTCACATGGTTACACCCTTGGTCTATGTGTTGTTTGTGCCCTAATCTCCTCTTATTATAACACATTGAATTAAAGCCTGCCCATATGATCTTATTTTACCTTAATTTCCTCCCTTAAAGGCCCTATCTTCCAAATACAGTCACAGTCTGAGTTACTGGGGATTAGGACTTTAACATATGAATTTGAAGGATCACCATTCAGCTGATTTATTATGGTTACTATGGGATGAATGTCTGTATCCCTCAAAATTTATATGTTGAAGCCCAATCCCCAATGTGATGGTATCTGGAGGTGGGGTTTTGGGGAGGTACTTTGGTCATGGGGATGAAATGAATGGGGTTAGTGTCCTTATAAGAAGAGATATAAGAGACATAAGAAAGCTTGCTTCCTTTCTTGGCAATGTGAGGATAACAGCAAGAAGGTGGCTATCTGTAAGCCAGGAAGTGGGATCTCACCAGACATGGGATGTGCCCATGCCTTGATCTTAGACTTCTCAGCCTCCAAAATTGTGAGAAATAATGTTTCTTTTTTAAGGCATCAGTCTATGGTATTTTTGTTATAGCAGCTTGAACTGACCAAGACAACAGTGCCATAATAACCAACAGGATTTTATCAAATCATGGAAGTCAGGATGGCTTCAAAGAAGAACTGACGAATGAACAAAAATGTGAAGAATGGAAATTAACAATTGAAGATATGGTGGTAGAGAAAGGTCTTGTCCTGGAGAAGAAAGTGTGAGAACAAAGGCCTATGAGGGAAAGGAGGACATATGGCTGGGTTTCTAGAGGGACAGCACACCTGGTGGGAGGAATAACTAGAAAAGAAGTCGAATGAGAGCAGGCAGGGTCAGGTAGGTTAGGGATTTTTGTTTAACCCAAGAGCAAGAGAAATCTGGTTATTTGAAACAAGGGTGGCATGATCAGATTTGCATTTTGAAAAGGTCACACTGCTGCAGTTTGGGAAACAAATTAGAGGGATGCCAGAATCAATGGAGGAAACAATAGAGAAAAGAAGAGAAAAATACATAGGCCTGGGTCTGGAGGAGTGCCAACATTTAATGGCTGGGGAGAAAAGGATAAGCCTATAAACAACTTTTTCCAAGAAGTTGTTCTTAGAGGAGGTGAGAGAAAGACTAGTAGCTGAAGAAGGGCATTGGGTTTAGATTTTGTTTTTCCAATTGGAGAGATATGAGCATGTTCAAAATTTGATAGGAAGCCACTGTGGAAAATGACTTGACAATTCCTGGAAAAATTAAGCATAGAATTGCCATATGACCCAGCAATTCCACTCCTAGGTATATATCCAGAGGAACTGAACACAGGTGTTTATTTTTATTTATTTATTTATTTTAAAGATTTTATTTATTTATTTGACAGAGAGAGACACAGTGAGAGAGGGAACACAAGCACGGGGAGTGGGAGAGTGAGAAGCAGGCTTCCTGTGGAGCAGGGAGCCCGATGCAGGCTCGATCCCAGGACCCTGGGATCATGACCTGAGCCGAAGGAAGATGGTTAATGACTGAGCCACCCAGGCACCCTCTTTAATACAATTTAAACAAATATTTAAATAGGTGTTTAAACAAAAACTATACACAGATGTTTACAGCAGCACTGTTCACAGTAGCCAAAAGGTGGGAAAGCCCAAATGTCCACTGGATGATGAACAGATAAATAAAATGTGGTATATTCCTACAAGGAATATTATTCAGTTACAAAAAGGAATGAAGTATTGATACGTACTACAATTTGAGTGGACTTCAAAAATATTGTGCTAAGTGAAAAAAAGCCAGACACAGAGGTCATATATTACATGATTCTGTTTATGTAACATATCCAGAATATGTAAATCCATAGAGCTAGAAAGCAGATTAGTGCTTGTCAAGGGCTATAGGGAAGGAGAAATGGGGAATGATTGCTTAACGGAAACAGGTTTTCTTTTGGGGTGATGAAATATTTGGAGCTAGATTGAAGTGATGGTTGCCCAACATTGTGAATATACTGTCACTCAGTTGCATACTTTAAAATAGTTAATTTTATGTTATGTGAATTTTTTTTTAAAGATTTTATTTATTCACTTGAGACACAGAGATAAAGAGAGAGAGAGACAGCATGAGCAGGGAGAGAGGCAGAGGGAGAAGGAGAAGCGGGCTCCCCGCTGAGCCAGGAGCCCGATGCGGGGCTCGATCCCAGGACTCTGAGACCATGACCTGAGCTGAAGGCAGATGCTTAACCATCTGAGCCACCCAGGCGCCCCTTATGTTATGTGAATTTTACCTCAATTTTTTTAAAGGAAATAAGTTTCTGGGAAACTTGAGATGAAAAGCAGAGAAAATCATTAATAAAGAGTGGTCAGTTTCTGAGAATTTGTGAAGAGATAAAATTAAAGCAAAAGTACAGAGATTATCTAAAATAAGTATGTGGCACAGTTCCTTTGTGGCAACAGGCAGAAGTAAGAAAGGTGGGCATCTATATATGGGTTTGTGCATTTGTTATCAAGAAGTTGAGGAGAGCCCTTATTAGGACATCTATTTTCTCTATGAATTAACATGTGAGATCACCATGTGCTGAAAACAAATGGGCTGAAGGATGGACTAAAGACTTAAGGATAATTTAAAAAAAATTTTTAAGTCATTGGAAAAAGTGAGTGTAGACTAGAGATAAGACAGTCAGAATTGGTTAAGTTTATAGCATGCTTGAGACTGGGCTTCTGAAGTTTTAAAGGAATTAACCAGTCTGCCATTTTATTTGATTTTTCTCCTCCCTAGCTATGTTTACCTATGCAGGTACAGGCATGGAGAAAGAGTTGGATAACTCAGGATTGGGGTTTTGATGGACCTGTATAATGAAAAGATAGCAAGAGAGTTAAGATATCAACAAGAATGCTATTGAAACCATGAGTCATCAAATGAGGTTATTTCAGGAGGAAAATGAGGAGAGAAAGAGGGAAAAAAAAAAGCTAATGATTAAGAAGGAGAAAATAGAGGGCTCAACCCACTGGAAGTGTTGATGAGGTTGAATAAAGGCCAAGGGGTACCCAATCCAGCATGCTAAAGGTAGAAGGGTTTGTGAGTACAAAGGGGAATTAGTGAGTTTGGTTATGGAAGAGGAAAAATAGAAGCAGTGTCAAGAACAAGGGGCTGAATGGAATGGAAAACTTGAGAGAGGCCAAAAAACTGAAAGCTGAGGATGCTGGATGGGTCAGTAGGTCATCCATGTAGACACAGAGATCATTCAGGCTTTCAACAGGGCTTGGATGATAAAAACCAAGTTTGGGGCTGGATGCCAAAATTTTCATTAAAGAAAGGTAGTAACTTGGGTAGAGATGGGATGGTAAAGATTAGTAAAATCAAATGGAATTGGTCTAATGAGAAGACAGGCTGGGAGGCAGTCTGAATGCAGCAATAGGGACAGATGACAATATTAACACTATCTCCTGGTCCTAGAATAGTTCAGGCAAGAGACGATAAACAGTGACCTATAAGTGTGTTGCAAAGCAACAGTGTCACTGAGGTCCATTTTCATTAAGGCAGGAAGATGGAGGAAACCCCTGAAAAGGGGGTTGAGGGTATTGGTTGTGTATCAGACAGGGACTGGTGGTCAAGAAAACAGAAACTATTTCATGTCTTTCATGCTGTGGGAATTCAATTCAAGGAACTAGTTACAAAACGTCTGGCAAGATGAGAGGTACAAAAGGAGACAGAGGAGGTGGCTAAAGTGGTACAGGGGGAGAAGCGGATTCTCAGAGATCAGAAGCTGCTGATGCCCATAAGCCAACCCTTGCTGCTGTGCTACTGGAGAAACTGTCACAGTCAGTTCTGGATCCATCTCACCCAGGGCTAGAACCACTAAGAAGGTGCTGCCCTGGCTGGGCTGCTGGAGTCCAGAATTCTCTGATTCCTACTGCCACAATTTCCAAGAACTACCACACCATTAGAGCTGGAAGCAAGAAACTGCTCCCTCCCTTCCACCTTCTGTTCTCCACACTGTCTTCTATTGGCAGAAGGAAGGCAACTGGCAGGGGGCCTACAGAAATATGTTTGCAATCTCCCAGCCCCAGCAATGTAGATCCAAGTGGAGAAGGGTAAGTGTGGGCTGAAAGAAAACATTGAATAAGTGGAAGGGGGGGGGCAGCTTGCTGGTTATGGATATGCTATTCCGGGGGGGCACAGTGAAGGGTTTGGATGGTGGTATAGAGGTGATAACTGAGTCAGGGATAAAGTGAGGGAGATAATGAGAAACATCCTTTATCCTAATTCTTCATCGAAGACCGGAGAAAATAGAACCAAATGGAAGAAAATGTCTGCAACTTCCCACCACCACCTCTAATAACCCACCAAGATCTATCTTGACTCCTGTTCCTATGCATGAACTTGCCAGCTTCTTAACCAAAGCCAATCCCATCCGTTCTCCCTTACTCGAGGATAACACTCCAGTATCAGTTACTTTTTTCTTTCTCTATTGGATCATTCCCATCAGAATAATTATGATGTAATTTTCTCTCATTAAAAAAATAATAAAAGGGAAGGAAGGAAGGAGGGAAAGAAAGAAACCCTTCTCCTGACTCCACTGTCAGGAGTTGCAGTAAATTGCAGTAAATGGCAACTCTATCTCTCCATTGCTCAGGCCAAGGACCTTGGGATCTTCTTTCCTTCTTTCACTGTCCCCACTCACTTCCATTCTTTGCACCAATCTATCTATTGAATCTTGGCAGCTCTGTCTTCAAGGTACATCATCACCTATGACCACTTTTACCATTGCTATCTTAGTCTATTCTACACATGCAGCCAGATGATCCTTTTAAAATATTTAAGGTTATGCCTCTTCTTTTCTCAGAGCCATCTAAAACCTTCCCACCTCATTATTTCTCATCTAGAGTAAAATCCAGAGTCCATTTATTTGCTGACAGGCTTCTACGGGATGTGCTCTGTCTCCACTTTGACCTTCTTACTTCATACTTGTCTCCCCTTCAATTACTCTGCTCCAGCCTCACAGGTCCCCTTGCTGTTCCTGAAACATACTAGGCATGCCTCAGGGCCTTGGCACTAGCTGTTCTCTCTGCCTGAGAGAGTCTTCCCACAGTTATTCACATGACTCATTCATTCACTCCCTTCAGGTCTCTGCTCAAATGTCATCTCTGTGAGAGCTTTTATAAACTAATCTCTTTAAAGGAACAGCTCCTACCCTCTTAGCACTTATCACCATCTGCCATACCATTTATCTGATTATTTCTCCCTTCTCTGTCTTCTTACACTAGAAGATAGGGTTCAGGAGGGCAGGGACTTTGTTTTCTTCTTTGTCATGTCTTCAGAATCCACACAGTGCCTAGAATGTTATAAGCACTGATGAATCAATATATAAAAGCATAGAGGATAGATAGATAAATATACTACATTTTATGAGGAAGATGCCACAGGATGCCTGGCTCTGTTCCCTAGGTTTGGATAAACTCTGTAATACCCTTGACACTTGTGAACCTATAAACTCTCAGGGGAGGCCACTGTCATTTCATTCTGACCCCTTCCCTTTCTACCTTGAACCAAATGCTCTCACTTGTAATTCTAGATCAAGCATTTTAGCTTTTATTTTTGAAAGGTTGAAAATTGTCTTTGATTTGTTTTCTTAATTTACTCCTGAGAAAGAACATAAAACAGTTAATATAATGAAAAATAATATCTTAATCCATGAAATGTCCTGATTTCAAGTGAATGTCTCTTAGACTTGGTGGTTGTTTTGACTAAGAATATGAAAATTGAACTCCAAGTTCTGAATTTTAGGCAGAGAAGTCTAGACTTCTGAAACACATTGATTTATATCTGGTAGGAAATCTGAGGTATATGTTATTTTCCCCAAGCAGTGTACTTTTTTTTTAACCTCATAAAGGGCAGGATAACTTGTTTAGAAAGTATATTTATACATTTTCTTCTGTGTTGAATACTTCGGTTGTGTTTGAGTGATTATTAGTGAATTTATCTGATGCCCATTAGGGATATGGATGAGTGCCAAAGTGACTGTGCTCTCTACTCACACCCCTGCCTCCTCCTTCAGGGACACACAAGTGAGGAGTTGGGAATGAAAGGGTGCAGGGAGACAGAAAGCAAGAAAGAGCAATAACAGAGAGGAAAAGTATGCCTGAAGGCGGGGAGAGAGTTGAAAAAAAGGCACTGGAAAAAATCTGAGAGGCCAGCTTTAGGGGTAGAGAACAGCTGTACTGCATATTGCTTTCTGACAAATCAGTTGAAATGCTTCATAAAAGTCTTCAACCCTTTCAGCAAACAGAGGGGTTTTTGTTTTGTCTTTTTCTTTTGAAAAGCATATAATGCGGTTGAGAAGGCAATGTTTAATTAAGAGGAAAACAGTTCAGTTTCTGTGAGTAAATTAATATCCACCTTTAGGCAACTTGGTGGAGTGTTTCATAAGCCAAATGGAAGACTCTGGAAAATAAAGAAGAGTTCAAGTAGCTGATCCTATGAAAACAGATTAAGGTCGAAGATTTTTAGAGGAATAGACAAGAGCATTTTCAAAAGGTCCTTGTAGTAAACCTATTTTATATTGATTAGGCAAACCAAATCAGACAAATGGACACATTTGGTCAATTCAATTTTCAGAGGCACATCCCCATAGTTGTATGGTATGGTGGTGATCTGGAGACCCAGGGTGAGGAGGACTTCTGGGAATCTGGCTTGATATGATTATTCAAGTTGCTCATTTTACTTGACAGGTCTGGGTGGTTGAGACCTAAAGTTTTGCTTTGTTTGAATTGCAATTATATCTGTGTACACTAGAGAAAACTCCATCTCCGTGTTAGTAGATCATAGCAGCTGACTGAGAAAAAATTTTTAAGTTGTTGCTCATTGCAAGGTTGGGGGGCGGGGGTTGATGTTCAGGGAACTCGTATTTTTTCAAACATGGAGGCTATGCCAGGTAGAGTTGAGGGGGCTATGACTATGATAAAGAATAAGACAAAGAAAACGTCTTCTACTGAGGGGCATAAGAAATCCAAGCAGGCACAATGGAGGTCATACATTAACTCTCTATATATGAAAATCCAATTGGAAGAATTGAAATTGATGGCAATATTTGTTAGACTTTGGTGGATGAGCAGGATTGAAATGGGCAGAGTGAAAGGGTTAGAGAATCATTCCAGAAAAAGGAAATAGCATGAAGAAATCTATGGGGACATAAAGAGATAGATCCAAGTTCATAAGGACATCATTAGTAAGAGAAAAAAGAGAAGGGAAGAGAAGGAAGGAAGAAGGGTGGGAAGAAGGGAGGGAAGGAAGAGAAAGGAAGGATTCCAGCCCAAAGAATTGGTTGCAAAAGGAAACCCATGGAAATCTCTTCAGGAGGGAAATAAAATCAATAGTACATTGCAAGGGTTTCTGAATTTTTTCATATTATTATCTAATATATTTAATCAGTGCATAAATTTGTTGCTAGGCTAACAAGATTAACTAAAGAAGGTTATGCTGTTACAAAAAAAAATCTAAGTTGTTAAAAGTTCCATATTCTTGGATTGCATTTTTTTTTATTTTTTTTAAGATTTTATTTATTTGGATTGCATTTTTAAATTAAGACTAAATTATTAGCAGGTCTTTAATTTCCACCTTAGTGTTTCAAATTTAAATCAAAATACCGTTACAGAACATGAACCAAGTAAATATCAATACTAGTTTACAAGCTAGTACTGCACTAAACTTACAAAGTAAAGCTTAAGTAAACTTTAATTTCTGCTTTTAGGAAAAAGTTCTCCTTATATAAATCGTCTTATCTCATTCCTCAATTTGGGATATAAAGTAAGGTCCTATTTCACTTACTGTGCTGACATCAAATGTTTCTTTGTACTTAAAAAAAAGCTGTTCCTTTTTGGTTTCTTTCTGTTGTTATTATGCACATTTGAACAAACAAGACAGAAATATTTACAAACAAAAGTCTGTGATGGTTTCCCCAGCCAGTGCTGGGTGGTGAGCTGGATTGGCCAGGACCCCTGGCTTATGGCTTGCGTGGATGTGGCAGGGCAACTACACTACTTCTCCTTGGGGGCATAGGAGGGAGAGGGGACAGCTCCTAGTGCTACAGAATTATTTTTAAGAGCAGCATTCACAGGCAACTGCCATCTGAAACTTAGAAAGTTTCTAGTGTGTCCACATACTGAGCTTTGTGGGCCTCTTGAGCATGTCTTTAAAACTTGCTGTTGGGAATGTTAGCAAGGTTGGAAGCTGCCAAAAAAAAAATCTGCAAGTGTGGAAGAAGGGAGAAGAAACTTTGTTTTGATTGTTCTTTCAATTTAGCATCTTGCTTTCTCTCCCACTCCCTCCCTTGTCCCTGTCCCTCCCCCCACTTCCCTTCTCCTTCCTCCTTCCCTCTTCTTCCTCCTCCTCCTCCTCAGCTCTCTCTAAATCTCTTTTCATCTAAGAAGTTGTTAGAAGTTACAGCTTTCAGATGTAACTCTTTCTCCTTCCCCTCCTTCTCTCTCTCTCTCACACACACACATACACACATACATTTTGGGGGAAGATCTGTAGTCTCTCACAGAATTTCTCTTCTCATCCCTGTCTTGAAACAGAGTGTGTGTGTGTGTGTGTGTGTGTGTGTGTGTGTGTGTGTAGTTCAGGTACTATGGAAAGAATGAAAAGAAAGTTGGCTATGGTTCTACTCCCTCAGCTCTGAATCTGGCATTGGCCCATTTCTATATTTTCTGTAGGTGGTCCTAGATGATGGGGAAGGAAAAGTTTTGCTTGTGTCATGAATTACACTTTTTAATTTTCACAGGCTTTCAGGACATTCTGGACCTTTCAGTAAAGAATACTCTGAGCTGGGCGGTCAAGTCAGAGGGGGGAAATATTCCCCTCAGGCACTCTGATGTCTTTTCGCCTGCAGAATGCTGTGGGCTCTCACAGGGGGAGATTCCATTTGTCTGAGCCTGTGGAGTCTGACTCACTGGCCAGAGAGGGCAGAGTTCAGCCCTGAGCTGGGAGCAAGCCCCCCCCGCCTTAAAGGCACAGCGCATGGACTCTGGCTTAAGAGAGGAGAAGGGTGCTATCAAGTAACTGGGCTGCTCCTCTGTAATTTCCAGCTGCGTTGTTTATGTGTCCATCATTGATAAGCACAAATTCCAGTAAAAAGGTAATAGTTTACTTAAAATCTTCTTCACTTGGGAATGGAAAAATACATATTGGATTTTACAATGCCCTTGTGAATTGAGATCACCTGCATCATCCACATGAAGAATAAGAATATTTATTGTATGATTAAGGTTCTGATCCATAGGGGGAGGAAAAATCATTTGCATGTCACGATTTATCCTCCTCCTTAATTCTCTGCCCACTCACTTCATAAATTAACAACAGGTAGCATCAATCTCTCTTTAAAATATGTAAGACACATGTAACCTGGGGGGCTCAGGCTTCATGAGCTGGTGAAAATAGGTGTTGTCATTAACTCAAACACGCACATCTTAAAGCTCAAGACCTTGCTTGCTTGGCTGCAAGTTCAGTATTTTAGAGAATCCTCCTCCAAGTGCATTGTCACGGGGTATGCACATATATTATAAATCACCGCTTGTCCTTTCTGGCTGAGATGACCAATAAGCTAGAACTCAACAATCTCAAGCCTTGACACATCCAGAAATGGCTTTTGAATCTGGCATTCTAATTGTGTGCTGGGCATTGCCACTTGGATGTGGACACGCTGCAGCCCTGCCACGATCACTGCTGGAGGGGCTAGAACTCAGTGACACTCCCATACAGCTGGGATTATGATGCTGCCACTCTACTCTGGGGCCACTCCTGGGAGGTGGAAAGATGCCAATTACTTCTGTGATCCATTCAGTTAATGGGTGGGGGTGAGACAGATTATTTTCCCTTGTACTTGACAGGTTTTAGATGTGTATGAAGAAGTAACTTATATTTAACATTTTTATTTGAGAAACTTTGATGTGTACTTCAATTTACTAGCTATCACCTTTAAAACTCTTTGACACGCAGAAATTATCTGGTTGATTTATCATTGTCTCTTGAAGGTTGACTCATTTAGGAATGACATGACATTTGCATTTGAAATCAGTACCGTATTTATTTCATTGTTCTGAGCCTTACTAAATAAATCTGGGGGTTTTTTTTTTTGGATAATTGTGAGAAAAATAATAATGTAACAACCATTTTGGAATGTATGGGTTATCCATAGTTCACAGCTCTTTCAACTTCGATCTTCACAAACTTTGCTCAGAATAGCAAAATGACCATGTTCCACCACAGGGAAAATTATGTTCCGGTACTGTGGCTGGAGCAAGGTTAATAATAGTAACAATAAAATCTTTAAGAACAAGCAGTGTGATTTTGTCAATGTTTCTTTACTTCTAAAGTGAAAAGTTTCTTCACTCCCTAAAGAAGAAAGTAATAAAACTGATCTTAAATGTAGGGAAATCAAAATCTTCCTCATGAGGATAAAGACATAGAAGTCAAGAATGGCTGAACTTGGTTGAAGTCTGTGGATTTGTGGCTTAGGATCAGCATAAGGACACATACTACACTGATTTTTTAGAAGATGCTATAGGTCAAATTCTTGATAAATGGGATGGATATTTCATGTAGGGCTTCTTAAAAACCAATTATTTTCCTTATACTTGACACCCAGTTAGATTGCTTTGTGTAGAATTTAGACTATCATTGATCAGAAACAGAAAAGTCTGAAATAAAAACTGGAATTCTGTTCAAAAGTCCCAAATACCAGTTACTTTTACTTATCTAAATTCAAAATATGGGAAGGA
This sequence comes from Leptonychotes weddellii, assembly GCF_054177405.1. Classification (NCBI taxonomy): domain Eukaryota; kingdom Metazoa; phylum Chordata; class Mammalia; order Carnivora; family Phocidae; genus Leptonychotes; species Leptonychotes weddellii. Next base: position 63,153,898 of record NC_138380.1, read on the forward strand.
AAGGCAATCATATAGTTAAAGTGAACTCTTATTGAGTACCTGCTCTTTATCCCACATTTTTCTGATTCTTTACATGAATGTAGCAACTTACTCATCCCAACAACTCCCTGAGATAGTACCATTATTATTTCCATTTTCAAGATTAAAAAAACAGATTCGGGGAGGTTGAAGAGCCTGCCCCCAAACCCAGAGCTAGTTAGTGGGAGGGCTAGGATACAAAACCAAGCAGTGGGCTTGGAGCCTGCATTCTGAATCACCACGGGATGCCTTTTTGATGTGAAATATGCCAAGATGAAGAAAATTCAGCAAAGGAACTGGGGGTCACAATAATCTCCTAACCGAGAAATAGTATCTTAGAGAACCAAAGTCTCTGTACTGCGAACACTTTGTTTTACAGATGAAGGAACTAGCCAAAGCAACTCAGATGACTTGCTGGAGGTTACTTACAGCTTTTTGGTGGCAGGGTTGAAACTGGAGACTAAGTAGGTTTTCCTGCCTTTCATTAATCCCACCAATGTTTGTTGTACCAGCACATCTTAAGGTATTGAAGATACAGAGCAACGTAAGACATGAGGTCCCTGCCCGTAGGAAGATTACATTATGACCAGAACAGAGATTTAACATTCGACTAGATTACCAAGGAAGACTGTGGAACACTCATGTTAAAATATTAGAAAAGTGAGGATAGACTGTAAGGGAGTGGAGTGGGCTTACCATCAGTTCTACCACATTTTATAAATGAAATTACTGAGATTCATGCATAATATGTCAGAGTCGTAAGTGTCAGAAGCAAGCAAGATTCAAACCCATCTTGATTCCCCTTCACAGTGAACAGAGAGAGAGAGGGAAAGAGAGAGTGTGTGTGTGTGTACAAGTGTGTATAAAAGGGACATTACAACCTCCTGGTTAGAGTAGCACTTTACAGGAATCAGTAAAGCTGGTTAGATCAAGATACCTAGTCCAACTGCCTGGAACCAAAGAGATCCATTTTTCTTACAGAACCCACACAGTCTAACAAAGCCTCACCTTTTTCTTCACACTTAATTTCATTAGAAATTCAACCTGGGACCCCTGGGTGGCTCAGTCAGTTAAGCATCCAACTCTAAGCTCAGGATCTCAGGGTCATGGGATCAAGCCCCATGTCAGGCTCAGTGGCTCAGTGTGGAGTCTGCTTGTCCCGCCCGCCACCCCCACCATGCTCTCTCTCTAAAATAAATAAATAAATCTTAAAAAAAAAAAACACCAAAAACCCTCACTGATGTGTACTGGTTCAAATTCTCTGGTTCTAGGTTGGGGAGCTTGTGACATTAGGGAGCATCTACCAGCCTGATAGCTGCAAAGGAGATGGCTCAAACACCAGAGCAGAGGGCAGGCATGCCATCTTCCAAAATTTAGAAAGAGAGAAAGAGAGAGAGAGAGAGAGGGAGGGAGGGAGGGAAGGAAGAAAGGAAGGAAAGAAGGAAGGAGGGAAGGAAGGAAGGAGGGGTGGAAGGAAGGAAGGAGAGAAAGAAAGAAAGGGGAGCGCTGTCTGGAGGGGTGCAGCCCGGGGTTGGGGTTGCCCAGGGCTTGGATAGGTGGGTCATGACCTTGCGAAGAGTTTTGGCGCCTTAAACTTTGAGAAGCCCAGATGGGAGTGAGATCTGAACAATTCACTTACTTGTTAGAGTTCTACAGAGGGTGGGGGTAGGAACTAGAGGGTGGGCACTTTTTGCCTGTCAGAATTACTTTTGATCTTGTGGTGGATTTCTCAGCATGGGAGACCCCATCACTCTGGCCTTCCTGAACCCAAGCTCATCCACCTCCCTGTCAGAGCTAACGTGGCAGAGGTGGTTGGGCAGTGGTTACTGGCTCAGGGCCCTGAAACACTGAGTAATTCCTAGGATGGCTAGGACTGAAGGCACTATTCCAGACATTTCCACGTTGTCTAAAAGTATTAAAAAAACAAAACAAAACAAAAAAAACCCTACCACCATGCAGCCCAAACTGTTGGAGGCAGATCCCTTGGCTCTGAAACAAGATCCATCCCTTTTATGGAAGGACATTGCTGGAAAGTTCTACAATATAGGAAAGCCAGAGTTCTTTTTCTATTTTTTACAGAGCAGGGCACAACCAAATCGGGAGTGAGGAATGAAGAGGGATGGCTGAAGAGAATCATAGCGACTTTCCAGAAATTTCTGAATTTACATTATCACTCTTGGCTTATAAAAACAAAAGACTGAAGAGCCTCCTTTCAGATCTCCTCCAGTGAAAGAGTCCACCACTTTTCTGGAGGCCCCCATGCTGTGGACTTATTGAGGAGTCAAAAAGCATGGAGTTTCTGATATCAGAAGAAACAAGACAAGATATATTGCACATCAAATCCTATAAATGACAACGTGGCATGACCAATAGAAATAGGCCATTGCGGCTGCCCTCTAGCTGAGTGTTTATTTATTGGAGAAGAGAAAGGTAGAATCAAGAAAAAGGGGAATCATGTCAGGATGTTATTGGAGTCAAGCAGATTGACTGCCTGGAGTGACATCCCTGGCTGTGTGGAGCAGGGAGGCCAGCAGTTGGGTCAGCGCCACGAGTACGTTTGAGACATGGACTTAGAGCCCCCAAATCGATTTTAAATTGGATTCCAGGTTTTAGTGCAATTAAAAGCCACTGCAAAGTTTTGAGAAGAGAAATGGTAGGGTCAAATTATTAGAGCAGTATGGTTTTTATTTTAATTAGGACAAACCACAGGGATCGGGGGGGGGGGGCGGTGAGAGGATCAGCAAGTGAGGTATATAGTTCACTAACCAGATCAGTGTAGGACCTGAGAAGGTCTTTCTGAAACCGATAGATTAAAGCTACAGAGTGACACTATAAACAAGAGGGTTTTTTTTTTCCCTTTAATTTTATCTGATTCAGTTACCATGTTAGTTCTGACAGACTTGGATCACCAGCTTGATTAGTTCTCTTATGCATCCATAAACACTAAAATTATACTGTTTCATCCATTTATGTCTTTATTCACATCCACAATTTAGGCAAAGTGAAGAGGAAAAATGTCCAGATTAAGGATGACTGAATTCTCTATCCTATTTTGAAAAGAAAAAAAAAAAAGGAGTTCATGATTTTCTTACTTTGTCATTGTCAGCCCTACTCCTCTTGGAGGTTTTTTAGTTTGAAATCTGAATGTGTTTACCAGCTGGGAAAAATCTGACATTTACTTGATTTTGTCCCTTGGAAGTAAAAAAAAAAAAAAAAAAATTGGCAGCCTCATTAAACAACAAGTCTGCTTATTTATTCCTTCAATCCCTCCCCAGGTTTCCAGTTCTTTTCAAAGCTCTGATAGACCTCTAACCAGTTTTCTAAAGGTAATTTCTTAAAGTGCTGCCGCTAGCCAGAGAAAATGCCACGTAGCTTTCTGGGTTTATAAAGGCTGAGAAAGCCATTTTGGTTACATTTGCAGCTTTTTGTGTGGTTCTGGGTGGTAACACCCTATTGCCAACATTATTCTTTCCCTCTTCTGGGAAGAGCCATAATTGTACTTGGCTTGGTTAACACAAAGGCCTCTGAAAAATATGAAGCTGATCCCTCTAGTGTTCTTTTGTGAAGACTACAGTACAGAACACAGAAAGGAGGAAAACAGCCACAGAACAGCACAGACAATAGCTCCTGAAGTCAATCTGTTTTTCAAACGACATTAATAAAATTACTTGCCATGACAATTCTGTGCTGTGTGAGAATATCTACAAAAGAAAACACAGGCATTTTTCTACAATCTATGTATTGTGAGTGTGCAGTTGGTTAACATTATTGGAGGGTGCATCATCCTGAGAATTATCTGAACAAATAGTAAACAATTTAAATAACACTAGTCAGAGTTATCAGGGGTGCCGAGACAATGTAAACTTGCCTCGTTCCCAGAAATGAATTTACTACACTGGTTAGGATTATTATCTGACTCTATTCATAGGCTTTTCGGGTCATACAAAGAGGAGAAGAGATTTCCTGCATTTTTACATTCCTTTCCTGATGCTCCCTGATGTTCAATAAAGACTATGCTATCTTCATGTTTTTCTTTGACATTTTCTTCTACATTCAGACATTTATTAAACAACTATTCTAGTCCAGGCACAGAAGATAACAAAAATGATAAGATAGAGTCACTTTCCTCAATAAACCACATAATCTCACTGGCAGACAGCCTCTTAAACAACTAGAGTAAAGATGTAAGATGTATACAAAGCACTTGGGACTCAGGGGAAGTGATATTAATTATTAATACTAGTAAGGAGGATGAGATATTTAAACTGGGTTTTGACGAACAAGCAGGATTTAGGGTCCTCATATGGCAAGCAGTTCATGGTTCCTTGGTCTGTGACTGACCCCCAATTCACTCACGGTTTCCAAGGAAAGCCACAGCACACTGGGCAGCTAGTCCTTGGAGCTGTGCAATCTTAGTTTCTGGTTAGTCCAGTTTCTGTTCTGGTGGCTCCCATTCTTCATATTAAATAAAAAGAGCTATGCCATAGAAATGCTAGCTTTCAGTTTAATGGACATGAAATAAAATTTGAAGCATCACAGGGGTAGGTATTCAGACTGTTGCTATATTTCTGGTAGCTCTGGATTCGGAACAGGAAGAGGTACTGCACAAGCGAAGCTAAGTGAAATACCCAGGGTAGAACCAGATCCATTGTGTGTCTAGAAGTAGGTCCCAGTTGCGGGAGTTTGGCTGAACGAGATGATCTCCAAGGGCCTTTCTAGTCGTAAGAGCCCATGAATCAATTTTCAGAATTATTATCAAAAGGGCTGATTCCCCCAGAGAGTCTAGGTAGCCGCACAGCCACTTGAGACCCTACTACAATGATATTTGCACCAGACATTGCCTAACAAGTTCCTCTGTAAAAGGGCCCCCAACTGACAAGATGATATTAACAGTGATGCTGGTAAAAAAAAGTACACTGGCTGGAAAACACTGAGGTAGTTTTCTTGGTCTATAGAGATCATTTGATTCACTACATAGAACATATCATCTGCGGTCACTGTATTTACATTTTATGTATACAGTTAAAATCAAATCATAGTCATAGAGCTAAAAGCATATTGAGGGTCTTAAGAAATTGTACAATGCAAAATTGTGCTGTAATTCAATGTGAATGTCACTATAGTAAGCAAATTGTATTTTACAGGCAGTTAAAGTAACATTATTATTATTTTGTAAAGACTGTACTCTAGTATTTCAATAGCTCCCTAATGTTATAACAACAATATGGTGTAATAGCAAAGGCACCAGAGTATGTGTGTACACACACACACACACATACACATATATATATGTGTGTATATATATATGTTACTCAAGTGTAAAATGCCATGAGAGGCAGTGTTGAACCCCAAATTAAATAGGAGAACCGAGAACTGTAACTATAGATTTAAACCAGGCATGCTTATTTCTAGCAGTCCTTAGGACATAGAGAGTTTCTCTTATAAAACCTTTGTTCTAGACTTATGAGTTGACATTGATACATTGGGATTGTCCCTGTGCCTTCAGCCTTTTTATTCCTGCATTAATCACAATACACACTGTTGCATTTATCCTGCCAGTGTCAGATAATTTTTATATATGCTCTCAGAAGAAACGGAGTCCTAAGTTAATTTGGGAATCAAAATTTAAATATTTAAAAGGAAATCTGCATTTTGTAGTGAATATATCCATCAATTACAGAAGGGATATGGCAAAGGGAGAACACACATTATGCAATGGGGCACAAATGTATTAGGCCCTTGAAGTCTAAGACTGTCCTAACACCTGAATTTCCTTGGGCTTTATAAGATTTTGCAGATGAATGAGGTCATATCAATCGATGGCCATGACTCAAATTTCATTGGTTCATTTTATTTATATGACTGATACTGGACTCGAGCAGCTCCAAGTGTTCATTCTTCTATCAAATAATTTGAAAAGTATCTCAAGGGGATGTGTCCTATGTGTGCAGGGATAAGCAACTTCCCTTGAATGCTGCTACACTTCTGCACACCACACCCTCTGTTTTGCCTAGCATTATAGTTCCCCATCCAGAGGCGCTTATGTTCTCCCAGGTACATTAGCTACCATGTCTGGCACTGCTAGTTTTTACTGGGCACTGACACAGGTTCTAGGCATGCCAAATCTGGGTAGGGAAGGAAGGGAGGAAAGGAAGGAGGGATGGAAGATGGAGGAGGGAAGACAACATTTTTCTCCCTGATTTTGTTTCATGGTTAAAAGTGCTACTTATGCCTTGGTGTGTTACAGAGTAAAACAGCCATTGAAGATTTTACTTAGAGCTCTTTCTCCTTGAGATTCAGGAGTATCTATATACATAGGGAAAAGATCCAAAAGTAAGAAATTTGGGATCCTAAATTAGTTTTTCTTCCCAACACTTGATATTTTTCTTAAAACAAAATTGAGTAGTGTTAATTTTACTTAAGAAAGAAAGAGAAACATCTATAACTCAAGGTTCTGGGCTTCAGCATTATGTCCCAACACTGCAACATAACAGGGAAAGCCAAAGGGTCAGTTTCTGAGTTAACAATTTTATCAATTATTTATTGATTCATATCCCATTTATGTATGAAGATTTGATGTCACCTAAGATAATTAGAGAAAAGCCAAGATTAAAAATGAAAGGTGATATCCAAAGAAAAGGATAGCAGAGAGAGTGCTTGGAGAAGAAATGAAGGAAATTTACTCTGATAAAAAGGAATTAAAAAAGACTAATGGAAAAAGACCTTTGCCACTGAGGAGAATGAGAAGGAAGGAGGCACTGTTTATATCAATAGGTTGTTCTCTGTCTTTATTTTCCATGGCACTATATTGTTAAATCCTGCTAGCTCTTCGATAGCTCACCTCGAGGGCTAAACTAAGAAATCCAATTACTTTTCTAGAATCTGTAGTGATGACCAACTAAACTGTGGCCCTTGGGGACAGTATTTGTATCCTCTGACAGCAATTAATGAAACCAATAAATCAATTAGTTAAATTAAATTAAGGTCCACCCAGCTGTTTCCACAGCCCATCCATGTGTAACTAAATGTGATTATAAGGGGGACCTTGATGTGAAACGGATACAATTCAAGTGATCTTTGCTGTCTTTATGTCCTTAACGTCTCCCCTTTACAAAATTATAGTTATTCTACCTTTGTCTTGACTCTATATTGGATGAACTTTGCTTGGGGGAGAGTTCTTGATAGAGGCAACAGAAATACTCTGTACTGCTGAGTGAAAACGAATAACACTGGGGACTGCAGTTCTTTCTATTTTTTTCTTTTAAAGATTTTATTTATTTATTTGAGAGAGAGAATGAGAGAGAGAGAGCATGAGAGGGAGGAAGGTCAGAGGGAGAAGCAGACTCCCCGCCAAGCAGGGAGCCCAATGCGGGACTCGATCCCGGGACTCCAGGATCATGACCTGAGCCGAAGGCAGTCGCTTAACCAACTGAGCCACCCAGGCGCCCCTGCAGTTCTTTCTATTTATTCTTTTCTTGGATTTAAGAAATCTCATTTTTCTTCCAAAATAATCGTTGTATCCAGACCTATATCCTCTTTCAAAGAGGAGGCTTTTCTCTCTCTTGACAATGGTAACTCCTCCAACTTCTGCCTTCTTCTGTAGAACCATTCTGATTTCACTACTTGCCTTACTGGACTAGACTGTCCCCTGAGGTAAACCTCATTTCACTGCCCTACTTCCCAAAGAAGTAAACCGTTTCTCTTTCTTCTGCTTCGTTCCCACCTCCTCACATAATACTATTTTAACCTCTCTAGCCAATCTTCTTCACATTATGAATATATCATAACAATTGCTTCCTCATTTAATTCAGTGAGGTTCTCCCACCCTTGATCTTTTTTTTTTTTTTTTTTTTACTTCTGTCCAGTCTTGGACACTGTTGACCAAATCCTCCTTCTTGGAATGTTTTGAGATTAAGCATGCTACATACCAGGTCCTCTCTATACCTCTCCCCCAATGTCTTCTATTGCCTTCATTAATTCTTATATCCACCATTTTCATTAAATACTTACCAAGTACCCACTTTTGGAAGGCATTGTGTTTGTTCCTAAATATAAAGATAAAGAAATAATACATTCTCTTGAACAGCTTATAGAATAGAAGGGGAGGCAGAGGTGATAAAATAGCTATACTATGTTGAAATGTAATAGAAGGTTCTGCTGCAAGAAAACAAAGGATGGAGAGAACAGTTTTGCCCTGATGGAGCAGGGAAGGACAACACAGATGACACCTATGTTGAATGACCAGGGTAAAAAGAAGAGAAATATAATTTCAAACACAGGGGGCAGTGTGTGTAGAGACCTGGAATCCAAGATCTGATCTGAAATCGAGTCTAGTCACTTTGACAGTATTATCTGTGATTGATAATGATGGAAAGGTACACTGTGGCAAGACTCTGAAGAGCTTTGAATGCTGGACTGGAGAGTTTAGACATTTTTACTAGAAATGTGTGGGCTAAGATTTTTGAACTGATGCATATGATCTTATACAAGTTGCAAAAGACACTTGTCAGCCATGTGAGGAATGGATTAGAGCCCAAATTAGCCCATTTTAATGGTCTACGAGGAGAATAATTAAGACCTGAACCAGGATGGCTGCAGTGGGAATGGATACTAGACATCTTGGGCAGACAAAATGGATAAAGGACAGTATTGATTTGATGTCAAAGACTGGAGATAGAGAAAAAAATGTAAAGACAACTCTGATGTTTCTGAAATAATTTTTAGATAATATCATGCCTCTGTGCCAACATTTCAATACTTTCTCACTGCCTCATTTCAGTGTTTGAAATACAGTTTCTATATCAGTCAAAGTTCTTTTGGTTACAAGTGAAAGAAATCAACTCTGGCTAGCCAATCAAAGAAAAGAGAAAAGGATATTGCAAGGATACTGAGGCTATCTCACAGAATTCAAGAAAGATTTGAACAATTTAGCACCATGGAAGGCAGAAATCAAAGTAAGGATAGATACCTGAAAATAAGGAATTCATGACTATTTTGTCTAAGAGTTCTAATTCCCACACCCCCTGCCTTTAGGTTTCTCAGTTCACATCTGTATACTCCTGGGATCTGACTGTGTCAGCCTGGATCGGTTGTTTTCCTAGCTTCATTAAACTGTGACCATTGTGGCAAGGTCAGACTACACAGCTCTGGCCACTAGAGGCCACATCCTTGTATGTCAAGGTCAATAGACAGAAAAAGAGGAGACTTTGTGAGCTGGGCAGATACCCTAAGAGAGATGTCTTCTCTATGTTCTAAATTGTTTTAGGCTATGGATTCACTTGAAAATCTGATTAAAAAACAAACAAACAAAAAACTAATGGCTCTCTTCCCAGAAAAAAAAAGAAGGCACAACCACAATGATACACAAGGAGTTATATGGGCTCCTTGAAAATTATGCACAAACCCAGATTAAAAAACTTTGGCTTGCAGAACAAACTCTACACTTCTTGATTTGGTTTATAAGAGCCTCTCACCAGTCAGGCATCCCACTCCTTCTCTCCTCAAGCACTCACAGTAAAAACAAATTACTTTCCCAACTCTGAACCTTTAATCATGTCATTTCTTCTTTCTATAAAGAATGCCCAAATCCTCTTATTGAAATCCTACTCATCCTTTAAGGGTCAAACTGAAAACCTGTCCCTTTTATGAGGTCTTCCTTGATGCATTCATCAACACAGGGACAACTCCTCCTCTTCTTGTCATGTGTAATACTTGATACCCATTTCTCTCACGACATTTATTGCTTTCTTCTCTACATTATAATTTCTATATGGTGTATTTCTGCTCTTAGATGTTAAGATTCCTGGAAATCGGACCAGGTGCCATTCAGCTCTGTGCCTGCACTTCTAGTGTTCTCTGTAAGTGTGAGGCACTCAAGAAAAGCTTGTCAAATGAATGAAAGGCTACTTACTGGGAGAGAAGGGGTCCCTGTATAATTTTATCCTGCTTGTATTTTTACAAGCTCTTCTTTTCAGAGGAATGAGTCCTTTTCTTATTTTCCTTCTTATTATACTCATTTTCTTGGGCTTTATGTTTTATCTCTGCTTCCCTCCTGGCAAATCCCATCTCCTTTTTTTTTTTTTTTTGTTCATTTTCCCTTGGAGATAAATTCTCCCCCTTCAGCTTTTTATTATTATTATTATTGTTATTATCATTATTAATTTGAAGGACAGTTTTCTTTTCATTTGTTCTTCAGCCCCCAGTCTTTACTTTGGCCTCATTATTCAACAGAGGGAAAATTCTGATCAAGTCAAGAAGCACCCTCCCTTCATTGAAATGCATTGTTTTCAGATTCACTAATGGGAGCTAGAAATTCACAGAAGAGAAAACAGTGCCTGATATTTATATTTTAGACAGCCTCATGTACTTCATTCCCACTTCCCTCCATTATTTTTATTTTCTTACAAATGACAGATCTAGAAAGCACTACTAAAATATTTAAATTAACTTTAGCCGAATGAAAGATTCTCTTCTCTTTGTTTGAAGTACAAAACCACACTTACAAAATGGCCCGATAGGAATCCCTTCCCGTGTGGACGGTTTTCCGGATGGACTTGGGATGATGGGGGGCGGGGGGAGGAGAGGGAGGGGGCTTGCTATGTATGGAAGAACAGCATCCTCTACTGGTGAGAGGGCCTCTGAGGCTTGAGAAGCCTTCTGAGTGTGGATAGCCAACAAAGCTTTGGAAAATTCTTGGCTGGCATATTCACTACAGATTGAGAATTGATTCAAGATTTCTTATGTTCATAACTCATGATGTAACTGAAACTTATTTAACTTCATACCATTGAAAATCGGCAATAAATCTTCTCTTCCTTCTTTCCCTTCTCCAATAGGACTTTTCTGTTAAGAATTACTCTTATTCTTAATTTCCTTGAAAATTCTTATTATGCAAAGTTTTTATTATGGGTCCATAAAAATGTATGTTGGTTCAAATGGAGAAACTTGGTGTCATCATTATTGTCAAATATTTCATTAGAAACCAGCTCCGGTGGTGTTCCTGGGGTCTCTATGTGGCTGCTTTATTAGTGAGGCCATCTTACACAATGTCTTCTTAGTATTTACAAGCCCTTGGCCAGGGTCCACAACCAGCCATCATGAAATGAAATTTCCATCTGCAGCAAATATGTGTGAAAATGAGTATATCTTGTGTTTCTTTTAAAAATGTGGTACTTGACATTTTCTTCTATCTAATAAAGATCATGTGGCTCAGTTTGTCCTCTTCCACCTTGGATGCCTAACGGTGAACTAATTCACTCCAAGTTACCAGCTTTCTTATGCTATTCATGGCATCTTTCTGGGATAGAAGGAAAAGTAAGGTGAGATAAAGTTCAAGACAAATAATCACTGGGCAAGGATACTGATTTTTGTAAGATTTATGAATTGTAAAATCTTACCCATCCATCTCCATAATTATTAGGCACATATACTTCATTGTCCTCATAAGATTGACAAGTTCCCTAGAGCTTGTAGGAATGGACATGAAAAGAGGAGAGTGCTTTAGGAGTCTTTTCAATAAAAATGACCCCCAGGAAGTTCCATTTGTAGGTATTTTTTTTTAAGTTTTTTTTTTTTAAATATTTTATTTATTTGACAGAGAGAGACACAGGGAGAGAGGGAACACAAGCAGGGGGAGTGGCAGAGAGAGAGAAGCAGGCTTCTCGCTGAGAAGGGAGCCCTACGCGGGGCTCAATCCCAGGACTCTGGGAACATGACCTGAGCCAAAGGCAGACGCTTAATGACTGAGCCACCCAGGTGCCCCCATTTGTAGGTATTTTTATATGATCTTGATGGGAGGGGCAGTTTCTTTCATTAGTGGGCTTCAGGCATTTTCTTCAGATATTTTCTTTCTCTAGCCCACTCGGAATTAAAGAAGATCCCAATATCTTATCCGGACATTCCCTAAATCTCAAATCAGTTTCAATGTAAGACATTTAGTTTCAAGAATGTTTTTTTTCCCCTCAGAAGACCTAAAGCAGATCTGAACGAAGTCTGGATTCACCAAAATTTTTCTTTGCTCCAATTTCATGGAGAAGGCTAATATCTAGTAATTAATATCCACACATATTCTTTTGCATTACAACCATAAATATATTCACTTACAGTTCTATATTCTCATTTCTTTATGATGGAGTAATTAGCATTAAACTATCCTTGAGGTTATTATGATTACAATGACTGCTATAATCATAGTTAGTCATAACTATAATTATCATCACAAATATAGTGGCTATTAAACTAAATTTTAATAACTCACTCTATTATTAATATAATTTTTATTGTTAACTTCATGCCCTCTTAGAAGCTGTGTAATAATGAATAATTGACAGAGAAGTGGAAATACAAATCACAAAGAACAGAACAAGAAATCCTATTTCCTGTGTTAATGGATGAAGTACTAAAGTTTACTTATAAATTTGTAGCTTGAAACTCAACACAATTTTTTCAATACTAATAGTTTTATGAATGATGTTGAGTTTTCCAACTAGCTTCTGCCTCCAAATCTCTTTAATCCATAATATAGCTTAATATAAAACTAATAGGACAAGTAAGAATTGAGGTTCAGGGCAGAATTGAGGCATGCAGTGCAAGGGGGGAGACAGTGAATTTTCTTTTCTCTCTTGAAAGCCAGGCTGATTACGGAGAAAATTTAGTAATAATGAAGTTTTTTCTCACCTCCAATCTTTGGCAGCGTGCTTATACTACCTTCAATTAAGCCCTGCATGGTGGAATCCCACCTGAAAGTAATGCCAGGATGGTGGGAAAATGTTTATTTGATAACCATATGGGAGCAACTACACAGAGGAGATGAATATAAATGTTGTGAACCCTGCCCCCAAGGAGCTTATACACTTAGCTTTTGGCCTGAGTAGCTAGAATAATAGATTTGTCATTTACTGGACAAAGACAGTGAGATGAGCAAGTTTGAGAGTAAAATCAAGAATTTGATTTTGGATTTGTTGAGTTTGAAACACTATTGGATATATACATGGAGGCATGATGTAGGTAAACGGATAGATGAGTCTAATATACAGGGGGAAATGTACATATTTGGGAGCTGCCAATGTCTAGAACGCACCTTAAATTCATTAGATGGAGTGAGAACAGAAAAGGGAAAAGGTTTGAGAACCGACCCTTGGGAACACTTGAATGTTGAAGAGAAAAGAAAAAGCTAGTGCATGAGATTGCAGGAGCAACCAGTGAGAGGGAAGGAAACCCAAAAGACAGAGCTAAGTGAAGAAGCTGTTTCAGGAAGGAAGATAATGCCCAACTGTGTCAATGTTGCTGATTAAGAATTTGGCTTTTGATCAACAATGATCCGGTCATTGGAGATTCCACCATTGGTGGGTTCATGGGGTCAAAAGCCTGACAGGAGTGAGTTGAATGAGAGAAGAATTGGAGGGAGCAAATATAGACAATTATTTCTAATGTTGTAGGGTATGGGGAGGCAGAGAACTCAGGAAGTGGCTAGAAGAGATAAGAGTGTGAGATCCTACATTTGTTTTTGTGATGATGCACTGACCCAGTAGAGACAGAAACCTTGATGACACAGGTGAGAAAGAGGACAACTGCAGCAGTGGTGTGCGTCAACAAGTAAGAGAGGGGTTAGTCTGAGATAGGACCATTTATGCACTGTAATGGGAGGGAAGTCAGAGTAGATGGGCCCAGATGCTGATATCTTGGTAGATGGCGGTAAAAGTGGTGGCGGTGGCAGTGCTTGTGGAAATCTGAATCTCACTTCCTGTTATTTTTCCCCCCTGAATGAAATGAGAAGTCAATTCAGTTGAGAGTGAGAGGTAGGAAGGAGGCATAGAGATTTGAGGAAAAAATAGAATGAAATAGTGATCTAGGAAAAAGGAAAGAATTCTTTTGCTTCTATTCTTCTATTGGTTTTTGTCGATCTTTTCCAAATGAACTCCCTTCACTGACCTTCCAGCAGGAGGTCTTCCCCAGAGAAAGGGCTTGAAAAATGTTGGCCTCATTAATTGACTAGAAGCTCTTTTCTTTATAGCCTTGGCCAAGGGAGTCATGGCTCAAGGCCATTTCAGAGGCTTTAACTAATGAAACTACTCTCCCTTTTCAAATTTACCCACAACCCTTTCCATCTTTCTGTATTTTAAACTGGGAATTCGGCATACTTGCACATGAGCCACATTCTGCAAAAATATGTTTCTGTTGACATCAGATAAAAGTTGAGTTGTGAAATACATCTCCTTAGAGGATTAACCAAGCTTCCAAAAAGGCTCTTTGTTGTGGGATTTGCTACCAGATGGGAAACTCTAGGCTCTGGATGTTAACAGTATTCCGGTGATTGCAGAAAAATAGCTTCATTTCGTGTAAGCAAAATGAACATATATATGTAAAACATGATGACATTGTAAGTAGATATGCAAATAAGAGTGGAAAAACATGGTTAAATTGCTTATGGTTTAGAGAAATGGAAATGGAAAAACATTGCTTGTTAATTAACCAGAGCATACCTAGAAAATACTCTCTACTGTTTACTTGCCTCACATGGTTTTGGGCACTGCACAGGCATGTGTAAGATTATTTGATGCAGACCCAATTCTCAAAGATGTTGGTCTTGGAGAGAAGTGATTCTTGTGTTAAAGCACTGGAAAACTGCTAAGTGACATAAGGTGTGGCAGCAAGTAGGGAAGCAATACAAATCTAGTTTGGACCAGATCTGTTAGGGAAGGCTTGCTGGAGGAGGCAAGCCTTGTACTTCAGAGAACTCATTTCTTTGAGTGTGACTTTTGCTTGGATAAAGCGGGGACACTCTGGCTTTCAATTCCTATCATGCTGGGCTGGCTCTCCAGTTGGTTTTCTATGCGTGTAAATCATGTCCCTTCAACTAAAGTGTTTGTTATTCAACAAACACAAAGTGAGAATCCACTACGTTCCTTGGTGCTGTGGGTGTCTTGGTGAACAACTGTGGTGTCTGCCTTTGAGAAAATCATGGTGTAATAGACAAAGGCTGGTTCTTATGCTTTCTCTTTGGCTTTTAATGCACCTACAGTAGAGTGTTTTCACTTCTTGCTGACCCATATATTAATCCTTTCCATTCTCCAAGAAAAAGTGTCTTCCATAGAAGATACTGGCATGAAATATGTATCCAATGAGGCTCCTGAGCTTCTGCTCAGTGGGGAAAATTGAGGGGTTGCATGGGGCCTCTGTTTTGAGTTTAGTGTTTGAGCAGGTGATTTTCTTTCCAAAATGGGCTTCACCTCCTCCTGCCACTACAGAAGATGTTGAGAGGTTTTCCTGTACAAGATCCCAGGCTCTTAGGTATAAAAGAACAAGGGACAATGGCTGCACTTCCTTTATCACATATTTATCGGTCACCTATGATGTGCCAGGCACTAATTTAGACATAGAGGATGAACAAATGAATGACACAGTCAAAGACCCTACCTTCCAGAAGCTTATATTCTATTTGAACGAGATGGACAAAAAACAGATGAACAGATAAATATATAAGATGTCATGTGGTGACTATTGCCATGAAGAAAAATAAATATGCATAAAGCAGAGTAAGGGGAATTGAGAGAAAGGGAAGGACAAGGGGTCTGTTTTTAGATTGAGTAGGCAGAGAAATCTCCTCTGATAATGTGAAATTTGAGCAGAGACCTAAAGAAAGCAAGGAAGTGTGGAGCAGGCAGGTAGTTGGAGAAGCTCATTCCAGATGGAGGCAATAGCAGTTGACTTCATGAGCCCCGGAGCTTCAGGACTGTACAATGAGCAAGTGCAAAGGATGAGGCTCTGCAGGAGGCTGGTGTGACAAGCCCCAAATGTGGGACTCACAGAAGCCAAAGACAGCTGGGCCCAAAACTTTCTCCTTAGGCACCTGGACTACAAGTTTCTTCCTGCCTCATGAAGAGAACCTGATCTCCTACAGAGTTCTGGCTCTGTCATTCTCAAAATGCCCTATTCGTCTTCATGAAGTCTTGCTGCTATTATTACCCTCCTGCTTAAAACCCTAGTACAGGTGCACTTGGGAATACATCACACTCCGTTTATGACCTTCAGAGTCCTGGAGAATCTGGTTTCTACTGCTCATCTCAGCTGTTGGTCACCTCCTCCTTGTGCTTGGCCACACTGGTCACATTTTCTCCATCATGGCAGTATCTTCTCTAGCTCAGCTCTTTTCTTTCTGTTGCTCCATTTGGGCCTTCATCACCAAGCAAACTCCATAACTTACTCCTGCTTCAGATCTCACTGTCAACATCACCTTCTCAGAAAGACTTTCTTGGACCACGCCACTGAAGGCAGCCGCACGCCCTCTCAACATCACCCTATTTTGTTCCTTCGTAGCTCTTATTGTTCACAAAATCATGAATTATCTTACTTATTTAACTGTTTATTAAACCTCAGGTCTCTGAGAGCAGACACGTGTCTTGCCTATTAGTATTAACCCGATGATTTGTCAGAATGCCTGCCGTAAAGGAATATCCCTACATTAACTATAAATATTAGTTACATGAGAGAGTCAATACAGACACTCTGAGTTTGGTTGACCTTGCCTAAAGACTGCAGTCAAGATTCTGGTGGGTAAAAGTAGGCAAGCAATATCCTTAAAGAATTCTACCTTACCAAGTCTTATTTCTGTCTGGGTTCTACATTCTATCTTCCAGGTTTGATCCATTGACCCAATTCTATTCCAATGGAGAGGAATAATCTGGTTCAGAATATTTTTATTTTAATGTCTAAATCTAGTGTGTCTGAATGAATTAACGCAGACCCACTGTGGAATTGCTTGGGGAAAAGGTATTGGCATTTTGAAGCTGTGAGACTCAGATTTTGTTTAAACGAAGCATTGTTCAGACTTCATCATATGACAATATGAGGAATGATTGCTCCAGCTTCTGCTGTCAGGTGGCCTGATTCCTGATTCACTGAGATATGGAGAGGGGTGCGGAAGGCTACACCTATGCGGAGAGAAATGAACTATGAATGCACTGGTTTCTCTGGAATCAGGTGAAAAAATGAACTCTGATTTTGTGTTTATTTAGTGGCTGAGAAAGAAGATAGCTGTAACATAACCATTAGAGACAGACATTTGATTTGAATACTTTCTCACTTCTGTGAGCTGTGCCTTGAAGTGAGGGCTTCTCTCAGGCCTGTCCAATTGCCCCAGGTTCTTCTCCCTTCAGAGTGGGGTCAGCTGACAGGCAGATGCCTGGGCTTTCACCAATGGAGGTGGGAGAGGAATAGAGCCCAGGAGAAGAGGGTGGTCTGCTTTAAAAGCATGTGAGAGGAAGTAAATTGAGATTCATCTTTCAATTATCTTATTGACAGGAAAAACTGCTACATTAGAAAATCACCTGTTTGTAAATACCAAGATGAATATAAAATAACTTAATGAAGGCAAGCAGAGCTTCTGTTTCAGTGCAGGCAAACAGCTATGCAGAGAACACAGATATCCTCAACTATAGCTCTCTCTCGCCTGCATATTATAATGATGAGAACAGCCATTTAATCAGCTCTAGGAAACAACTACAACAACAAACAGTAATAGAAGCCACACAATCTGATAATTTCTTTTTTTTTTTTTTGAAGTGAAAGCTCTTCAGCTTCTCATTACTCTTGCCAAATTGTGTTTAAGCTTAAAACGAAAGTTTTGTCATTATCATAGCTCAATTTTGGTTAACCCTAGGGCCTTCCCTCCTCATCTATTGATGTAGATTACTGTACTGTCTGATATAGTAGCCATTGGCCACATGTGGCTATTTAAATTTAAATTAATTAAAATTTAATAGAATTAAAAATTCATTTGCTTTTAACACTATCCCCATTGCAAGTGCACTACAGCCACAGATGGCTACTGGCTATTGTACTGAACAAGGCAGATACAGAATATTTCCATTATCACTAAAAATTTTATTGGAATAGCACTGCTTGAGAAACTTAAGGCATATGTCGGAAGGCAGTATAATATAGGAGGGGTTTTCAATGCGTTTTTTAGCTAGAAAATAATTTCTTGAACAAAGTTATGTAATGAAATGTCAATATATACAAATGATCATTGTACAGAGCTGCTCTTGCTTAAGCTAGAGTAGAAGGTTCTAGATCCCTACTCATTTGCCACTTCCATCACCACCCCAATACTTTGCAGATGACCACAGAGCACAGGTTGAGAATCATTAGTACAGAATGTCATCCTGGAAGCGAGCTGACCTGAATTTTGAATTTTGGCTCTTTTCTTACCAGCTTTGTGAACTTGGCAGTTCTTGGAACTTTCTGAGAGTTAAGTGTTCTTGTCTGTAACATATATCAACTATCTCAGCAGGTTGTGAGGGCACGTTTAGCTTTCTCATTTCTCTGATGGGGAACTGCAGGTTGGCAAGGCTACATGCCCGCCAGGCAGCCACTCTGCCAGTGAAGGCCAGACCCAGACCAAACCCACTCCTTTCTCATTGCTATTTTACTCTGCTGCTCTATAATTTCCTTGTCAAATTGAAAGTTTTCAAGCCAAACCACTTTTTTAAAACCAGCTGTCTAGATGTCACTTGTGATTTTTTATTTCTTGGATCAATACGTGTGAATACTTCCAATGCATTTAAATAGAAATTGCCACCCTTGAACTAGCAAACACTGTTTGAGAGGGTCAGATCTCCTCTGATACCCTTCCTACTCTTTATATGCTTCATGCTCTTCTCTCTGCAGAGGGTGGAAAGTAAAACTGACAGTCAAACAAAACTCCCTAATTACTAAAAAGAGAAGGGATATTTTCAAAAATCCTCATTTTCAGTGGTGGAATTAGAAACCAACCTGAACATATGGCCAGCAAGACACTTGGGTGGATGGATCCTGTGTGCCAAACGTATTTGCAGAGAGTTGGGGGACAGGGCATGGCACTCAATATGAGTAGAATTGTGTCAGAAAGAAAGAAAGGAGGCAAACTATCTTTCCTTAAGAAATATTTCTCCTATGTGGAGCCCTGCATGCCCAAGACATTTTAAATATTGTTGCTTTGCTGACTACAGCTATAAGAGGGAATTTCCAGGCAGAGAAGCAGAAGAATTGGGGAAAAATCCTTCCAGTCATGTATATAAGACAATTTTGATGCAGTGTTATCTGCTGGGGTCTTTAAAGAAAAGAAGTGTTTGTTTCTATGATTAAAATCAAACAAGTCTTTATTTAGGGTTTTCAGAAGCTTATGTTGGTTCAAATTCTAGAAAGCAAAGAGAACTAGAATTTCCCCAGGACTGAGCAAGAAATGGGTGCATAGAGTTTCAAGTCATTTCAAGAAAATATTGGGGAAGTTTACTCTTCTAAATCATAAGGATTGTTTAACTTCTTTTCCGATTGGCTGGCTGCGTAGATGTTATGCATTATATGCATTATATGGAAGGTTATTTTTTAAAGTTGTATTTATTTATTTGAGAGAGAGAGAGAGAACACAAGTGGGAGAGGGAGAGAGAATCCCAAGCAGACTCCACACCGAGTGCAGAGCCTGATGCAGGGCTTGATCCCACATCCCAAGATCATGACCTGAGCCTAAACAGAGTTGGATGCTTAACCAACTATGCCACCCAGGTGACCTGAAGGTTATTCTGATTGAACCTTGTACAGCCCTTTCAAATAGATTAACAGTTAAGTCCTTTACAATGTTTTCTGGACCAGTTGATGAAGGAAGAGAAAGATACCTCTCAGTGCAGATGGAAGGAGTATATACTTTTTAAGTCTTTGTTATCTCTGTCATGAAGACTACTCAGATGTAAAAACAAGGACTTCATAATGTAAATTAGGGGACTTGGGCTACATAGTATAAGCAAAATAAAAATCAAAGTTCTACCACCAACAAATTGTCCTACCAGTGGATGGCACCATTATCCATATCCTTTGTTAAGTGATGGGGTTCAGGGCAGTTCACCCCAGAAGGTGCCACTTTGGCATCTGGATTATTTTGAGCTGAAGATGATTAAGGCCCAACAGACTCAAGAAGAGTTTTTTACCTCCCCATTAACTGCCTAAAAGAATTTAGATAGGGAGCCTGTATCAGGAAGAGAGCTACCACCAGAAATAACTCTTATTTATTTATTTATTTTTTTTACATAAGAAAGACTTCTCACTTGGTACAGCAAACGTTTGTTAACCAAACATTTACTCTTCCCATCTTCCTGTGAACTGTCTTCCTTCTATTTGAAGCCCCAGACTTCTACCCCTTCTGCTTAGCTCAAGATGCCATATAAACCTCAATTGCCTGACTACCAGGGAGCCTCTCATGTCTTTGTGGGGCTCATGTACATATGTGATTAAACTGGCTTTTCTCTCATTAATCTGTTTTATAAAAATTTAATTATTAGGCCAGCCAAAGAACCTAGAAGAGAAGAAGGGAAAAGTTTTCTTCCCATACATCCCCAGGGCAATATTAATAATAAGCTAAATTTAGTGAAATTTGGTGAAAGTGACTGTTTTGGGGTTCTTTTTTTTTACGATTTATTCATTTGAAAGAGAGAGAGTGTGTGTGCGTGCACATGAGCACACACAAGTGGGGTTGAGCGGGGGAGGGAGAGAAGGAGAGGGAGACAAGCAGACTCCCCGCTGAGTGGGGAACCTGATGTGGGACTTGATCCCAGGACCCCAGGATCATGACCTGAGCTGAAACCAAGAGTCAGACGCTTAACTGACTAAGCCACCCAGGCACCCACCCTGTTTTGGGGCTCTTTATAAACTATTCTGCCCCTTTAGCTTTTTTTTCGGTCACAATGATTATGCAGAGCTTTAAAGCTAAAGGATTCTTGTCTTCTTACATAGTTATTCCCAGTAGTAGTAGTGGTAGTAGTAGTTATCATAGTGGTGGTAGGACTGATAGCAATAACTACTCTCGTATTTGTGCTGCTGTGCTTCTACTAAACCTACTATTGCTACTTCCCTCCACTGCTAGTTTTGTTACATCATTAATTGTGCTGGTATGGTATACCAGGGGCTTTAGATACACACATCTAATGCTTACAATCATTCTGTAAGGTGAGTACTGTTACTCTCATTTTATAAAAGAGGGAACTGAAGCTCAGAAAAGTTTATGTACCCAAGCTAGTGAGATTCTGAACTGAAATTTGATTTTAGATGCATCTGTCTCCAAAGCCCACACTTCTGCATCATTCTTTGTCCCTCATTTGCTACTCACAGTATGGCCATAGCTCCATAATCCCCACCTATATAGAATATACATTAAGATATGCCCAGCCCAGGGAGTGTGAACTTCAAAGACCTATACAGGAAGTCCAGATGGTTGCCCAAAAATGGTCTGTTTCCTTTGTGTTCACTGACTCTGGCTTGTCTCAAATGCTTCAAAGTTATCTTAATGTCATTTCAAAGGCAATTGAGGGAGCATCCATGGAGATAAATTGCGTCTGCAGCCTGTTGCTGAATGCATATTAAGTTCTATTCATGGATTTCCTAGCAACCAGAGCCCGATGACGCACGGACTCAGTGAGCTTGCGTTATACTCATCTAGAGAAATTAAATCACTTGGATTTTATTATTAATATTTTTAGAAAGCCTCACTAGATTAGCTGTTTGAAACATGTTGTTATCTGAGTTACTATCAGCAGCTGGTCCCAGTCACATCGGAAGTCACTGAGGACTCTGTAATTTTTCACAAATGCTCCAGTGAGAGATTATCTCCATTTTAATATTTTTGACAATTAGGATTTAGTTGGGGAAAGAAGGAAATTAAAAAGAGAAAAGTTGTTCTAGTAGTTTGTGATCTTGGCAAAGTTTTCAAACTTGAGACAAACATATTAGAAATAAGCAGTAGGCATCCCTGGGGGAAGAGACAAGAGGTAGGTAGTCAGGCTCATTTGCATGAAAGGGACGTATTGAAACCAAAGAACATAATTTTAACAAACCTGGCTCTCCACAAGACATTCTATAAGGTTAAGGGCAGAATCTTTTCATATTAGGGTTCACTGAATACACTATTCTACAGATTCAAAGAACATTTGAGTTTGTTTTTCATAGTTCTAAATGCCTGGAGTGGTGAAGGCTTCTTACAAGTTTTTCTCAAGTTTTAATTTGTGCTCATTGGACATACAAATCAAATATATATCTGATCTGCTGTAGTGGTGTGAGCATGGTATGCAAAGGCATGGTTATGTTAGATATCCAAATAAGCATGACATATTTTAAAGCAGTCAATATGAGAGGATAGATTCTTAATCCAATGATTCTACTGTGCTTAGAAATTTTTTTTTAAAATATTTTATTTATTTATTTGAGACAGAGAGAATGAGAGACAGAGAACATGAGAGGGAGGAGGGTCAGAGGGAGAAGCAGACTCCCCGCCGAGCAGGGAGCCCGATGTGGGACTCGATCCCGGGACTCCAGGATCATGACCTGAGCCGAAGGCAGTCACTTAACCAACTGAGCCACCCAGGCGCCCCTAGAAATTTTTTTTTACTAAGACGATTTTTTTAGAGCAGTTTTAGGTTCGCAGCAAAATTGAGGGGAAGGTTCAGAGATTTCCCATACATCACAAATTTCCCCCACATGTGCATAGCCTCCCTCATTATAAACATCCCCCACCAGAGTGGTACATTTGTTATGATTAACGAACCTACACTGACACATGATAATCACCCGAAGTCCATAGTTTACATTATGCCCCATTCTATAGGTTTGGACAAATGTATAATGACATGTACCCATCATTATGGTATCATACAGAGTATTTCACTGCCCTGAAGATCCTCTGTGCTCAGCTTATTCATCCCAACCCAATTTTCAAACCCTGGCAACCACTGATCTTTTTATTTTCTCCATGGTTTTGCCTTTTCCAAAATGTCATAGAGTTACGCTCACATAGTATTACCTAGCCTTTTAGATTGGCTTCTTTCACTTAGTAATATGTATTTAAGGTCCCTCTACTTCTTTTAATAACTTCATAGCTCATTTCTTTTTAGCGCTAAGTAATATTCCATTATCTGGATGTACCATAGTTTATCCATTTCCCTAACATCCTGGTTGCTTCCAAGTTTGGAAATTATAAATAAAGCTGCCATAAAAATCTGTGTGTAGGTTTTTGTGTAGACCTATGTTTTCAACTCCTTTTGATAAATACCAAGGAGTGTGATTGTTAGATATTATAAGAGTATGTTTAGTTTTCTCAGAGACTGCCAAACTGTCCTCATCAGCATTTGGGTGTTGTCAGTGTTCCAGATTTTGGCCATTCTAATAGGTGTATAGTAGTATCTCGTTGTTTTAATTTGCATTTCCTTGATGACATAAGTGGTGGAACATCTTTTCATATGCTTATTTGCCATCTGTATATCTCATCTGATGAGATGTCTGTTAAGGTCTTTGGCTCATTTTTTAATCACGTTGTTTGTTTTCTTATTATTGAGTTTTAAGAGTTCTGTGTATATTTTAGATAATAACCCTTGATAAAAGTAAGGCATAGTGCAAACCAGGATTCAACAAAGGCACAGATCTAAATTCTTCAGGATAATCCCTGATTTTGACTTGTGCCCCAACCCATTTTGAGTTCAGATCATGGCTGGCTGAGTGTGCCAGATATATAGATTGATGATGTGTGTAAGACCTGAAGCCATTTTTCATTAAAGCTTCTCTCTCATAGTGAGTTGAGGGTGTGAGCTGCTCTCTGCCTAATTTCCCTTGCTACCACACTTAGAAGCCTGGTGAGCCCAAAAGGTTTCTTCAGAAGAGTGACCGATAAAATGTGCCCCAGAGAGCATCCAGTAGGGCTACCGTCATTGTGGTGGGCTATCACAGTGCTTACTCTGCTTTTAACCGGAAGGATTCCAATTCTACATATCACTTTTCCATGTGATTTAAGTTCTACAAATGGAAAAAGTTTGGAGACTACTTCATTACAGCTGATACAAGGGCTCATTTTCTCTTTTTGTAGAGTTTGGAATGAAGTTTTGCTTGTTTAAAAAAATGAGCAGTTTTCAGAGTTTCAAACACTTCTGCACTCTCCAAAATCACTGATTATGCATGGATTTCAGTGTTAGTATAACATTTCATATTAATGACCACCTGTTGCCAGATGGGAAAGCAATGATGGTGCCCAATGAAGTATGCCCTTACCAGTGCAGCACATGGCTCATAGGACTGCTTTGGAAAAACAGACCTCTGAGTGTTTTGAGCAAAAATTAATTATTTTGGAATGAATCTGCCAGTTTTCCTCCAAGTGGCTAAATGTCAATAAACTTAAAGTAACTTTTCCTATGGACTTTGATATTAGTGCAAATCCATATGTATGTATGTGTGTGTGTGTGTGGGTGTAAAATTAGATTTATATATAGAGAGATTTATATTCGATTGATATATATATATATGATATATATATATACTTTTTTTGAAGCTAAAACAAATTATCACAAATATCAGCCCCTTTCTGGCCATGTGCCAATTCAAAGGAACTTAAAAAAAATCTCAGTGAGAGATTGATCTCACATAAAATGTAATTCTGGATCAGAGCCATCCTAGGGGTTATCTTTACAGCTGTCCTGTGGCTTTTATTTGACAGTATGTATGGGAATAACTGAACTCATGATCCATTGCTGAAAGAAGAGAATCTAGGAGATGGAGTCCAGGTGGTCTTGCTGATGGCAAGAGAAACTTGACCAGCATTTGCTAGCCAAAGCTGATGAAAAACACTAAGGGAAGTGGTGAAATCCAGTGTTTATTTGACTTCTAAAATATACCTAGACTTTTTGAAAAATATTTCTCAGTTTCAAAAAATCCTTTAGAATTAACTCAGAACTTCAGATCTTAATCTAGACCATACAAAACTCATTATTGTCTTTTCTCTTTATATGTAATACTACCATTCATTTGAATATATTGGTTGTTTTATAATTTCCATCCTCTAATTTTCATATTGCTGACATTGAAATTATTTCATTCCTTGTTTTAGCTTGTGAATATACAGAATTATGTGTTCTTAAAAAATTGCCAAGTGAATAATTTAATTAAACATCTAATACTCACACCCTGCTATTCTTTTATATCACTAATCCCTTCGATAATCTTTTATAATCCCTACGTCTCTATTTTAAATTGTAATTAGGTTATTGTGTTTTGCCACTTTCACCTTATGTTAGTTTTTATATCTCTATGAGTCATTATGACCCACACATATGAGATTAAAATACCTATATAGTATATGTTCAGGTTAATAAATCTATTTGCTCAGTCATTATAAGGTTTTCTTAAAATGAGGATTAAATGGTAATATTCATATAGGGCTTAGTATTTTATCTCTCATGGTAGTGCTAAATAAACATTTATTAATAGATAAACTGTCTTACTGTTAATAATTTTTGTTGTTTAATATTTTTGTATTACAAATGGTACTTCACTGTCTTTAAATATTAACATTAAAGTAAATATTCTAGACTATTTCCTTGGGTTATGATTCCCTCCAAAGAAATACTAGGCAACAGGCTCTGGCTGTTTTGACAGTTTTTGCTGTGCATGTTCTCTAATTTATAGCAAATTCATTGTACAGTTAGAAATGTCCCTGTTCACAGTCCAATCAACTATGATTTTATAATATTTTCTTATTTTTTTAACTCATCAGTCATGTTTTTGGACTACCAAGCAATTTTTCTCAAAGCATGGGAGATGAAGCTTCTGAATCAGAATCACTTGGGATGCTTGTTAAAAATTTCAGAAATCTAGCTTTCTTGCAGATTTTCTCAAAGTGTCTCTTAAGATGGGATCTGGAAATCCCCTTGTTGAACAAACTTTCAAGGCAATTCTTAAGCACTCTAAAGCTTCAGAACCACTGCCTTATAATTATCTTAATTTGTATTTCTTTAACTGAGAGTAAGGCTTAGCATAATATCCTAGACCTATAGGTATTATAGGCAGCTGACAGGTTTTCATAGTAGTAAACAAATCTCTTAAATCCTGCTCCTGCTCCCTGATTTGTTGGTTGTTGTTTGATACGTAGTTTTGAAGAGGACTGGATGTTAGAGAAATCCAAATGTTAATATTTTAGGGAACACACAGATTGCAGTTGCACCTGCTGTAGCTGTTATAGACCTCCTCTTATTATGACACCTGCCTAAGCTAATGTTGAAAAATGAAATGGATGGTGTGGTCATGAGTTTGAAAGAACTGATTGGCTGTACCTTGGCAGAAGGAATAGTAGTTTCCTGGGAAAGAAACAGGAACCTAATACCCTAGATAAATAAAGTAACTAAGACAATGAAATTAACAAAAGGCTTCTCATATTTTTATGAACAATGGTATATTGTAACCCACTCAGTCCATTTCAGTTTGCTTACCTCTAAAATTTACTCTATTCCTGAAACATCGCCTTCATTTTTTTGTTAATAAGAGATCAATTAAAAAAAGAAAAAAAGAAGAAAAAGAAAAAGTATAGAAGGAATGAGGAATAAGTGCATGTATGGGCAGGGGGAACGTGTCAGAAATAAAGTTTAGCAATAAGAAGTAGATTATCATTGGACTCAGAAAAATGCTTAATGACCTCAAGAGATATAGATGAAAAAGTAAGTTATAAAATCAATATATTATGCAACCCTACTGTAGGCACAGCTAAAAAGTAGTGCTTTGCTTTCGCATCTCATACAATCTTTCTCCCAAAATGCGTCCAGACAGTAAATGCATAGCGCTAAACCAAAACAGAGTTAGATAGGCATGGAGTAATAAACTACTATTTCCCAGCCTCTACAATCAAGAGGGAAGTGGGTTTATTTACAAGTCTTCTTCAGGAGGCCATTTTGGGAAAAGGGATTAAATTATGGAGCAAGAATGAAGGATTACTTTTTTGGAGAGGAAGCCCTACTAAGTAGAGCCTCACACAGAGAGTGCAAGGGAATTAGCTTTTCTTCAACACTTAGTGTGGACAGGCACTGCGCTAGAGGCATTAGTATATATTTTCTCCCTTAATTTTCTCAAAAAATTGTTGAGCAAACAATAGCTCCCATATTTACAGCTTCAAAACAAGGTAAAGAATCTGAAGTATTAGGGAACTGTGCTCCTGTAGAGAGACACTTAACTCAATCCATTAGCCTGGCACTCAGAGCTTTTAATGTATTTTCAGTTCCTTACTATATCCCCCATCTGAATGAGTCTTCAAGTCCTTTTATCCTCAGGAACTGCCATTATTACTAATGTCTGGGGTGAGTGTGTGCATGTGTCTGTGTGTGTATCCATAATGGATATATAATATGTTCATTTTGTAACAATTTTTCATCAATATCTTTATATCTAATTAAAACTTTTCTACCACATCATTTTAACAAGTTTATTGTATTCCTATGCAGGTACCATAACTTATTTAACCAGGAGAATTTTAAATATAGAATCAGTTGAAACTCAGTGGAAAAGCATATTCCTGAACTGGGCATAGGCATCTCTTTTTCTAAATCTGTGTCCTCTGCCACTGACCTTTGCTAGACTAGGGACTGGTCACACAGCATTTCAGTTTACCCAACTCTAAAATACTTATTGTCTACTCATCTCCCTCAGAGAGATATAGTATTGTTTCATAGCCATATTCTCAGGCAAGAGATAAAAATTCAGAATGTATAAGTAACAGTGATTTAAGCTTATACAATTTTAGATGCAGAATTGATTTGAAAAATGATCTAGATTACCATCTTATTTTCTAGAAAAGATGACAGAGGCCCAGGAAATTTATGTGCCTTGTCTAGAGTTAGGATGGTGGAACCAAGATTAGAACCTGGTTCTCAAACTTCAGTTTGATGCTCAATCTACTTTGTTACTACTGCTTTCCCAAGAGATTACTTTTTTTGGACAGTGAAATAATAACATTCGTGCCTAGCATTTGTATTATATTTTCAAACTCACTATCTTCTCTGATTGAATTTTTTTTACCCCTCTAAGGTAAACCTCACGACCCCCCATTCTTCCACTAGGAACTAGGGTAAGGAGGGATAAAAAATGTGTCCAAGCAACATAGATAGAGGTGGGGCAACTCATAAGAGTAACATCTTTGATGCTGATACTATGTTAAGTCTTATGTGCATTACCTTGTTGTTTGCTCACTTCACTGAGGTACTGTTACCAGCCCCATCTTACAGATGAGGAAAATAAATTTCAGTGAGGTGTGGTCACTCACTAGCATACAACATAACTGGGATCTGAATCTATTGTTGTTGCCTGACTACAAAGCCCACACTCTTAATCGCTTTCTCATGTTGCATTCATATGTTAGTTCAGTCTTTTCATTCAATTCTTTATTTACTCACCAAACAATTCTGAAGGTTCATTTTGTGCCAGCCTCGGTGCCAGGTGCTAAGAAGAAAAACAACAACAAATAAGACATGGTCCAGGGCCCAGGAGAGAGAATTTGATATGTAAAAATATAATACAATATATTGCAGGAATTTTTATAGAAAAATTTCCAAGGTCAAGGAGGTAGGGGCAATTTAATTTGTACCGCTAATTCCTTAGCATTAAATGCCCTTTTCAGAAATCTATGACTCATAAAAGATGAGTCTGAGTGAGCCTGAAGAAACAAGCTTTGACCCCCCAAGTTGAAGTCTGGTGTCTGTGGTTGGCTCAGTGGCTAATCTGGCAAGCTATCATGATATTTTAATAGCCCTGCCTACATCAAGTTACTTTATGAAAAGGAGGTGAGATTCTTGACGTGTTACTTGTGACATTGGTAAAGATTAATAATGACGATGACCAGGAAATATTTGCTAAATGTTAAAAGGCCTAAAACACAGTCCTAATCATCTCATTAATTAGGGACTAAATACAATTTAGATTTTAAATTAAAATTGTTGGCACATGGCTGCTATAACAAAATACCATAGACTGGGGGCCACAAACAACAGACATTTATTTTCTAATGATTCTGGAGGGTGGAAAGTCCAAGATCAAGGTTCAGGCTGGTTTGATCCTGGTGAAGAGTTCTATTCCTGGCTTGCAGGTGGCAGCCTACTTGCTGTGTCCATCCTCACATGGTGGAGATAGAGTGGTATCTTTCTCTCCTCTTCTTATAAAGCCACTAATTCCATCATGAGGGTCCTACCCTCATGACCTTATCTAACCATAACTGCCTCTCAAAGGTCCCACCCGACAAATGACATCGCACTGGGGGTTAGGGCTTAGACATATGAATTTTAAGGGAATACAGTTCAATCTACATCAGTGGGATTGTGCAATCAACAACAGTATGAAATGAATAGTATGAGCACACATTTATTATTCACTTTAAGCCTGAGGAAACCACATTATCTTCCATGTATATGTCTTGCACCTTTATGTATTCTTATTTTTACCATGATATTTCTGAGAGGTTTGAATAAAAAATTCAGTTATTTGCTTAGGAGCTAAAATGAGTGACATGGAGAAACTGGCAACAATAAAAAAGTAAGGAATCATGTCCTTTTGGTTTGAGTTGCAAATGAGAAATTTCTGCTCAAAGCCTTGGAAACAAATTAAGAATTAGCATAAAAAGTTAAATATCGAAGTCATGCCTTAAAGCCGCTAGTAACAATGTTGGTCTAATTTTGGGATATGTTTTCAGCTAGAGTTAATATTTCATTATAGTGAGTGGAATAATAATAAAAATTACCAGAATA
This sequence comes from Leptonychotes weddellii, assembly GCF_054177405.1. Taxonomy (NCBI): domain Eukaryota; kingdom Metazoa; phylum Chordata; class Mammalia; order Carnivora; family Phocidae; genus Leptonychotes; species Leptonychotes weddellii. Next base: position 63,183,477 of record NC_138380.1, read on the forward strand.
AGAGTCTGGAGAAGAAATGAAATCAAATGTTATCAGTGAACAACAATTTGGAGACCACAAATAATGACACCTTGATTTTAAAATGCAAAATTTTATTTTATATACGAGGCAGAGCAAAAGCCGTTTTGAGCAATAAAGAATGGTGGATTTAAAGACTTCCGGTTATTCCCACCAGCCCAATATGCTTTGACAAATCGCTAACTCCCTCCTCTGAATTTTCTCATAAGATAGGTTTAAATAACACTTTGTATGAGAAAGGGCTGTAAAAATGTTCAACATTTTAAGTATATTAAGTGCTTTTCCCTTTGGAGTCGACTTCTGATTTCAGGATTAATGAGCCAGGGGAGTTTTATTCATGCCCTTATTAAAGGAAATAAGATTAGTGACTTAAGTAAGTTGAAAACTGAGTTCATTAAACCAAATAATTTTGTATAGTTCCTCAAGTCCTCTACAGTTTCAGAACAATTAAAGTAAGCAAGGTAATACTAATTATACATTCTGAATTTTAGAAAAAGTTGAAAATGTACCTCCTTCAGCCTTATCATGTATTCTGAAAGTTAACTAACAAACCACTGAGCCTCAGATGGTTTGATGATTTGGCGGGTCGATAGCAAAATGATCAAAACTACACACATTTTGTTCTCTCACTCACCACCACTGCATCACATTCATTGCATGCCTCCCAGGCACTGCAGTGCCAGCCACTGGACTTTGGGTTTTTGGGTACTGAGACTTCAGGGAGGAGGCTGTGATCACGGTGATGTGTAAAGCCCATGTCTTTCCAACCCTGCCCCTATTTTTGCTCCTTGCGGTTATCTGATTTAGCATATTGTATGAGAAAAGAGAGCATGATGGAATGGCTGAAAGAAATCACACCTTCCAGTTTCCTCCAAGAAGCCTCTTGGGAAACAGAGGGAGGGAAGGAGGGAGAGAGAGAGAGAGAGAGAGAGACTCTTTGCTTATTAATATGTATTTTCCATAAATGCCTCAGAAATGAATGCTGTTTCTGAATCACTGAAGCCAATTATACCAATCTATCACAAAAAGTTCTAAAACACATCTCTTCTTCAGAAACACAAAGGGACATATCCCAAATGTATACTAGAAAAGCCTCTCCCTCATAGCAGTGTTGCTTAGAATGAAGAGCCACATAAATTGAATTTCAAATTAAACAGGCCTACTAGTAATTGCTCAAAATGGGATTCCAGGCTTGAGGTTGGCAATGCTGTGGCATATTTACAAGGTCTGAGCTTGTCCTTGATGCTTGACTACTGTTTTCTTTTAGGAAATCCAAGGGCCAAAAACGTGTTATAAAATCTATGTCTATTTCATTCAGATTTTGACAATTCAGAGGGAATAAACATTTCCAATAGGATCGGACTACTTAGCCCAATATTCAAAATTGTAAGACTGGCTTATTTACTAATAAGGATTTAGATCATTTTCAGAACTTTGTTGGCAGAAGAGAGGCTTGAATAAACTAAGTTCAGTTTAAGTGGGAAAACTGCAAAAGGAATGGTTTTTGTTTATTAGCTTTTTACATCGAGCTTTTGATTAAAGAAAATAGTTGCGTAAAAGAGTTCCATTTTAAGCAAACACCTTTATTATTGATAGCAGTCTCAGGAGAATGAATCAGTGTGTTTCTCTGAGCAATTGGTTTGTTTTTATCTCAATGGATTCTGTATATTTTATAACTGATGTTTCCCTTTGCATTTTATCTGCTAGATAGATTAGAGCCCAAATTCATAGCTCACTTTTTGCAAATTTATCAGACTTTATAGCAAGTACTTTGAATACAAACATCACTCCTAATTCTATCTTTTCTTCTTTTACTTTTATCTAGTTCATCCCACATATACCAAATATTTTTTATCTTATTGCATGGGATGTTTTTTGAATTTTCCTAAGCTTTTTTCTTGAAACAAGGTGGAGTGCACATAGATAACAATTATTCATAATAATGTTTGCAGGGTCAGTGAATGCATAGAAAATGACAAATATGAATTCAAAACTAAGTGCCATTAGGTAATACTGAAATAAATTACTCCAAACTGTAGTTTAGAAACAAATTTCTGATAGTTTCAACTAATTCTAAAGTACCTGTAAATTCTCGCCACACAAAGCTAGGAAAAAGGATGGGGAATTCTTCTATTTGTTTTTGTTTTTGTTTTTTTAAACCTCCACATATAAGAGTGGGGACTCAATTCTCTACAGACCCTGCCTGATGACTGCTTATTTTCCCTGCTTGCAATTGCTGCTTTCAAAGATTTTAGGGCCAGGCCAAGGTTGGTAATTATTAGTTTGTACCATTCTAGCCACTAGTTGTTAAACTATTGAAAACTATTAAAATACTTCCATTTCTGTTGGTAGAGAGATCTTGCCCCTGCTAGTACCTTCCAGTCGTTCTGGTCATTCTGAGCCATCCCCTCCATACCTGAGCCTTGCCTGTAATTCGTCAACTAAAGGGTTATGCCCGACACACTAGGTGGCCTCTGGTAAACTGCTCCATTCTGATTGGTCTGTACCCCAACATAATGATTTTAAATATTTTGAATATCATCCCTGGTCTACACGTGCAAACCAAGGTAAAATCTTGTTTTACCTTGAGTTTACCTTTTGAGTAAACTGGAAAGCCAAAATGGTAAAGTAAAAAAATCCAGATCCTCCCCGCAAATAAAAAAGACTGAAGGTTGGAGGAAGTTAGATTTTGGATAAAACCTTCAACCAATTGATTATCTAATCAGTAAGTATTTTTGAGTTTTTACTATGTCTTTATCACTGTGCTAGGCATTTTAGAGGATATAAAGAAATGTAATACCTGGCTGAGGAGGTGACAATATGCCTGTGACAAGATAATTGCCAACCCAGGCAAGTACTATATGTTATAGACTTCAGGGGATGAAGAGAACACTGATTGAGTATAATTAAGAAGATTTGTTTGAGGGAGGTAGAACTTGAGCTGAGTCTTAAAGAAGAGAAAGATTCACAAAGGTGAAGATAAAAAGTTAATTCCACTCTGCAGAATCAAAGCTAAGGATGCTGTACCACCGTCTTTACATGTGGTTCACGTATCTCTTATCAAATTAAGAACTCTAGTGATTGCTTTCAGCATGCATCCTTGTGTAACAGCAGCTCTAGGTCCATGGACATGTAGGTCTCCAGACTGGCCATGGTGGCCTAATGTGTTGGTAAGAATTTTTAGGGAAAGCAGCAACTGCCTTCCAGAAGGTCAGTTTCAGATTGGCTTTGAATTCACAGGCTACTCATGTCAGATTCCATTTTTGCTTAAATGAAGAGACGTAACTAGCAACCCATATTTTTTTAGAGTGCATGAGTGGGGGTGGGGGTGGGGGGTGAAGTGGGGAGGAGGTGAGGGAGAAGGAGAGAGAGAATCTTAAGCAGGCTTCCCGCCCAACGCAGAACCTGATGCAAGGCTTGATCTCACAACCCTGAGATCATGACCTGAGCCTAAATCAAGAGTTGGATGCTTAACCACCCAGGTGCCCCACTAGCAACCCATATTCTTAACAAATCCATGAAGGTGCTGATTAAAGTCCCTCATTTTGCATTTAGCTATGTTCTGTTTTTGGTATGCAGACCTGACTTCTTGACTGCAGGTCTCCCAAACCAGCATTTGGTGCTCTCTAGGCAAGTTTTAAAGGAAACTCAAACCTGAAGCCCACTGTGTTAATAAACAAAACAAACCAAATCAAAACAAAACTTCAAAGAGCCATCATATGTAAATGTATTACAGAGATGTAGAAGAAGCCATTTTCCAAAGGATGCAAACAAGCAGTGAGACTTTCTTGTTACACATAGTATGTTAAGAAACAGCTCTTCAGGGGTGCCTGGGTGGCTCAGTCATTAAGTGTCTGCCTTAGGGTCAGGTCGTGGTCTCAGGATCCTGGGATTGAGCCCTGCATGGGGCTCCCTGCTCAGCAGGAAGCCTGCTTCTCCCTCTCCCACTCCCCCGCTTGTGTTCCCTCTCTCGCTGTGTCTCTCTCTGTCAAATAAATAAAATCTTAAAAAAAAAAAAGAAAGAAACAGCTGTTCAGAAATGACATTATGGGGGCGCCTCGGTGGCTCAGTCATTGGGTATCTGCCTTTGGCTCAGGTCATGATCCCAGGGTCCTGGGAACGAGCCCCACATCGGGATCCCTGCTCCGTGGGAAGCCTGCTTCTCCCTCTCCCACTCCCCCTGCTTGTGTTACCTCTCTCGCTGTGTCTCTCTCTGTCAAATAAATAAATAAAATTTATAAAAATTTTTTTAAAAAAAAGAAATAACATTATGATGTTAGTTCTTTGGATGGGTCTTGTCATATCTGTATTTGTAAATATTTATTGGGTGAAGAGTATGGTTAAAATTGCACAGAGCTTTATCGTTAAGCTCTGGGGTTTGAGCTCAACTTCAGCTGATTCCGCATTGCACTTTTTTCCCCCATTGATTTCTGACTGAAACTTTTTGGTGAAAACTGAAACTTCCCAAGAGGTTTTCAGGGGGCAGAAATGTTTCCCCAAATCAAATGAAAGTCCCATGATGGGCATATATTCTAAACTGCTTTTAGGGAATTACAGCACTTAGAGAGGACTTCAAGGGGATGAGGAGAGAAAGATGGAAGGAAAAGAAGGCAAGACGTGTGACTTTTTCCTTTCCCTATGTCTCTGTTGATTACCTATATTCAGAAACTTACTGAGGGGCAAGCACATGACGTTCAGATAACCTTTGAAACATTGAACATACATGTTATTGGGGCTTTTATAACTAATTATTTTTGCCTCGAAGAGCCACTGTTATTTGGGAATTTCTTATGGCTTGAATACTATGAAGGTCTTCTGAGCTAAGAGGAAAAGGCCAACCAAACTTGTATCATAGAACTTAAAAGTTTAGAGTCAGAGCACTGGGGTAAGTGCATGGATTTGGGGAGATGACTTTACGGAAATGAGTGGAAAGTGTGATACACACACACACACACACACACAACGGACTATTACTCAGCTATCAAAAAAAATGAAATCTTGCCATTTGCAGTGACGTGGATGGAGCTAAAGGGTATTATGCTGAGCGAAATAAGTCAGTCAGAGAAAGACAAATACCATATGATTTCACTCATATGTGGAATTTAAGAAACAAAACATGAACATAGGGGAAGGGAAGGAAAAATAAAATAAGATGGAAACAGAGAGGGAGGCAAACCATAAGAGACTCTTAACTCTCGGAAACAAACTGAGGGTTGCTGGAGGGGAGGAGGGTGGGGGGAGGGGTAACTGGGTGATGGGGATAAAGGAGGGCACTTGTTGTGATGAGTGCTAGGTGTTCTATGCAACTGATGAATCGCTAAATGCTACCCCTGTAACTAAAATAATACACTCTGTGTTAACTACATTGAATTTAAATAAAAAATTTAAAAAGAAAAGGGGCAGCATGCAGGAACACCTGCTGACTAGAAGGTGTCTATGTTTTCATTTTTACTTTTCTGTTCTATTATAAACTTGATTAGAGAATTAGTCTCCCTCAGCTATCTTTGGATATTTCTGACTGGAAGTTTACATAAATGCATAATTGAGCGAGGAAATCTCAGAACAGTGTTAGACTAGAATATTAGAAGAATATTTTTTTAACAGTTGTGCCTCCAGTTTCCAGAGTCTTTGATATCACACACTGGCTAGTTCACCCCCCTGATGGCACTCTACTATGGAAACAATCGGTGCCTCAACCCTGCATTATTTAATTCTTAAAATTACTTACTTCTCACATTGCTTTTGGCATATCACATACGAGGTGACTCCATTAGTCAATTATCATTTGCATTTTTTCCGGGCATTTTAGAGATCAATTTCTGGGTCATCGATTTGATCTCACAGGGAATGGGATTGGTCTCTGTTGCTTCTGGACTGTAATATTAAACCTCGCATAAGGATGCTCCAACGCACAGCCCTCCTCTGCTTTTCTATTGATTGCCAGCTGTTGCTAGAAGATCGAATCTTGGGGTTTTGAGAATATTAAATTGAATCTCTTCTACAATAGTCCTATTCACTGACCATCCTAGCTAAGGATTCCACTGACTGTAAGAAAGTTCTTTGTCATGGAAAAGGAAGTTTGGCTTTGTCACGCTGTCCTGTTCTGGACCCCTTGGTTCTACCCTCTTGGTATCTAGTAGTATTCCAGGCTCTCCACCACAGGACAGCTCTTGGAAGACTAAAGACAGCTGCATTTAAGAAAACGAGAGATTCCTTCCCTCATTTTTTCAATAAGACTTAAAATAATGGTCATGAGCTTTGTGCTTTAGTGTTCCTCAGTCCAATTCCTTTAGGCCACCAACTTCACCTATTTCTCCACACATCCTCTCTTTTAACTTCTATGTCAGGGTATAGTTAGGAAAACCAAAAACACGTTAAGATATTTCACAAGATAATTTAATATAGGGAACTGGCTAAACTGGAGTTGGAGGATTGAAAAAAGCAAAAAGCAAACACACAGACGTAATGACTGCAGGATGCAGCTATCATTCTAGGGCTGGGGATCCTCAGGGGAATCCAGTGTTTGGGAGGGGGGTCTTGCAGAGCTGGAATTGAAGAGACGATGCTGTCTGGACTGTTTCCGGCTTCTCAGGAGCCTGAAGGGGAACTCTGTGGAGCTGGCTCTCAGACTTCTGAGGAGAGGTGCTAGGCTCCTGCCACACCTCATCAGCTCAAGAAAGAGCCCTGTGATGCTGGCAATCAGACAGCAGGGAAGGCACTGGTGCCCATTGGTGCTGGCCCCTCAGCAGCTTGGAGGAGGGCCTCTGTTAAGCCGGGGCTCAGTACTTCAGTTTGGGGAACTGCCTGCCTCGTGGTCTTACCACTAGGGAGAGGGTGACGACCCTGGTTCTGAGAGTGCTGAAGGAAGCCTCAGACTGAACCCAACAAGAAGAGGAAATAACTTGCTCCCCTTCTCCAGTCTTCAGCCTCCCGCCATGGCCTCCTAGCTGCAGAACCCAGCGGGAAGGCAGCCGGCAAAGGAGAAATACATTTTGCAGACCTCCAGCCCCAGTTTCCCAAAACAGAGTAAGGAATAAGGAAGGATGTATTTGGAACTGAGAGAAAACAGCCCAGAAAATTACTTTTAGAAGCTCATTTTTCTTAACTTTGGTTAGAAACTCAAATAAAGTGGATCAATTTCAATTACATTTTCAAAGTAGGATTAAACTTCTAATATGAATGTTAGCCTATTTATTCATATGTAGCCACACAGGCAGAGTTGCTCCCATCATCCCTATTTATTTTGCTTGGGTTTTTTGTTGTTGTTTAACTTTCCTGTAAATCAAATTTTCTCTAGCTTGAAGATTATGAATTTCTTCTTTGGAGACGTCTTCATGTCTTAAATGTATTCCCTCTAGTGTCTAATTTCATGGAATACAGAATATCAGAGTACAACTTAACTGCTAAAACTCAAATTACCAAAATAGAAACTCTACAGACGAACTCACTTGGGAAGTTAAAATTGAAGTAAAATTAACATCACTGACCTCATTCAAAACTTTCCTTGTCAGAGAGCTAAGAATGAAAAGAAAAATATATTGATGTCAAAATATAGCCTTCTCTGAAAAGTGACACAACATCTTCTCATATAATAGCTTTGACTTTCTCCTTCCTGGCGGGGGAAAGCACTAACTGTAAATTCATGCATTGGGTGTACAAAGAAAGAAAACTTTGCCATTCTCCCAATTATTCTACGGTTTCTGGACTAAGGACCATGGAAGCAGGTGAACAATGAGGAAAGTAACTTTCTGATCTTGAAAATGCTTTCATTTTTTTGGTATGAAATTAAGAGCACTGGTCTGGGAATATGTGTTGTGTCTTTCTAGTCCTGGCTCTGCCATTAGAGACTGAGACCATTTGTAAGTAGCTCTTTGAGCCTCAGCTTCCTCTATTTGAAAGAGGAATATGGGCAATGATCTTCAAGGTTTTCCAGTTTCAGTAGTCTGAGCAGAAGACATTCATTCTAGAATGTCCTTGATTTTGTTTTCTCTTTTAGAAGTAGGGGTTCTGGGAAAGAGAAGAGGAAAGGACTATCATGCCTGAGTATTAGTAGTATTACTGCTTCAGTGTTAGTCTTCTCTCTTCTTTCTGAGTTACAATGGACTCTGGAGTTGCAAGTCTTTGTGACATTTTAGCATCACAAAATTGGTTTTTATTCCAATTCTGTCTTATAAGTTGCGATCTTTGATATTACATGACATCACTGGGCCAAAGTGTCTCATCTATGAAAGAGGGATAATAAAATCTGTCCGAAATCTTTTTGAGGAAAACATCAGATGATAAATGAAAGGTCACCAACATAATCCTTCATACCAATAATATTAATAAAGTGGTTAACAGCAATTACCAACGAATTGTCTTGCCTGTGCTTCTCTGGTATACTGGCATGCAGTGCTATCCAAGCTATTCTTTGCCTCCTTACTTCCATGCTGGCATGTGGCCAAATCACACAGACCGCAGGCCAAAGCGTGCATAGGTGCCGCTGCGTTTACATCAGCCTAGATTTCTGTTCGCAGCTGTGTGTGCAAGCATGCGTGCATAGGCACGTGCCCAGTGGAGAACTGGCAAGCTGATCTTCCCACCCTGTTGTCTTTCATCTTTTAATACGTAAGAATTTGATGGTAAGACTGGTCTTTTTCTGATGTAGAACAAAAGATAAAGCCAATTCTTCTTAAATCAGACTAGAAGGACAGAGGAAAGAAATTATTGACATTGTCATTTTGGAGATTGGTGAGGCTATGGAATAAATTATGGGAGTTTAGGAGTAAGAGGTCCATTCTACCTCTTCTAAACGACATCTTCAAACAACACAAAATTACAGGATGATTTACTGATGAAGCTTCATTAGAAGGTAGCTTCTTTTTTTTATTATTATTAACATCTAGAAATAGTATTAGTAAATATTTAGGAAACCGAGACCAAGAAAGTTTAAGTGCCCTGTTTCAGGACACTAGTGAGTTTAAGGTGACACTAAGAAGGGAGAGTACTTCTGGGTTTATTTTTCAAGTTCCACTGGCTTAACCTTTTTGAGGTAAATGCTATCTGTCCCAGCCACTTTTGCAGCAGGCTCCGGGGGCTCACAGCACTTTGTGTTTCAGCACAACAGATGGCACCACACAAGTCGCGCCTTCTCGGTGAACCCCCTTCCCAAGCTGGTATCAGGCTTCAGAACAGCAGGCGCTGTATCAGAGCTGATCGCAGCTCCCCGGCTCCTTGTTTTCCTAAAGTGCAATGTCTCTTGTCCCCACCCCCCATTTATTCTGAACCCTTCAGCAAGCAGCTCCACACAGCAAGCTTGACAGGACCTGTCTTCCTCGACTGTTAATTTCACAGCCGGATGAGTAGAAAGGTAATTTATATGGGTCAGTCAGATTTAAAATGCTGCTGTGTCTCCTGACGAGGTGGAATGAGAGGATTTAAAAGAATTATTAGTGTGGTCCAGAGCGGCAGGCTGTGGTTTCTCCGACACAGTCCCATACCTTTTCCATTTGGTAAATGCCCCACGTGGCCTCCACATGTTGACTGTGGATTACAACCAAGATGAGAAGCAAGCCACTGGGGGAAGATTTTTGTTTTCATTTATTTTTAATTAATTGCAAACTTCCTCTTTCATCTGGCTTGCCATGCTCTGCAGATCCTGGTGACACAGGAGCTCTGCCAGCATTAGGAGCCACTGTGCCGAACTGTGAGCGGCTTAAAAGTACCAGCCAGCTGCTTTGCACTCAGTCCTCAGGGAAGGTTTGAAATAAATTTGCATGCTTGGAATTCACCTTCAAAAATGATCAAATTGATGTTGTTGAAATCCATGCTTCTCTTTCCTTAATTCTCTCCTTAAATTATAATATTTATAATTACAAATTATTATTATTCAAACATACTTATTAATTTTTTAGGGGATAAAGAAAGTGTGTAGGGGGCACGTTAAGGCGAAAGTCATAGAGAGTTTTTCCTGCCCTTCAGATTTTTACTGAAATCCCTGGAACTAGTAGGTTTATGTAAGAAAGGGGTGATGCTTAACAACAAAAGAGCCAAAAAACAAAACAAAACAAAAAGCAGCCCAAGGTGGGAGAAAACCCCAGTGGTTTGAGAATCAGTTACATCTCTTTTGAGGTCAGACAGATGTGAGTTGCGTCCTCTGGAGCTGAATAACTGTGTGAACTTGGGCAAAATGATTTAACAACCCCAATCCTCAGTTCTTTCACCTGTAAAATAGTTCTTCTAAAAACTAAATACAACAATCAAAATGAAGCATCTTGCACCTTTGTTGCATGTTCTATAAATGGTAGCACTTATTAATATAATCTAACCAAAAAATAGAAGTATGAATTCTCTAAATATTGAATTTGTGTCTTAAAATATAAATTGAAAACTTTCTGTTTCAACAAGCTGGTCAACTAGGATAACAGACATACCCTCTTGCTATAAACATCTAGAAAATGGGAAGCTATAAAATAATAATGACAACAAAATTATTGGCTATCTGAACCCCCAAAACAGAAATGGAATTCTTCCCATGAGTTATAACTGAAGAAAGAACTAGAAACCTGAATGGCAACTGGGGGAGGCTAATCCTGCCTCAGGGAGGGCCATATGGGGCCCTGGAAATCCCGATGTTTTGGTTCTAACACCTAGATGGAATCAGAAGAGGGAGCCTTGGGTCCAGACAAGGAAGGGAAGGTAACACTGAGAGTACTGCCTAAAGTCAAGTCCCTTGGAGAAATGAAAAGGTGGCCTTAAAAAAACCCACCGAGGCAGCATGGAGAGATAACAAGAAAATGTAGAAGCTGATTAAAAATGAAGACACCTCCCCTGGAAATCACAAGTGCCCTTGCCTTTGCTTCACTGGAGCTTAGATATGATTTTGCAATACTCTGTTTGGGAAACTCCAAGCGTAGATATTTATATACAATTTGTCCAAAAAATGAGTAAAATGTAGCGGAATAATGAAATGAATAAAACAGAAAAAAAAGAAACAATATTGTCAAAAAAGCCAAACAGTGGTAAAGAAACAAAATAGGAAGATTTTGAGCAACAATAATAAATAAAGAGTGTGGGCACAGATAAATCATATTTGGAATAAAAAGGATAATTGCAGATTGAATGTGTGTGTATGTGCGTATGTATGTATTCAGAAACTATATGGAGATAAATTTGAAAGCTTTAGTCAAAAAAATAAAATTCTAGAAAAATTACCAAATTTACCAAAATGACTACACAAAAGATGAAGAGTTTTATAATTGTTAAAGAAATTGAATCAGTAGTTACAAATAAATCCAAATAAAGTCAGTTAAAGAGAGAGTTTTACAGCCAAGTTCTACACATTTAAGAAAGATATATAATTACTTTTTTATACAAACTCTTCCAAAGTAGAAAGAAGAAACTACTTTACCACTCATTTCATGAGTACAGTAAACATTTGAAACCCCAACTTGTCAGAACTGCAGTACCACAAAGGAATACTGTTGGCTAATATCACTTATGACAATGATGCAAAATAATAAATAAAATATTCATAAAACAAATCCAACAATGCATTAAAATACGTAGCATGACCAAGTGGGGTTCATTTTAGAAAATACCCAGATGGTTTAAATAAACAAATCTACTAATTTTATTCATTATATAAAGAAATTGAAGATGAAAAACGTAATTATCTCAACAGATTAAAAAATGATTTGATAAAATTCAATACCCATTCAGGGTTAAAAAAAAAAGAGCAATCCACACTTTTACAGTAAAATTAGAATAGGAGGAGAATTCCTCAATCTGATACAGAATATCAACCAAAACTTACAGCAAACAGTGGAGAAACATTAGAAGCTCCATTTTAATCCCTCGTAAAATGATGCTCGCTATTACCACTTCATTTTAATATTGAACTGGAGATTTTAGGCAGTGCAATAAGACAAATTAATTAAAACTTTTAAAATGTGAACAAATCAAAAAGAAAAAATAAGACATCACTGATGATATGTTTGTCTCATAGAAAAATGTAGGAAAATCTACAAACTATTAGTACCAATAATGGTGCAGCTAGATTTCTAGATGCAAGACCAATGTACAAAATCAGTATTGTATCTTCATATCCTCCATAAAATGTAGTAAATGTACCTAAAGGTAAATATAACAAAAGAAATGCAATATCTTTATGAAGACAATCACAAAATTCTACTGAAGGACCTAAAAGAAGAGTTAAGGCATGTGCAAAGATTGAAAGACTTAATATTAAAAGGATGTTAAGTTTCTAATTAATTTATAAAGCAAATCTAATTTCACAGGACTTTATAAAATGGACCTAAATGTCATACAAAAGTAAAAAGCACTAAGGATGGACTAAAATAATTTTATAGAAAGAGATGAAGAATAAGGCTCAGGAGGAGAAGAAGGAGAATAAAAAGCAGAGACATACCCAACCAGGAGTAAACTTTGATATAATCATATTAAATAAGGCAGTGTTATTGACATGGGGAGGGACAAAGAGATCAACGGAAGAGAACAGAGTACCTAAAGACAGACCCATCTCTATGTAGGAACTTCGTGTAAAGTGGAGAGGCCTTACAAATGCATGAGGGAAAGTTGGGCTGGTCTGTAACTGTTTGCTGTGACATCAGGCTAATCCACAGAGGAAAGAATGGCAGACTCCTACTTAATACCATACACAAAAACAAACTGCAGGTGGACTGAACACCAAGTGTAAAAATCAAAACTTTAAAAAGTTCAATAAAAAATACAGGACAATATTATATGATTTCAAGTGAGAGGTATTACTTAAACAACAACAAAAAATAGCAAAATAAAAGAAAATGATAAATTTGACTTCATTAAATTAAAAACCTGTGCATGACAACATATACCATAAATAGAGCCAAAAATAAAATAAAACAAAAACACCCACTCTGGGAAAACATATTTTCCATCTATATAAGTGCCAGCAGAATAGTATTCAGAATACATAAAGTCTTCTATAAATCAATAAGGAAAAGAAAAACAACCTTTTAGAAAAGGGATACACAATAATAAAAAGCAGTTCACAGAAGGGGAAACTGGAGTATTTCATGCATATATGAAAATACACTCAACTTCGTTGTTATATAGGGAATACGAATTAAAATAGTATGAGAAACCATTTCATCCTCAAGAGATAAGAAAGATAAGTCTGATATCACCAAATGTTGGTGAGGATGTGGGGAAACAGAACTCAGGTAATGCTAGCAGTAGGATATATTGGGACAACCACTTTGGAAAACAATATTTCATTAATTAGTATGCATGGAAACTCATGTATCCTAAAATT
>NC_138380.1:63197288-63206103 GCF_054177405.1 Leptonychotes weddellii
AACCTCTCCAACATTTGTTGTTTCTTTCCCTGTCCATTTTTGCCATTCTAACTGGTGTAAGGTGGTATCTCAGTGTGGTTTTGATTTGAATTTCCCTGATGGCTAATGATGATGAACATTTTTTCATGTGTCTGTTAGCCATTCATATGTCTTCTTCAGAGAAGTGTCTGTTCATGTCTTCTGCCCATTTTTTGACTTGATTATTTGTTTTTTGGGTGTTGAGTTTGAGAAGTTCTTTATAGATTTTGGATACCAGCCCTTTATCTGTAGTGTCATTTGCAAATATCTTCTCCCATTCTGTGGGTTGCCTCTTTGTTTTGTTGACTGACAAACTAAATTTTTTAAATGGTCATATTTTTAAATAGTTTCTCTTTCCACCACACTGCTCAAGCTTTCTCTCTAGACAGCTCAATGCTTGTCTTGTTGTGCTCAGTGGGTTTTAAACTACTGTGAAATTGTTCAATGTGATATTTTCATTAGCAGTACTCTTTAGTAAGTTCGAAACTTATTCCAAATAAACATTCTATTTGCTCTATGGCATTTTAATTGGTTCCCATCTACCACAGCTCCTCACAAAGACAGATGTTAGAGGTGATACCAGCTCCTCTCTAATTAGAACATGATGATTTGAGCAACAACATGAGAGAATCTGATTTACTGAAGCAGAATCCTAGAAATGACCAGTCAGATCAAGCTAGCCACGGTGTTAGGCAACACGACAGTGGTTGAACATTAGGTTCAGATGTCACACAGACCTAGGTTCAAAGCCTGGCTTTGCTGCTCACTCTGTCAGTTAATCTCTGTGAAGTAAGATGAAGGCAACCTCTGAAAGTTAGTGAGGATTAAAGGACAGAATACATATCAGGCACCTAGAACAATGGCTGAAAAATAGTAAGTGTTCAATACACAGTAGAAAGAAGAGTAACTTCAATTCTGACTTTAAAACTTGGAGATGAATTATTATTCATTCAATAAATACGCACTGAGCACTCACTATACACCAGACGCTGTCGTACACATGAGATATATCAGAGAAGAAAACAGACCACACACAAAAATCCCTAGAGAAACAATAAAATAATAAATGTCATGAACAGGTGTGTAGTAAGTGCCCCCCCCCCCCAAGGACGAGGGAGATTGAAAATGGATGAGTGGAGATGGTTTGCTGGCTGCAATTTTAAGTAGGGTAACCAGATTGAATTCCACATTTTGAAGGTAGAACCAAAAAGGTTTACTGAAGGACTGCATATGGGATGTGAGAGAAAGGAAGGAGTTAAGGATGACTCCAAAGCTTTTGGCCAGAGCACCTGCAAGCACAGGGTTGCTGCCAATTGGATGTTGAGTGTCCGTGTCCGCTATACCAGTTCCCATCCACCACAGCGTCCAGAGATGGTAACTGCCTTAATAAAATGTTAGGGAAACATCCAGAGCTTTTTTTATTTGGCTTGATGATGTTTCACTGTATTATTTCAATAGAGGTTCTGGTTTGACGAATCTCCCTTTCTCTATTTCATAACAGAGGAAGGTAAAATGGCAGGGTACACATATGCATTAAAAACAGTCGAATATACACAGCTAGTTATAGGTGTGCATGTACTACCAACTGGTTATTGAGAATAATAAGCAACCAATATGCTTTTTTTTAAATAAAGAATGACCACATGATGCTAAGAAACTAGTAGACTGTTAGTGCCATGACTGGTGCTGTAAGGGAGTAAGTTAAGCAGAGAAAGACAATTATTATATGGTTTCACTCATATGTGGAACATAAGGAATAGCATGGAGGACCATAGGGGTAGGGAGGGAAACTGAAGGGGAAGAAATCAGAGAGGGAGATAAACTATGAGAGACTCTGGACTCCGGGAAACAAACTGAGGGTTTCAGAAGGGAGGGGGTTGGGGGGATGGGGTCACTGGGTGATGGGTATTAAGGAGGGCATGTGATGTGATGAGCACTGGGTGTTAATACGCAACTAATGAATCATTGAACACTACATCAAAAACTAATGATGTATGGTATGTTGGCTAACTGAACATAATAATAATAATAATAATAAAAGGAGATAATCTGGCACAGCAGAAGTTATAGCCAAGGGGAGTTAGGGTGACCAACCACCCTGGTTTACATGAGACATTCTCACTGAAAGTCCTGTGGCCCATAAAACTCCCTAGGCCCAGGCAAACTAGGAGAGTTGGTCATCCTAACAGAGGATGTTAAGTTTAGGACATGTTAAGGTGGGAATGCCTATTTGACATCCCAGATGTCAAAGTAAATAGATGAATATATATAGATGTCAAGTAAACAGATGAATATATGAATCTGGAATTTAAGAGTTAGGAGACATAAATTTGGTTGCCACCGTATACACGGTATTTAAGACAATGAGGTATATCACTATGGGACTTTATATTTCATTTATATCACATACTGAATGCCAAGTCTTAGGAATATAGGTAATAGTTCAAGCCATTTGAACAGCCACAGGATAACAGGAAAGACAGACAAGTAACCAACTAAGTATAATGCATTTTGTTGTGTATAAGTTCAGTAACGGTCTCATCAAGGACAAGATGATAGCACAAGTATTTGAAGGATGAAGAGGAGCTTTCCAGGCAGATGAGGCAGTAGAGAGAGATGGAATTCAGAGCAGAAAATACAGTATGTGTGATAATACAGAGAAGTGAAACAGCATGACATGTTTCAGAAAACGTCAAGAAGTTTGCTGGTTCAGGCTCATGAAATGAAAGGATGGAAGTGATAAGAAGAAAAAAAAAAAGGCTCCATTTGTCACCATTGGGCAGGCACTTGAATTCCAGCAGACACAGAAACACAGGGCTTCCTGACCAAACACCATGAGTATTTCAAAGGCCCACTATAAGTAACCACAGCATGGTGCTGCCATTCAAGCTTCACAGCTCGTTAAAAATATAAATGTGGGCAAGTAGTTTTCTCTATTTTTAGTGCCTTCATCTAAAAACAGAGACAACAATAATCATGAAATATTTGGTCAAGCTCCTTCATCAATGTGTAGGGATGTACAAATGGAATAATGAAGCCAAAGTGCTAAGTAAACTGACGGATTTACAAGGATAGTCATTCTTTCCTAACTATGTTGACTCTACCATTCCGAGCAATGGTAGAAATCAACCATGCACACTAGACAAAGGAAAGTCATAGGACGTATTTGTAGCAGAATGAGCAGGTGGAGGCCCACATGAGTTCGTCAACCACAGTGTGGGTAACATAAATCTGTAACATTTTAAAACTAAAAGAACTAAGTTATGAGTTTAGTGCATTTTTTTATTTTTTATTTTAATTCCAGTCAACAGTGTTGTATCAGTTTCAGATGTGCAATATAGTGATTCAACACTTCCATACATCATTACTTAGTGCTCATGATGATCAGTATACTCTTAGTCCTTTTCACCCATTTCACCCATCCCCCTACCTGAGTTTAGTGGTTCTTTATTTTTTTACACTTTTTTTTCATTTTTTTACTCATCTTTTTAAATTTTATTTTATTATGTTATGTTAATCACCATACATTATATCATTAGTTTTTGATGTAGTGTTCCATGATTGTTTGTGTATAACACCCAGTGCTCCATTCAATACATGCCCTCCTTAATACCCATCACCAGGCTAACTCATCCCCTCACCCCCCTTCCCTCTAGAACCCTCAGTTTGTTTTTCAGAGTCCACAGTCTCTCACGGTTCATCTCCCCCTCCGATTTCCCCCCCTACTATCTTTTTTTTTTTTTTAAACATATAATGTATTATTTGTTTCAGAGGTACAGGTCTGTGATTCATCAGTCTTAAACAATTCACAGCACTCACCATAGCACTTACCCTCCCCAATGTCTATCACTCAGCCACCCCATCCTTCCCACCCCCCCACTCCAGCAACCCTCAGTTTGTTTCCTGAGATTAAGAATTCCTCATGTCAGTGAGATCATATGATACATGTCTTTCTCTGATTGACTTATTTTGCTTAGCATAATACCCTCTAGTTCCATCCCCCACGTCATTGCAGATGGCAAGATTTCAAATTTTTGATGGCTGCATAATATTCCATTGTATATATATATATACACCACATCTTCTTTATCCATTCATCTGTTGATGGACATCTTGGCTTTTTCCATAGTTTGGCTATTGTGGACATTTAGTGGCTCTTAAACTTATTTTAGCAACAGAATCCTTTTGTCATACATAATCCTGAATATCATCTCAATTTATAAATTTATTAAAAGTGGAACTGCCCTGAGTGAATCCTGGACTGGGAGAAGGGAAGACAGTTTTTCTGTTCAACTTCCCTCTGACCATCCTTACCGGCCACTAAGACACATCCCAGAACCCTAGAGTTCTAAAGAACAATTTTAAGATAACTACCGCAAATAATCTAATCCAATCTCCTCATTCTGTAAGTGAGACCAAGGGCCAAGAAGAGAATGGCATTTACCCAAAGTCACAGAGTTAATCAGCTCCCCATGGGTATAACTTCCACTGTGCCATGCTGTCTCCCGACAGCACCATTCCTGGTCGTCTACTATACTCTGCTCATTTCTTAGTATCATGAGATCATTTTTATACAAAGATTTTTTTTCTAAGTGTACTGAGTGCTTATTACTTCCAACAATTAGTTGTTAATACATGCATACACAGTCCTAGGCAAACCAGGACAGTTGGTTGCACTAACTATAGAAACACTCAACATCAAAAGCTCACACAAGGGCAGAAGATAGGCTGTAACAAAACTTAATCTAGCACTGGCTTGAAGGCCTAGCTTCCATTCTTGAAGATGTAATTTTGTTCATTTTAAAATGAATACTGGTTTGAATTGTAACTGACAGACAGTAGTCTCTTCTGATCCATAATAACAATAGCTTCTTACTGAAAACCTACCTTCTGCTAGGCATCATATAAGCACTTTACAAGAATTTCTCATCGAATCCTCATACAAACCATACGAGATAAATACAATTTTTATTTCCATTTACTGATGAGAAAACTCAAATTTCCATGGGTTAAGTTACTTTCCCAGTTCTAATCCCAGCCTGGATTAGAACTTAAGTCTGCCTTCCTCCAGAATCTTTCCTCTTCATCATTACATTATATTGTCTCATGCTTACTCCATCAAGCAGATATTCTAATTATCAATAATTAAAAATTAAATATATTAAATATCCTCTCTCAGTCTGAGAAATGTTCTTGACAGACTCAAATACAGAATATAACTCGAGTATTATTCTCCAAGCTACCAAATCTAGGTCTAGACCAGCCAATATCAATTTAGCTTGGCTTTATGGAAGAATCGAAACAGGGGTCTTTATAGCCTATAAATCCATTGGTGTTTGTTTTAAAAGCCCAAAAGATTATATGGAAGAGCACCAAAAATTACTACCCACAGAGATAAATAACTACAGAATTTCCTGACATGGAACAAAAAAGCAAACTGACAAGTAAAAATCAGTGGCAAAATATATAATGGATCCTCCAAACTCACTCATTAAGATGTCTTAATGGTGAATGGCAAGTCTCTGCATTTATGGAGGCAAAAGGTGAGCAAGGAGACCCCTTTTGACTTCCTGACAGCCAAGGATCCAGTATTTAAAATACAGCCTTTACAGGAATCAATAAAATATACCTATTGCAAACTGAATAAAGACCATCTGCAGTGGCAGAAATCAAACTCTGAGCCTAGGGCTCAGCTGAGGCTCTGCTCCTACCAAGGCTACAGCTGCAGGTAAATACAGAGAGAAGACAACGATGATAAGCAGTTAAAAGAAATTATTAAAAAGAAATGAGGGAGAATCCATTCATTTAACAAATCCCTGGGAGTCCACATAGTATGCAGACTTCAGTACCAAACAAACCCAAGATCTCATCCTAGCCCTTCCAGTTAGTAATAATAATTACATCTGTTACTATGGCTATCATTTACTGTTTCGTGTGTGCCAAGCACTGTGATAAGTATTTGACTTATATTCTCAAAAAAGCCACATAGGTAGTAAGTGATTCTAATCCAGGTCTGTCTGACTTTAAAATCTATTCTTCACAGCAAAATCTCCTTGTTAGAGAAGACTAAGATCTCCTGGCACTTCCAGAGACGCTGGATTCCCTCTTCTCTACCCTTCCCACACAGCCCCTCCTTCTCTCCAATGGACTCACTAGATGTGGGAATTCAGGGAATTGCTGTGGAGCCTCAATTTATTCATCTTCAGTGTAGATAAAAGGACTTGCCTCATTGGGGTGTTGAAAGAATTACATGAAATCATGGTCCAATACAGGGCTTATCTCATGGAAGGATTTTAATAAGTGTTAGTTCCCATAGCATATAATTACACCAGATAGTAATATGAAACTCGAGAATCATAAAGCCCAGCCCATGCCCTTAAAATGTTTACAATCAATTTCACTGTTATCCGTAATGGGGAGCAAAGAGTCTAACCTTACTAGCCATGCCTTGACATCCACATCAGGACAAAATTCTAGGCTAGATGATGTACTGATCTGACCCAATGTAACATTTCATTTGTCTTTAGGTTTTCTGCTTATACAATACCCGCCCCCTTAATGAGTTTCTTACCTCTGAAGGAAAAGACCTTCCAAAATCTTGCCCTGATACTTAGTCTCAAGTAATGGAAATGCACCCACCTTTATGCAACCACCATCAATTCTGCCAAGCATCTTCCCCAAACAAAACAGATCTTGCTTGGGCTTTAAAATGCTTATAGCAGAGGTTCTGAAATGCAGTGTACCCCCATTCTTGTGAAGAGAAAATCACAACCCATTTGTTATGGTTGAAATGTCAAAATCATCAAATCCTTTTTTCTATGAATTTGAACATGACTATAACAATTAAGGGCGCCTGGGTGGCTCAGATGGTTAAGCGTCTGCCTTCGGCTCAGGTCATGATCCCAGGGTCCTGGGATCAAGTCCCGCATCAGGATCCCTGCTCCTTGGGTAGTCTGCTTCTCCCTCTGCCTCTCTCTCTCTCTCATGAATAAATAAATAAAATCTTTAAAAAAACCAATTAAATATTATTGCTCTTACTGCTAGCTTTCTGATATATGTTGCTGAGTGAAAGAAGGGTGAAACTATGATCTATGATCTGCCCATTAGAAATGCTTACATAAGGGTCATGTGATGTAAATGTCATGCCAGAAAATTAGACTGAGAATTACTGATCTGTTGGGTCAGCAGCTTTGAGAGGGAAAAAAAAAAAAGTGAACCAGGTTACCCTGAACCATGACATCAGGAAAGAAAGATAGACAGACAGATAAAAGTCTATTACATTTTCATGTGCTCTTCTAATACATTAGCTTAAATTATCACATAATAACTCAATTAACTGCATATCCAGGCTATGGATTCTCTATTTCAAATATTATTCTCACATCATCTTTCCTTTTATACCCACTATATTTCTGAGTTTTCTTCTCCAAGATTATTTATTATATCCACATCACATATGATTAGAAAAAAGACTCTTCTACTGCTTCCGAAGCTCTAAAACCAATGATAAATAATTTTCAGTTCCTGTAAAATATATCATTTCTGAAATGCACATCTCCACTCACCCATTCATCTATCCAAATATTTTTTTGAGGTGGGGAGGGGCAGAGGGAGAGCGAGAGAGAGAATCATAAGCAGGCTCCCCAACCAGTGCAGAGCCCAATGCAGGGCTCTATCCCAAGACCCTGAGATCGTGACCTGAGCCAAAATCAAGAGTCAGATGCTTAACCGACTGAGCCACCCAGGTGCCCCTATCCAAATAGTTATTAAGCAACCACACTTGCCTGGCCCTCCACTCAGCATTTACGAGGTCATATGTAGATGAATTAAACTAAGGCCCTGCTTTGGGGGGAGTGTATAATCCAATCTTGAAAATAAGACATATTCGTAAGTACCAAATCTTGTGCCATGGGAAAAAGTAGTGAAGTACAGTGGTTAAAACTTCCAACTTTGGATTCAGCCAGCTTAGAGCTGAATTCGGGCTCTGGCGTCATAGCTTCATTACTGGGACAGAGAGCAGTGACAGCTGCCATCATATGGGGCACATTAGACTGGGGTGGGTGATTGTGGAGGTCGTGGAGGTTAAGGCTGTGAGCGCTGTGGCATGCGGCAGTTGGTAAGAGAGGAGCAGTGGTTCCAAGCAGAGAGGGATTCGTTCCAACTGAGGTTATCGAGAGAGGCCTTGTGGAGAATGTGGCATTCCAGCTGGGCCTGGAAGGACAAGCAATCTGGACATATGCAGGAAGACCAGAAAAAGGACACTGCCGGCAAGAGAAACATCGTGAATAAAAGCAAAGAAATAGGAATGCAAGATGTACGTTCTGGAAACACAAGCAATTCCATCTGACTAAAGGACAGAAAGAAATAAGGTTGGGAGGAAAGGCTCAGGTCAGACTGTGGAAACGTTTATACTCCGAACAGGCTAAGGGATTTGGACTTTAATTAGCATGGACATTCACAAGAAGCCTAGGAGTGCTTCTTAAGGAAAAGTAATCTTTGTAAGGCATGGGTCCCAGCACACGGTGATAGTTTAATAAATTTCTATTATCACAAAAAAATCAATAACTCTACAGGGTATTCCATGCTGGAATCATGCCTGCTACCTGTCAACAGACCAAAGAGAAATGATTTCTGGCAACTAGGAATGTAAGTTGAGGGAAAATGTGTTTATTGATGCTTAGTTTAATTTACTGCTGTTTCAAGGGCTTGACAAAAAGAGAAGGCAACCTCAGAAGAAAATTGCAAGGGTGGTAACATGGCTCAAATAATTTTAAGGGAATACAGAAGTGTTTTGTTC
>NC_138380.1:63206203-63217151 GCF_054177405.1 Leptonychotes weddellii
GTGATGGGTATTAAGGAGGGCACGTACTGCATGGAGCACTGGGTGTTATACGAAAACAATGGATCGTGGATCACTACATCAAAAATTAATGAAGTATTGTATGGTGAATAACATAACATAATAAAATTAAAAACTACAAAAAAAAATACCCATCATCGGGCTAACCCATAAATTAACTAAATTGAATTTAAATAAAAAAAATAAAGTACTTGTAATAGTCACTGCCTACTGAGTAGTTATACTTAAAACATAAGCATTTCAATACTTAAGACAACAAAACTCAATCAAATGCTTTCAGAAGGTAGATAGCTAACCCCTCCTGCCATTTTGAAAGTGTCTTGCTACAATTTTATATTCCCATATTAGGACCCCAAGGAATTTTATAATAAAATGTTTGATTTATTATCACAAGAGGTTGAGCAAAAATTTTTTTTTTCTTTAAAGATTTTATTTTATTTATTTGACAGAGAGAGAGAGACAGCTAGAGAGGGAACACAAGCAGGGGGAGTGGGAGAGGGAGAAGCAGGCTCCAGGCCGAGCAGAGAGCCCGATGCGGGGCTCGATCCCAGGACCCTGGGATCATGACCTGAGCCGAAGGCAGACGCTTAACGACTGAGCCACCCAGGTGCCCCGAGCAAAATTTTAATTTTTGCTCTGAGTTGTAGCAAGTCCCAAATCTGTGCAGGAAAGGTACCAGGTACCTAGAATTCTGAATGCAAGGAACCAACAGTTGCTGGGATCAAACAACTTTCTGCAGAAAATAAGCCTTATAAACACAACTCCCCCACACCCCCAGTGAATAGAAAAGGACTTCTGTGGGGAGAGAAAGAGTTCCCTTTTGGGAAACTCAGTGTTCCTGAAGATGGCTGCACTGCGTTTACATTTTGTTTCCCAGCTGGTCTTGACTTGCTGCCTGCCCCTGTACTGTTGAAAAGAAGGAAAAGGCAATTCGGAAAAGAAATGGCAGAACTCCCAGGTAAAGGGAAGCCTGGGCTAAGACACACACCCTAGTTTCCCCTAATTCAACACTTCCTGGTTCTAGGAGTTGTCTGGAAAAAGTAGATGAGATGGGGGCTGCAGGCTTGCCAGACCTGCTGTGCTGTAAGGGGCAAAAGGACTGGATCATGGCCAGTCTACTGGGCATCTGCCAGAAATCAGTCCCCCTCCAAGTCTCATGGGGTTATCTACCAGGTGGTTCACTAATCTTTAATAGTGAGGCACATTGGAGCTACCATGCATTCTCATGGAACCCATAGGCAACAAGCCAGAATGGCAGTCTTGGCCAAACTGGTAGGAAATGCAACCTCCCCAGTCAGGTGACATGGCACTTTTCCTCTCCCAGACATGATACCCTCTCCTTGTCCATGACCGCTTCCTAGTTTAATCTCTGTCTTGCTCACCATGCCAAAAGATTTCTAATCAGTTTCTATGCATCTAGATTAGTTGTTCTATGTGTCATTCTCCAGTACTAGAATGATTTAAGGAAGGCAAATCTAATCAAGTCACTTCCCAGATTAAAATTCTTTGATGGGGGGCACCTGGGTGGCTCAGATGGTTAAGCGTCTGCCTTCAGCTCAGGGCATGATCCCTGGGTCCTGGGATCAAGTCCCGCATTGGGCTCCCTGCTCAGCAGGGAGCCTGCTTCTCCCCTGCCTGCCGTTCCCCTGGCTTGTGCTTGCTCTCTGTCTCTCTGTCTCGCTCTCTCTGTGTCAAATAAATAAAATCTTAAAATAAAATAAAATAAAATTCTTTGATGGTTGCTCATGTTACCATTAGGATAATTCAGACTCCTTAATTTAGCTTTCCTGGTCTCCCAGCCTCATCTCTTGGCCATGGTGAACTTCTTTCACTGTCTCCCGTTGCCAAGGTATTCTCTTTTACTTCTAGGCTTTCATAGTACCTTCTACTCTGCCAGAGACAGTCCTCCCTCAGACAATGTATCCTGCTTTGGGCTTGCTAAATCTCACTTGACCTTCACTTATCAGATGAAATGTTACTTCCCCACAGTACACCTGACCATTAATTCCTGTTTCATTTGTTGCTCCCTCCAAGGTGGAGTTGAAAACCTGCCCATCTTATTCACCAACCTATCCTGTCCCAGAGTATATACTCAATAGATATTTGCTAAAAAAAACAACAAATAATAAGAGTTAATTAGGGACCACTTAATCCTTGGGCACTAAAAAGAAAAAGTCAGTTACCTTAATCAGATCAAGCCTGGGCCTTCCACCCACACCATATTAACATCTGACTCAGAGCAGATGCTAACATTATATCAAGGTATCAACAAGAGAATAGTGAATATAATCCATCATTTTTTACAACAAGCAAAAGCAAAAAACTTAATTCTTGTAACAGAGAAACTTATCCTGACAGTCATGCATCACATACCTTTTCTCAAACTCAACTGTTCAAGTTGTGTTATTGTTTATTTCCAGCCTTTACTGTATCTGCTAACTGCAAAATCATCTGCTCGTTCTCCTCAAAATTTTTGACTGTGAATGCAGGGAAAACAGGCATTTTATGAAATATCCATATCTAAATTTAGAGGCCAGCCTATTATCTTTCTATGTAGATTTCCCCAGTTTAGCAACTCCTCTCCTCAGGCCAATGAGGTCTTTCTTAACCAATAACTTCATGCGAATATGTTCCCTTAAACTCCCCAGAAATTTTATGTTTAAAAAAGAAAAGTCAGGTTAGGTGTTTGGGTTACTCCATTAGTTGGCTAGGGCTGCTGTGACAAAATACCACAAATGGGGTGGCTTAAACAACAGAAACTTATTGTCTCAGTTCTAGAAGCTGGAAGTCCAAGATCAAGATCAACATCTTGGATTTCTTTGGCCTGCAGAAGCATCACCCTGACTTCTGTCTTCATCTTCACATGGCATGCTTTCTGCATGTGTGTTTCTGTCCAAATTTCTCTATTTATAAACATACCCAGTCATACTGGATTAGGGGCATACCCTACTCCAGCCTGACCTCTTCTTTCTTTTTTTTTTTTAATAAAGATTTTATTTATTTATTTGAGAGAGAGAGCAGGAGTGGGAGGGAGAGGTAGAGGGAGAAGCAGGCTCCCCAGTGAGCAGGGAGACCGACTTGGGGCTCCATCCCAGGATCCTGGGATCATGAGCTGAGCCAAAGGCAGACACTTAACTGACTGAACCACCCAGGTGCCCCTGACCTCTTCTTAACTAATGACATCTACAATGATCCTATTTCCAAATAAGGGCATATTCTGAGGTCCCGGGGTTTAAGATTTCAACATAACGAGTTTTGAAGGGACATAATTCAACCTATAACAGTTTTAATAACAGATGCTTTTACTTAAGTGAAAAATAAAATTTACTGAAAAGGGGGCAGTTTTGAAAGGTCTCAGTGATTGGAACTGTTTGACTCTATCCCAGGCACTGCAGCTAGGAAGACTAGACTCTGTTTCTTCCATCTTTGAACAACTCAACTCAAGACTGAAAATCCTAAGAAAGTTCAATTGGCCAACTTTGGGTCATATGCCCACTCCTTGGCTGCATAGGATGGTGGTATGGCGATGAGAGGAGTTTTGTCAGGAGGAGTCTCTTTGGTTTCCATAGCAGAAGGGCAGGCACTTAGACTTGCTATTCTTCCCATAAAGGAGGGGTGAAGTTAATTCCTCTAAAGAAATCTGAGACCCAGGAACGTCAGAGGGGGAAAATAGATGCTACGTTGCCAAAAAGAAAAGAAAAAAAAAATGCCTCCAATTTTTTTTTTTTTTTTTTTACAAAAAGAGAAAGTAAACTCAAGAGGAATAGTTTCTTTCTTTCTGGTGTGAACATTAGACCCGGTAATAATGTATGGAGATAATTCTAGGCAAATATGAGTTGAAGCTTTGGGAAACATTTTGATCACACTACATGATGACTTTTTTTCTGATGATGTCCCTTTAGAATAGGTTCTTTTCTATGAGAATAGGCTCCGTATATGCCCATCTTTTTTGATAAAGATTTCCCAGAAGGGGATAGATAGGCATTGGACTTTTGTAATTCTTTTGATTTTTGCTTTTTCATACCAATCATTGGACCTAGAGGGGCTCTTGTGTGCTTACATATAGAAAGCAGAACCAATCCTAGGTGAATGCAATCTGATTGCCACCCAGCCCCAGTGACCCAAGGTCTTTATCTTCTGTGCCTGCTAACTTACTCACACCCTGCTCCCTAAGTGAAGGCCCTAGCTCATCTTCTTAAAATAGCAGTGAAATTCAGGGTATGGACTTCAGATTCCCTTGGTTCCATGGGATGGACCAAGCTGAGTAACATATTTCCTCTGAGCCTCAAGACCCGCTAGTGTGAAATGGCAATGATACCTCACAGGGGATAATACTCTCAGGATTTGTGTGAGATTAAGGGCAGACATATTTGCCAAGTACAACTCAATCAACCTGAGAATGTGCATTTCTGTGGTGACAAGTCAGGTTGTGTTAACATTTATCATCAGATTTTGCTGGCCAGTTACTTTCATCTTCAAAACCACAGTACCTCACACCTTGTTTTCTTTCCTCCAAAAACCCATCCAAGTGTTTCTAGAATTCCCAGGGCAACCTCTCATGTCACCACAACGGCTGCCAGCTTCTTTTCTTCTTCGAGGACATCTTGTTGATAACATTTGTCTGTCCGCTTCTCCAGGAAGACAGCTCTCCCTCTGCTGTTTTTGCTCCTTTTGCTGTAAAGACACAGCTTCTACTCTCTACATATACACTGTCAGTCTGATCCTTAGATTCCATGGACTTCTTGACTCTAACTAAAAGTACTAAACATTCTCCAGGGGACATTGGATTTGAAAAGTGAATTCAAATCTGTGAGTTACAGCCTCTTGTACTGCCATGCTGACCATGTAATGAACGCTTGTGGTTGTTTGATAGATCACTGGAGGAGCACCATCAACACCTGTAGCTCCCCAAAATGTGACTTGGCAAGATTGGAAGGTTTTATTGGATTAGCTCAAGGATCAGTAAATTCGAAAATTTACTTAGGAGATTAAATAATCTTTTATTGTGACTGCTCTTACCTTTCCACTCAAATCTTCTCTAATAAAATTCCGCAGCCAGTGAAAGTAGCGAGGAAGATTATAGTTTTGAGAGTTTTGGAAATGTGTTCACATTAGACATTCACTATACACATCAAATCTCAAAACTTGGTAAATAACAGTGAATGATTTCATGAGGCTCTTGACTTCGCCCAAACTGAAAATCCGTACTCTCTTTCTTTGTTTGTGCTTTCCCCAACAAGTGCCTGATGTGCCCAGACATGGCCTTTCTGCTCCTTCCCCTCACACTACCATGGCCCTCTCTGCTTCTTCAGGCTACCCTCCCTAGGTACATTCCTCTGCCCTGTGCATCTCACTCCTCATCTTGTCTACCTGGTTGGTCACTTTAACTGATAATCTTTGTTAGGAGGACCTAAGATGCTCCAGGATAATACTGGAAGCTCTACCCATTCTTTTTTATTTTTATTTTTTTTAAGCCTCCCTCATTCACCTAGCACTTTCACAGTTTTGTTATATCTAAGTAACCCTTGCACTATATTTTTCTTTGAACCAACTCTCATTTTAAACTTAAATGCATATTTTAGCTTTTATCCTCAGCAATAATACCTGTGGAAAAAATGGCTTTGACCTGAAGTTATATAATTTTTAGTGCACGTTAAAATAATAGCTGTTAAAAAAGATCCTTTGTATACCACCTATAATCATTTAGCACTAGTAGCACCCTCCTTAGTCTATATCAGTGCTATCCAACAGAACTTTGTGATGATGGCAACATCCCATATTGTTACTGTTCAGCAAGGCAGCCACTAGCAGCTGCATGTGGGTATTGAACACTTGAAATGTGACTAGTGCAACTGATGAACTGAATTTTAAAGTTTATTTAACCAATTTATACTTAAATAGCCACATGTGGTTAGTTGCTGCTATACTGGAAAACACGAGTCCATATGGGAGGTGGTTGGACTAAATTCTCTCTGTTTTCTTCCAGCTCTAAAATTTAAAAAAAGGAAGGGTTTCCACAAGTAAGAATATCCAGGTAGATGGAAGAAGGGAAGGGCACTGGGACTAAAACTTTTGGGTAAGAAGAATTTGTCAATATGGCTAGCAAATATCACAGCTAATGTCACATAAAAAAAATTATAAAGGGGTGGTAGCTTTCATCAACTCTCAAGTCACCTCATCAAGATGGTGGCCTTGATGATAGAAACATAAGATTTAAGGGACCCTGATTAATTAAAGCTGGAGTTTTTTTGGTCCCCTTATCACAATTTATCCAGGGCTCACTGTGTGCAGAGCAATTTATGAGAAAGTGATGCAGGACTCAGGAGCATAATCCCTGGTATGTGGTCAGGGCCTTCCAGTCAGGGACACACTTTAATGAAAGCCGTAGTCTGTACAGCTTAGAAAACTTTCAAGCACAGTTTTTGCTCCAACTTCGTTTCAACTTGAACAAACACAAGAGCACTTGTAGAGAGAAATTCTCCTCCAAAGTGCACTCTTCTGGTGATTACCAGCAGGTCCACTGGCAGCAGCTGGACTGAGTGTCTGAATCAGCTTGGCTGATTACCTTAATCACCTTAATCATAGAATCTACTCTCCCTGGAATGGTCTCAACATGGAGAGTGGCAGAACAGCCTCTCTAAGCTGAAAACTCCTCGTTAGAACATATTCTGATGCTTTTAATGAAGAGCTTATAATTTATATTAGGGACAAGATAATTTCAAGGCTTCATGAATCTTTTGCTATTCTTTTGTTACTGATGGAGAGTTTTCCAAGAATGTCTTGCTTCAAATCCTGGGCACATCCTTGAGAGGTGTTGATGTCCCAAGGTGAGTGTCTCTTCCCTGACTGCTCATTAACAGTTTAAAGCAGTACATGGGACTTTTTCTTCTCTAGTCCTGCATTTTGAAGCCCCATTAATGCACACATTTTTGGGAATGGGGAGTGGAGCTTGATACCCACTCCCAGAATAAGAACATTCCTCATCATGAATCCTTCCAACTGGGTCACTCAATAGACATTCTTCTCCACTGGGGTCAGACTACCTGAATATTCAAAACTGTGCCAGGTTTATTATTTTTTTCTTTTTAAAAAATGGTACATCAGTACATAAGGAACAGCAATTCTAAAACAATATGATGCATTCATGCCTGTAACAATATCATTGGAATTTTTATATCTTTTCATCATTGTATGGGTTGAGTTTGTGAGAGTAAGCCATCAGGAGCTGTTTATTTCCTCCAGCATTGTCTTTTGGTAAAAGTCACCACAGAAATATAGTGACAGGGCTATGCTGTATTATCCAAACAACTAGATTTTTAATAGGCATGGCTAATATTTAATGATTGCTTATAATAAATGAACTCTTTGCTGAAATAATAAGCAATATCTACTGATCCTTAATTACTAATATTCAGACAAAATTTTAAAGAATATTACAAAGTAAATTATAAAATAAACAATATTTTAGTTATAGCTAGGGCTAATTTACTATATCCACCAGAAAAATTAATAGCCCATAATGATTAAGAACATTGATCTTGAAGTCAGGAAGACCTGACTTTGAATTCTGGTGTTTCACATCCTTCTTCTGTAACCTTAGGGAAGTTTCTAAAACTGTGTTTTTTTCAGTTTCCTTCTATAAATGGGGATAATAATGTATAATTCATAACATTTTCTGTGAGAATTAAATAAATTTTTGTAAAGTGATTAGGATAGTCTTTAGCACAAGGTAAAAACCAAATAAATGATTTAACTAATTAGCAGTGGTATTATGCTTTTTAAATCAGTCCTTGAGGCACCTGCATGGCTCAGTCGAGCGTCTGCCTTCAGCTCAGGTCATGATCCCAGGGTCTTGGGATTGAGCCCAAGCCCTGCGTCAGGCTCCCTTTGCAGCGGGGAGTCTGCTTGTTCCTCTTCGTCTGCGCCCTCCCCCCACTCCCCCAACTTGTGCTCTCACTCCCTCTCAGATAAATAAATAAATAAAATCTTTAAATCAGACCTTGAGAATATCTATTATCCAAAATTGATTCTAATTTTTAAATTTTAGGCCATTTAGTTTTCATAACTAAACACATTTATTTAGAACAAAATACTTATAGTGAGCACTTACACAGCACTTACTATTTGACTGCCAACTACTCTGTGCCCTTCACGTACTTCACTCATTTAATCATCACAACAACCCGATGATGTAGGTACTCTGATCATTCCCATTTTACAGATGAGAAAACTGAAGCACAGATAACTTACTTAACTTACTTAAGATTATCCAGATAGTCTTTTTTTTTTTAAAGATTTTATTTATTTATTGGACAGAGAGAGACACAGCGAGAGAGGGAATACAAGCAGGAGGAGTGGGAGAGGGAGAACCAGGCTTCCCACAGAGGAAGGAGCCCGATGTGGGGCTCGGGGATCATGAACTGAGCCAAAGGCAGACGCTTAACGACTGAGCCACCCAGGCGCCCCTACCCAGATAGTCTTAACAGAGCCAGAATAGGAACCAGGCAGCCGGGCTCCAGAACTTGTGCTTTTACCACTCATCTAAATATGCTGTCTATTAGGGCAGAAACAAAGGTTGATTTATGATTATAACTATATTATAATATATAAATTATATAATATATAAACATATACATAATTATAATACATTATAATTTAAACTAAACATGTTAATTGTTAAAAAAAATTTTAAAGCCTATATAAATCAATAATGCAATCTTCAGTACTCCTTCAATGGGGATTACCATACCATAATTTGCTCCTCCCAGCCCCTTTAAATGAATATTCTTATTTAGTAGACATTCTGCGTTTGATATTTAAAATTCAACTTTCTCTAAAAGATTTCTAGAACAAATTGAAGTTTTCTTCTTACACAGAAATTCTGTTTCTTTCCAATCTCTTAGCTTTTATAAAGTAAGAAAAATTTCATTTGTTTGTAGAAAACATCCTGAAAAGAAAACCAGCATCTAGTGCCAGGAACATGAAGGGAGAGTGGAAAGTATGAGACATTATGGTTGTTCATTTGAAAATTAAAATTTTATTTATTTATCTTTTTAGGGGTGGGAGGGACGGAAGGAGAAGGAGGGAGAGAATCTTAAGGAGGCTCCATGCCCAGTGCAGAGCCCCACATGGGGCTTGATCTCACAACCCTGAGATCATGACCTGAGCCGAGATCATGACCTGAGCCGAAATCAAGAGTCGGACACTTAACCGACTGAGCCATCCAGGTTAAAATTAAATTAAAATTAAATTTTAAACTAGCTAAAAATGGACTAGGGAATTTGGCAGTGACTTGATTCTGTGACAGAAATGGGTCTAAGAAACCCCACAGTATGTATACAACAGAGTAATGAGTTCTAGGTGCTATAAAAACTGAATTTGGGGGAGGGGCGCCTGGGTGCCTCAGTCGTTAAGTGTTTGACTTCAGCTCAGGTCATGATCCCAGAGTCCTGGGATCCAGCCCAACATCAGGCTCCCTGCTCAGCGGGGAGTCTGCTTCTCCCTCTCCCACTGCCACTCCCCCTGCTTGTGCTCTCTCACTCTCTCTCAAATAAGTAAATAAAATCTTTAAAAAAAAAACTGAATTTGGGGGAAAGTATATGCCATTGTAATATTTTAAAATGTGGGAACTTCCAAAGTATATATTTCTGAAGTAACAGATCTTGGGGATCAATATATTTTAAAAGATATCATTAGAATCATAACTATATATCTGTATATATTTTATATTTTATTTATTTAAACAATGTCATATACTGTATTTCTCTGTTTCATTAAATCTTCTACAAGCTTATTGTAACAATTCTTCTTATAAAAATTAGAGTATTTCTGTTTTTCATTATTACAAATAATTCTGTGAGAATTACCCTTGTGCATGAATCATTTCATATCATTTATTGCCTAGGATAGCATTCTAGTTGTTTAACTACTAAGTGAAAAGCTCTAAACTTCAGTGCCTATTACCAAATAATTTTTCACAAAAATTATGCCCATTATTACTTTTGCTAGAGGCGGAGCAAGATGGCGGAGGAGTAGGAGACCTGGATTTCGTCTGGTCTCAGGAATTCAGCTAGATAGGGATCAAACCATTCTGAAGGCCTACGAACTCAACAGGAGATCGAAGAAAAGAATAGCAACAACTCTCTGACCAGAAAAGCAACCACTTTCTGGAAGGTAGGATGTGTGGAGAAGTGAATCCGAGGTGATATTTGGGAGGATAGACGGCGGGGGAGGGGGCCTCCGTCAACCACTACCAGCAAGTGATAGAGCCACAAAGCACAAAATCGGAACTTTTGGAAGTTGGCTCTGCTG
Organism: Leptonychotes weddellii; assembly: GCF_054177405.1. Taxonomy (NCBI): domain Eukaryota; kingdom Metazoa; phylum Chordata; class Mammalia; order Carnivora; family Phocidae; genus Leptonychotes; species Leptonychotes weddellii. Next base: position 63,216,533 of record NC_138380.1, read on the forward strand.
AGGGACGTCGCTCCAGTGGCTAAGCGGGGGGTGGAACCCTCATGGGGACAGTGTGGTCTCAGGACCCTCAGGGTCACAGAAAGACTGAGTGTGGCAGAGCTCCCAGGTATCAGACCGGGGAAGCCAGCTGCAGAGACGGAGCAGAGGAGCGGGCTCTCAGCTCGGGGTTGCCATAGACTGTGATCTGCAGCACAGTCGAGCCACTGCTCCTCCAGCAGGGACCCAGCAAGCGGCAGATCCAGGTAGATTCCCCTTCCTCCCCCGGGAGGAGTGGCCCAGAGCACACGGCAGGGATCTGCTGGGTTTGGAGACTCCACACGGGGCCAGGTGCCAGAGATAGAAACGCTCGGTCACATGCCGGGTGAGCACGGAGTATGCCGGAGACTGCGGAGATGGGAGTGATTGACTGCTTTTCTCTGGGGTCTCACTGAGGAGCGGGGCCCTGAGTTCTCGGCTCCTCCAGGGCAGAGATTGGGAGGCCGCCATTTTCACTCTCCTCCTCCAAATCTTTACGGAAAGCTTGCAGGGAACAAAAGCTCCCAAGAGCAAACCCAAGCAGATTACTTAGCCCGAATCGGCAAGGGCGGGGCAATTCTGCCTCTGGCAAAGACATTTGGGA
>NC_138380.1:63217651-63250381 GCF_054177405.1 Leptonychotes weddellii
TAAAGAGGGCACGTTCTGCATGGAGCACTGGGTGTTATGCACAAACAATGAATCATGGAACACTACATCTAAAACTAATGATGTAATGTATGGTGATTAACATAACAATAAAAAAGTAAAAAAAAAGTAGTTTTCTTCTGAGGATTATCTGCTTATGCCTATATTTTAATTAGGATATTAATAGTATTTCTTAGTAATCTGTATTAGCTCTTTCTATATTAAGGATATAGACATTTTAACTTTGGGAAATATTCTTCCAAGCTTGTCATTTGCAATTTAAATTTCCTTATGACTTTTTTCATATGTTTTGAAATCAGGATATATAGTCCTTATTCATAAATATCATAACCAAATGTTATATTTGCTTTAATAAGGCAGAATTATTTTAATATATTTGTTTTAATACTTTAATAAATTTAAATAAATTTAATTTGATATTTACTATTCACAATAATAAGAGAGCAGGCATTGTCTTCTAGACTACCATTACCAGCAATTAGCATCAAGGTACTGAAGGAAGAACACATGGAGTTCTTAAAAGGGGTCAGAAATTATTATTGTAATAAATCCAGCATATTATGCAAAAGACATATATACTTTTCTTCCCATCACCATTCCTACTAATACCTTATTATTTCTTTCTTTTTCTGTTGCATTCATATTCAAACTGCCTTAAAAATCCATCTACAATGGAATATTATTCAACCTTAAAAAAGAAAATCTTGCCATTTGTGACAACATGATGGAACCCAAAGGCATTATGCTAAGTGTAAAAACCAGAAAAAAACAAATACTGCGTGGTATCACTTATATGCGGAATTAAAGAAAAAAAAAAGTCCAACACACGGAAACAGGGAAGAAAATGGTAGTTCCTAGGGGCAAGGGGATGGGAGAAATAGGGATAGGTTGGTAGAAGAGTACACACTTCCAGCTATAAGATGAATGAGGTCTGAGGATCTAATGTAAAACATGATGACTATAGTAGATAACACTGTATTGTATAATTGAAATTTGCTAAGAGTAGAACTAAATGTTCTCACAAAAAAAGAGAGATAAATATGTGAGGTGATGGATGTGTTAAGTAACTATATGGGGGGAGTCCTTTCACAATGTGTGTGTATATCAAATCACAGTGTACACTTTACATATCTTACAATTTTCTGTGTCAATTATACCTCGATAAAACTGAAATTGAAAAAAAAAGATGAGTAAGTTCAGGGGATCTAAGGTACAGCATGATGGTTACAGTTAACAATAGTATACTGTGTTATTATATACTTGAAAGTTGTGAAGAGAGATCTTAAATGTTCTTACCACAAAAAAGAAATTATAATTATTTGAGGTGATAGAGGTATTAACTAATGCTACTTGGTAGTCATTCCTCAATACATAAGTATCAAATCAACACATCAAATTAAACTTCAATAAAGCTGAAAAAATCTTTTCTAGAATATGTCTCTATTAGATTGTAATACGGGAACTTCAATATCCTGCCTTTTCTGTCATTTCATTTCTTCTGTACTGTTTGTGTTAGAAGAAAATACAAGAGGGGAAAAAAAACCCTTCAATTTTTCCATTGCATTTGAAAAGCAAATTAAGTATCCCGAGGGCTCTCCACTGTGGGACAGTATGGGGCTATTGTTAGCACAGTGCATGTCACTCTATACATGAACCTTGCATACATAATTCCCCCACATGCTTGGAGAATAAGAACTTTTGACATGGAAAGGTCTGTAGAGACTGCTCATTATTTTGTTTCTGTTTGAAAATTAGGTAAGGGTCCTGACCAAAAGAAGATAGCACTTTGAAAAAAGAAAATCATTCAGTTTCAGCAGGACATGATCTGGATCAGCTGGAAAGAGAGAATGGTAGTCTTGACAAATAGGATTATTGAACAATAAGATGAGCACTGTGCCCTGCCAGAGCTGACCAGATGGTGACAGATGTTGGTGAGAGTTGTTATCATCTTGTTCTACTCTTGTCCAACCTTCAAATCCCAACTCAAACTGGATGTCCTTTTCTGTCCAGCTCTCTGCTCAGCTGCTACTGGTGCATTTAGGGAGGGAAACTGGGGGGTAAGCTCTTTAGCAGAAAAGTGCAAATGACACCAGACTGTCCCCTTGTTTTATGTGTGACTCCAAGTGCTTCCTTCAACTTTTCCTTCAGATTCCTTCAACTTGCTTTCACGAAGGCCCAAGATGGATATACTAATGTCTCTTCCTAATGGGCAAAACTGGGCTGATTAAAATAATACTAAAGGTTAAATCTTATTCCTTTGAGATATTTTGTTTTGCATTTGTTCAAAGCTTTAAAGGAGCATTTTCAATGTTGATTTACTTGGTGCATAGCAATAAAAACCTGGCAGTGTTGGGGCGCCTAGGTGGCTGAGATGGTTAAGCATCTGACTCTTGATTTTGGCTCAGGTCATGATCTCAGGTTGTGCAGGCTCCTCCCTCAGTGGGGATTCTGCTTGAGATTCACTCTCCCCCCTCTCTCTGCTCTTCCCCCACCCTGCACTCTCTCTCTCAATAAATTAAATAAATAAATAAATAAATAAATAAATAAATAAATAAATAAAATCTTAAAATTTTTTTAAAAAAGTAAACCTGGCAATATCAGTATGGTGTAATATCATTTCCTCATCCAGATTTTGACCTACTATAGTCCTTTTATGCTGGGATAGGGCTAAAGAGATACAGAAATTCAACTTAAAAAAAGTACTTCAGTAGCTGGGTATCCAGGACCTCACTCTCATGTTCAGTCTCTGGCCCATCCCCAATGTGGTGATTTTGCCTACAGAGCCATTCACGTGCTCTGCAGGTTCATCTTCTCTGATTGCATTTATTCTCTCAAGCCAATCAGTGGTTGACAGGAACATACTTCCACTGTGTTTTACCAGTTTTCCAGGTAATACCTTTCATTAGGTAGCCACCACTAGCCTAATGTACTATTGCCATCAGGAACCAAAACAGAAAAATTGTCTAAAAGACAATCGTCTAAAAGCCTCTCTCATGGCATTGCCAGCTATGGGCTATCCCTTAACACATTTCCCAAACTGCCAGATCATAACCATCATTTGGGGCGCACTCTTGAAAAAGAACACATTGCTGTACCCCTTCCTTGGACAACAGCACTTCAGTGGGTTTGCAGTGGGGCCTAGGAATTTATATTTCAAAAAGCCCCAAAACACATTAAACATGTTGTATTAAAAAACCATCCCAAGTTGGGTCTTATGATCAGGCACACTTAGGAAACTATCTTAATTATTGCTTTACATCTTCTGCCTTAACAATCTGATGATTTAATTACATCTTAAATCTCCTGGCTGAAGTATGCCTTGTGGAGGGATTTCAAAGAAACAAGAAGGGCAGTTGGATATTTTAAAAGGTGGTCATAGGGACTGGAGTGTGAAAAGATAATTAAGGAGGAGAGACAGGAAAAGTGCTTCATGAAAGAAAAAGGGACAGAGTGGGAGCGAGTAGAGAGATGGAGCACTCTAACATCTAGGCAGCGTGATAATGACCTCCTTATTGGTCTTCCCGCCTCAGCCTCTGTGCCCTCAAATCCCTCACAGCTGTCACAGCCATCTTCCTCTGGCCTCTCTTTGATTGCATTATTTCCCCTCTCAGAGTCCTGTACCAATGCCCAATTACCTCTTAAGCCAAATTAGCACTCTTAATCACAGGTGTCAAGGCCCTTCATCCCCTGGTTTCCTGTAACTAAGGGCCATCCTCAACCCCACTCACTGCCGCCCGGACTTTCCTCTATGGCTCCCAGGCTCTGTTTACCAGGCCTTGGATGAAATTTGTCAGCTTGCTCTTGGCAGAGCCCCATCTCAGCCTCACACCATTTCCCCTCCTTCCCAGGAGGTTATGTGCCTTTCTTTTTTAAAGATACTATTCAAAAGTAACTTTTTCATTGTTAGATTCTCCCTTCCCTTGTTCTGAACCAAAATGGCCTTACAGTTTCCCTTCATGAAGCTCTAGTCTTCCTGACTCTAGGACCATGATCTCCCTTTTCTTAGAGAATTTACTTTAGAAAACTTGTAATTATAAATTCTTTCTCGGCTCCTTTGAAATGATATAAATTTTCTCCCAGCTTCTTGCTGGTTTTACAACTCAGGACATGTCTTTCTTAAGGACCAGGGATCCATGTCTTTGAAATGTAAACATCAAAGTGGGGAGCACCTCTGTCTCCCAGCCTCTGTATGGAGGTGAGGAGTGAGGGGTACAAGCCAAACTTTGATAGCCTCATCACAGAGGAAACCATATGTAAATGTGTGCATCACAGGAATGTGCTCCACAAATCTAACTGATCAACCTTCCACTAATGTCCTCTAGTTCTTTTCTACTAGCTCACCCCGGCTCTCAGCAAATTCCCAACTCTTCTTTCTGTAGAATTGAGTTCAATCTCTCTCCCCTATTGCAATAGCTTGAATAAACTCTCCCTGGCCTGTTTAACTTTGTCCAGTGTAATTTTCACTTGACATTACTTTACACCAGAAATATAACTGTTTGTATAAATATACAACTGTTTGTATAAATATACAACTGTTTGTATAAATATACAACCAATACATTTCAGAAAAAACAAGAATGTATGTATATCACTGTATCTGTATATCTAAAGTGTAAAGCTTTTGAAGTTGGTGACCAACTCTCTTAGTACTACATTCTTCTGAATAGAAGTCTCTGTTAAACCACAGAAAGGGATAATGGAGTCTCTCTCTATGATTGGGCTGTCATTACACAGAAATGATGATATTTTTTTAAAAATTCTGAAAACACATTAGAACTTTTCTAGTAGAAGACCAAAAAAAAAAAAAAGCCACTCTCTTTTTTAAGGTCTGGGAAAGGTTTCCTAGGTCAGAAAATGTGTTTTCTTCACAGAGCTACACACCTCTGTGATTCTAAAGGTAGGGAAATTTGTCTCCTATGTGTTTTGGTGCATAGCTGCTGCCCAATTAGCAGAACCCCAGACTCCAGGTTTCTTGTTAGTAGAAAGTATTAAACAGAAACAGAATAAGGGTTTTAAAAAAGAAAAATCAATACAACATACCTGAACATTTTATATGCAGCATATGCACATAAAATATAACTGTAGGGTTATATTGATTTTATTGATTCATCAAGAGAAAAAAAATAAAATGCTTCTTTACTCCCACAGTTTCTTCAAATAAAGTTGGAGGAGGAATATTACATCAAGTGTGGAAAATGCCCATATATATGTTCTTGTAAGACTGTCTTTTGTAAGATTGTGTCAAGTTTTAAAATTTTTCATTTCATACCGTATCAATATAGTTTTTTTATTAAATATGTGGGAAAGGAAGCTCAATTGTTAGATTTAAATTAGAACAGTGAAAATCTACAGTGTTTCTTTTCTGATATTCAACTCCATCTGGGCCACCCTTGTTTTCTCCCAGTAAAGGCAAAGGACCACATTTGCTATTGAGTTGGGAATGAGGGCTCATTAGTTTGTGGGGGACAGAGATTTTTCCTGGCAGTGCTGAATTGCCTTGGGGATCTCATTCAAGTGTTCTCTGCAGCCAACAGTGGGAAGAAACTATGTTCTCTAAAAATTCCAAATGAATCCCTGTCCCTGTCTTCCCTTTCCCGGGAATGTGAAGAATCAAACTCTACAAAACGTACAATCAATTAATTTGTTTTTAACCTGAGAGCCTGTTGGTTTTTTTTGCTTGTTTTGTTTTGTTTTTTTGGTTGTTTTTTGTTTGTTTTTGAACACAGCACTCCTGGGTTTTCTATAAGTATTATTATTTTGGCCTCTAGGTATTGAATTGAAAGGAAAAGATGGTTACATGAGTGGAAGACAACCCTGGGATATTGATTCAGTGTCAGTTTTCAGGATTTTGGTAAATCTTTTTTTTTTTAAAGATTTTATTTATTTATTTGAGAGAGAGAGAATGAGAGAGAGCACATGAGAGGGGGGAGGGTCAGAGGGAGAAGCAGACTCGCTGCCGAGCAGGGAGCCCGATGCGGGACTCAATCCAGGGACTCCAGGATCATGACCTGAGCCGAAGGCAGTCGCTTAACCAACTGAGCCACCCAGGTGCCCATGATTTTGGTAAATCTTTAGACCCTGTTCTTAAACAAACAAAAAAAGAATACCCTAGATTACAAAAAAGCTGTTGATGACACTTAACATTTATTTGCATATGGATGTGAAAGTATACATTTGAGAGTCACTTCCAAAACAAGGAAGTGCAGGTGGCAAACTTGAACCAATCTGCTAATCTCTTGCATCAGGCCAAGATTATACAATTTTCTGTTATCATGAATCTTTGTGAAGATTCATTTGCCTTTTATAGCTTCTCAAGGCCTCCTTGGTTCATTGTCCCAATTCCTCCATCTTCAAAGCCTGCAAATCCCTTACAATTTGCAGATACTGTTCTATGGCCAAGTTTATTGCCCCCTCCCCCCCTTTTTTTTAAAGGACCTCTAGTTAAAACTATTTCTGTACTTTCCATTTCCTACCTAGAAATGCAGATGGGAAATTGATTTTGTGGATGCATTTCATATTTAAAAGCTTAGTGAAAATCAAGTAAATCGAACTATTCATGAATGAGCTTAATATTAGAGATTGCAATTTATCACTTTTGGGGGTTTAAAAGATTTTTTTTCTCTTAAGCTAAAATGCTGTATGAGGAGCCAAACTTGGATTGAGCACACTTTTTATCTAGACATTTCAGGCCCTGTGAAGGGCTGAACTGTGTAAGCAATATTCTAAATTGTTAATGATATCCTGTCTCCTGCCCCCTACCCCATCTCCTGCTATGTCAGCCCCTCTTAATTCCTTTGTCTCCTCTCCTTTCTCTAACTATTCTATATTGAGTCTACTGAAGCCTGACCACTGCAGGTGTGTTTCTAAGCCAGTCTTCTAAGTTGATCTTCCTTGAGAGATGAAGCGTCAAGGTTTGAACTAGATCTGTAAGAAAGGCTATATCTTGATTTCAAAGGAAAAGAGCAGGGTGTTAATATGGGGGTTCAGTCATAAAAGCAAACATTATCCCAGGGAATTAATGTGACCTGGGCAGAACCACACTTGAATCCTATGCCTACTGTCCCTCATTCTGTGCCTACTGTATATATGCCTTCTATAAAATCACACTTCATTTAATATTTTATAAAACTATGTAGGTAATTAACTCAAAGGAATGCAATTGGGAGGACATATTACTCCCAATTACTCATATTACTCTCAAGAAATTTTGAGAATTTCTCAGAGAAAATACTTTATAGCAGGATCTCTAGAACTTGAATATTTTTGTATTTTTGTACTGTTGTTTTCCTTGGAGAGAAGCTATTGATTTGAGGAATTTGAAAGTTTCTGGAGGAGGAACTTGTAAAATTTGTAGGAGAAATATTTCTGGGATTAAAGGGGTACCAAGACACCAATTTCTTCTTTCAAAGAATGAGGATTTTGAGTTATAAATCCAGGGAGTAAACCCAGGTGGTCCCAGGCCCTAGTGGCAGAGATTGGCAAGTAGCGACAAAGAAGGGACTGCATAACTTTTCTATTGCTGCTCTAACAAATTACCATAAATAGAGTGGTTTAAAAACAACACAAATTTATTATCTTAGAGTTTTGTAGGTCAGGAGTCCCACATGGGTCTTACTGGGCTAAAATCAAGGCTACAATCAAAGGACTGTATTCCTTTGTGAAGATTCATTTGCCTTTTATAGCTTCTCAAGGCCTCCTTGGCTCATTGTCCCAATTCCTCCATCTTCAAAGCCTGCGATGATAAGTTGAATCCTTCTCACACTGCCATCTCTGGTTTTCTGCAGCTACAAAGAGCTCTCTATTTTAAAGGATTTGTGAATAGTTGGGCTCACCTGGATGATACAGGATAATCTCCCCATGTTGAGGTCCTTGACCTTAATCATCTCAGCAAAGTCCTTTTTGCCACATAAAATTACATATTCACAGGTTCTGGGGATTAGGGTATGCACATCTTTAGGAGCCCATTATTTCATCTACCATCGGAATTATGGGCTACAGTTGGTTGCTAGGTAAGGATGTATGTAGGCTCTTCATCTCTAAGACAAATTCCAGGGGTGGGATTAGGGTAAAGTGAGTGAGGTACTCTCTTCAAGTGCAAAATCTAGGCAGATGCCAAAACTCAGTAATCAAAATAAATAATATTTTAAAACAATATTTTAAAAACTCAAAATTGTTGGGAAAGGTAGTCTCATGCAGGTAGTCTTTGAGCCTCATTTAGCTACATAAAAATGGGCCTTTGGCCTTGAATACATCCTTACCAAGAAATACCCACAGAGTCCATGCCAGGGTAAACACCTTGTGTGGAAATACCTTTCCCTGTTTCAGATGTATGTTCCTTTGCTCTGCTTACACATGTATGTCAGTGCCTCAGGCACATCCCCAGCTTTCAGTATGTATAACTCCACAGGGGAAGGGTTGGGGTGCTACTATGGTATGAGAAGGGTACATGGGCTAATTGCTAGCCATGAAGGACTGACGGAGCTGATCTTGCTCTCTCTTCACTATGTGAATAGAGCACTGTTACATCCAGGGCCACACTGTGTTGTGTTTTCCTTGGCAAGTCTAACATCAAGATGCAATGGGCAGAAGTTTGGAGTCCTCCCCGTGACTGGTAACCAGTGTACCATATTCTGCTCCCTTGGGATTGATCCAATGCACAGTGTTTGGCTTTACAAAAATAAGTGCAGAAAATCCAAGATGAACAAAATATCAAAATTTTAACTAAGGACAGGTTGTTGTTTGTTTGCTTTATAGCCTTATATTATTATGCCAAGAGAACAGTCACTTCCACGTAGCCCACAGCTGGGGGTTTACAATGGTGTATGAAGGGACTGGGCAGTGCAGGGCTTTATGTGCCATCATGTTTTTGACTGTAGAAATTTTATCAATTTTTTTTCTACTTGGTTCAAAATATGGAAAAATATCTTGATAAATGTGTATAGGGGTGCACATTTTTCCTTTTGTCTCAGGCTACAGTAAGATTTTGTGTGGTAGTACCCTAAGCACCAGTGTTTGTGCTTTACCAGGCACTGTGTAGAGGTGGCCCAATTAAAGTGGTATTAATTTGTGGAAGCAAATCACAAGGCAGAAACACTGGATCCCAAGTCAGTGAAGTGAGGTACTCTTAAATAAATGAGATAACAACTTGAAGAACTCCTGTATCCTAGTAGGAATCTGCATCAATGTCAACATCATTAACTGTAGCAAGATCATCTCATACCTTAAGACTTGATTGGCAAAGACATGGTCCATGACCAGTAGTTATAGCAGGTTTCCTTATTAGCACCATATCAAGTCTCTTGCTTCCTATTTTTACTGTTTGTGGATATTCTTCAAGCTCAAGGAACCTCAACTGATTTATAGGCCCAGCAGCAAGGAGGAAAACTGTAAAGATGACCCTTTAAAAAAGAATTTCTAAATTCCTGTCCTAGAGAGTTACTGGGTAATGCTGTGGAGCATTATTTGCTTTTCAGGCTGAGATGTATGGACTCCAGTGTCAGCCCTGTAACACATTTGTATCCCATTGCACAAAGACAAGAAGTAATAATGGGGGACATTAGCATATAAACTAATTCACCACAAGGAATTTTATAAAGTTTTCTTAAAAAAATTTTTTTTTTTTGGCAGGTGAAATGTTGAGTAGTTTCCTCTTTACATGTATAAAGAATGTGAAAATAGAAACTAGGATGAGGCACAGTCAGAAAGATGATTCCAGCTTGTCAGTGATGATGAGCTCATCTACCCCCCAGTCTTCATAGCTCCCATCTGGCAGGTAGCAGCGGATGATGATGGGGATCTTTCAGGCCTTGAGCTCTTTCATGGTGATGAACAAGGAATCTGTCTCCCCCTCCAGCTCCACCATCACAGGGGCACACATCACTGTCTGGAGGGCTCAGGTGTCCAGCATGCAGGCTCACTCATACTTGGTCAAATATGGTGTGGTGATTTGTTTCTGGCTGGCCTGTGGTTCTCTTCAGAGGGGAGGATCTCCAGAGACTGAGGATCTCAGTCTCTAAGCAAGGACATAAGATGTGTATTCAGCCTACTGACAGTTCCTGGAATTCTGATATATGCACTAAAACTTGCAAGCAATTCAGTCCCAGTCAATTTCACACTTTCTTTTTCTAAGATACTCTTTCTCTTCATTCTTTATTTCTTTGTTAAATTTGTCTTGTCTTTGTTTTTCTACAATTTGACTATAATATGCTTAAGAATGATTTTCTTTGTATTTATCCTGCTTGGAGATTGCTGATCTTCCTGAAGCTGACGTATTTCTCAAACTTGGGAAAATTTTGGCATTATTTTTTCAAAATTTTTTTTCTATACCATTCTCTTCATTCTTCTCCTCTAAGGCTATAAAGACTATCAAGATACTTGGTATGTCCTACAAGTCACAGATGATCTGTTAATTCTTTTAACCTTTTCCCTCTGTGTTTTACATTGTAGATATTTTTTATTAATCTATCTCTAAGGTCATTGATCTTTTTCACTGCTGTGTCCAAACTGCCAGCAAGCACACCTGGTAAGGTTTTTTTTATTTAGTATATTGTTCATTTTGACTCTAGAATTTCTTCTTCCTTTTTTTTTTTTTAAAGACTTTATTTATTTGACAGAGAGAGACACAGCGAGAGAGGGGAACACAAGCAGGGGGAGTGGGAGAGGGAGAAGCAGGCTCCCGGCCGACCAGGGAGCCCGATGCGGGGCTCGATCCCAGGACCCTGGAATCATGACCTGAGCCAAAGGCAGACGCTTAACAACTGAGCCACCCAGGCGCCCCTAGAATTTCTTCTTTAAAAATTTTTCCTCTCCTGAGCTTCTGCATCTGCATTCTCGTTACATTCATTTTTCCTTTAAGTCCTTAAACATATTTGTAAATATTCTTTTAAAGTCCTTGTCTGCTATGTCTAACACCTGGGTCATTAGAGGTCCCTTTTTATTGACTGCCTTTTACTCTTTTTTTTTTAAGATTTTATTTATTTATTTGACAGAAAGAGAGAGAGAGCAAGAGCACAAGCAGGGGGAGCAGCAGGCAGAGGGAGAAGCAGACTCCCCACTGAGCAGGGAGCCTGATGTGTCCTGGGATCATGACCTGAGCCGAAGGCAGACATTTAACCGACTGAGCCACCCAGGTGCCCTGACCGCCTTTTACTCTTGATTACAGGTCGGAGTTTCTGCTTCTTCACATGTCTGGTAATTTTTATTGTATGCTAGACACTGTAGATTTCATACAGTAGGGAGTCAGGAGAATGTTGTCTTCCTTTAGAGATTGTTGAATTTTGTTGTGATAGATAGTCAAATTACTGGTATATTTTCTTAATACTCTCATAGTTGGTCTTTTAATATTTTGTTAGTGTCCTTAGTGTCCTAGGATATGACCTTTCTTCAGGGCATGATATTCTTGAGGCCCCAAGTGAATGCCTGAGGTGCCCACTGGGATTTTACTCTTGTTGGGTCAGAATTCCCACATCTTCCAGACATGCATGACCACCAATATCTCTGCTCAGCTTTCAGTCTGATTGCAGACATCTTCTGGTTGGCCTGCTGATATTTCTCACTGTGCATGACATCTTAGTTCTCAGTCATTGACCTAAGCAGAAGCCCCATGCAAACTTTTGCTATTTTTGCCCTAAGTAAACCTTCCTCCTCCGTAATATCCTGTCCTGTAACTTTCAGCCAATTTAGCAGCACTAAACTCTTATTGCTGTCTCCTCATCTCTGTGAGACTACTGCTCTCCAGTTGAGCTTCACTATTCTGTGCTAAGGCCAGGAAATTGCCCTAAGACAGAAAGCCCAAGCTAACATGGGGCTAATTTCATGCACTGACTGATATCTGATAAAAGTGATGAATTTTTTGCAATGACGTGGATGGAACTAGAAGTTATTATGCTAAGTGAAATAAGCCAATCAGAGAAAGAAAATTATCATATGATCTCATTGATATGTGGAATTTAAGAAACAAAACAGGGGCTCATAGGGGAAGAGAGGAAAAAAATAAAACAAGATGAAATCAGAGAGGGAGACAAACCATAAGAGACTCTTAAGCATAGGAAACAAACTGAGGGTTGCTGCAGGGGAGAGGGGTGGGGGGATGGGATAAGTGGATGATGGACATTAAAGAGGGCACTCTTTAATGTAATGAGCACTGGGTATTAATATAAGACTGATGAATCACTGACCTCTACCTCTGAAACCAATAATACTTATATGTTAATTGAATCTAATAAATAAAAATTTTTTAAAAAGTGGTCAGTTTTATGGTAGTTTATGGTGGTAGGGTAAGACTAAAACCAACTGCTTGCTCAGTCACAGCCCAAAGCACATCTCTCTCTGTTATATTTGAATGCTATTGCTTTATCATGTAAACTTTGGGAGTCAGGAGCCTGACCTTAGCTTTTGATTGTTTCGTCTACAGCAAATGCACAATCTGGGAAAAGTTAAGAACTAGAGGAACGATCTTTGTACTTAGGAATAAAGAGAAGTAGAGAATCAGATGTGAGAGAGTGCAGCAAAAATTTAATTCCTTTCACTTGCAATCACTGTCTTTTCTTTCCTTTCCTCTATAGAAAATTCTATTTTCTTCATTCAGAGATCTCTGCTGATCTCTCTGCTCTTCTATAATACCTGCACTAGAATCTTATTTCCCATATCTTGGTTTGGACTAATTTTCTACTTCTAACATGGACATCTTAGACTTTAACTATTTTGGCATTTGACCTCTGACCAGTTTACTCCAAATTTTCTTGTACAGTTAAGCTTAAACCATTTTTCAGCCCTCAGTAATGTTGCCCTGGGGGTGATCCTATGCTCATGTGTGGTCTCCTGCAGTCCTGATCCCTGACTCACTTTCTCAGAGTCTTTGTTAACATCAACTCTCTTCCTTGACCGCACTTGCCTGTAAGGTTGGACCCCCCTAAAATGATACTGTCTAATATATGAAATGCAGCTAACTTTGGTATGTCACATGATTTTTCTGGGGCAGTCTGTGTGGCTGGGGTAGAGAAAAGGAAAACAAGCCCTTCAGATCATTCTAGTATACCCTAAATTTTGAGGGCTATTGCTGTAGGGAAAGTATACAAGACATAATCTTTCATTCCTTTATCTCTGCTCCCAATCCTCCATGCTAAATAGAATGTTACTTGGCTTCTTCCAGGTCATGGCTTGCTTGTTTTCTTCCATACCCCTTATTGCTTTATACTAAAACTCAAATTACTCTAAATTAGAAGGTTGTGGGAGGTTGTTAGCCTAGAATATGTAATTTTATTTACGTAAAACAATTCTATGAATGTGTACAGAATTTTTGAGAATTACAGTACTCTAACAGTCTTGAATCTCCAAAACTGTTAGCATATGCTTTATTAATGATTTCTCACTATTGGCTGTCACATAGATAAGACACCCTAAGGATGTAGACAAGTTGGTAGCACTCAAGCTGTAATGTAACTGCATATTTCTCTTGAATTTAGAGAAATATATCAGAATATACATGATTGAGTAAGACATTACTGTAAGGATATTCCTAAAGTTATTACTATTTACATGAAGTTAATAATTTATAAAAGTCATTACTTTATTATTAGTAACATATTGCTTACCTCAAAAATAATGTCAGGCCAGTTTAGCCTGACATCAAGGTTGAGGACCAGTCCTACAAAGCATCTTTCTAGAAAACCATACTGGTAGGTAGCATCTATGGACTTTTGCAATCTGTTATACTGCTTTTCATCTCCTTTCTGAAAGTTAGTGCAGTTTGTCTAGGGAAGTGGGAAGAGGAAAATGATGTCTTTTGTCCATACTTTTGTCTATAGCAATAGTTCTCAAATGTAGGGTGTACTAGAATGACCTGAAGGGCTTGTCAAAAAAGACAGCTGGTATCCACCCTCAGTTTCTGATTTAGTAGGTGTGAGATAGGGCCTGAGAATTTGCATTTCCTTCAAAGTTCCTAGGTGATGTTGTTGAGAACCATCATCCTAAGATATTTCAGAGTCTCTTAAGCCTGAGAATCCCCTGGAACTGATTCTTATTTTAGATACTTATGAAATAATTGCTAGTGCCTCAGCTTTGGCTGACCTTCTGTGGCATTGCCAAAATCACTTAATGCTTCTGTGTTTCTATATCAATGTCTGCAAGATGGAATATGTCATGTAAAGCTTAATGACGCTCAGGCTCACATGAATAGTGCTATGGATTTGCAAGTACTTATTTTAAAGTATTATTTTGCAGACTTGGAAAATTCCCCAGAGAAGTTATGGTTAAGACTCCATACAGAAATTGAAATCCCTCTTTGGCTTCAAAATCACTTACTGTGGAGCACTGGCTTATTTGGAGGAAAAAAAAAAGTCAGCTTTTTTGTTATCTCAGTCTCCATGAAGTTATAGCTAAAAATAAAGTTAAATTGTCGTTAAATCCTAATGCCTGTTGATGCATTTGGTCAAATTTTGCAAGATTTGAGGAACTTTTAAATTTTTATACCTACCGCCTTTAAAATTTGTTTTAAATTTTAAAAAATCAAAAGGATATTATTAATTATTAACTGGAAAAAAGTTCATTTCATTTGAAAACAAAATATTGGTTTGATAAGAATGTCACATTACATTGAAAGCTTCTTTGGGTCAGAGTCTTACAATGCATAAATTCTATTTTATCTCCAAAGTACCAGCCTTGACAAATGTTTAGTCTGGGCATTCTGTGTCCTTAGAGTAATAATTCACTTGAGACTTAACTTTCTTATCTGATATTGGTGATAATGCAGCACCATCCACAATAAAATTGTTTAAAGCCTTAATAAGATTATGCAGTGAAAATATTTTGGGACAATGTGGGTCATTAAATATTTGAAGTCCCATCCACTAAGTATATATTTAGGTCCTGTAATAATTAGACAAGTTCTCATTTAGAATTTTTAATGGATTATTGCTCTTCTTAGGGAGTAAGGGAAATCTCTATGGCAAATCAACAAAACAAAATGACAGTTAAAAAATAAAACAAAAAAGCAGTGAGTTAAGTATAGAAGAGGGGGAAAAACCTCAAAGGTGAAATTTAGGGTTGTCCAAGCAAAAGTAGGTATCAGTTTTGTGAATGAAGAATAAGCCTTGGATAAGCAGTAGGGTAGAAGAGATGAACCTGAGATTCTCATTAATTCAGGGCCCTTGAAGTGGGATAATCTGTCCTAGCTTAGTAGTAACTTCTGACTCTCAGCAGAAGTAAGTACAAATCTTTTCTGAATTTAAGTATGCCCATATTAGACACTTTGCATTCAGAATAAGTTCAACAAAATAAGTTCACAGTAAAAATGTCCAAAGCAACTAGCAACTAGCCACCATGAGAGATTTGGAAGGACAGCAAATAACAGATATGTATCCCCAAGGACTTCAAATATTAGAATTTGCAGATATGAAATATAAAACCCTAAATTTTTTTGAAAGGTAAAATATGGAATAAAAAATAAGCAAGAAACAAGAATATATAAAAATAGCCAGGCATATTTGAAAATCATCCAAATAGAGCCTCCAAATATAAAAAATGTAAATGCTGAAATTAAGAACTCAATAGATGTCTTAACCAAAGTTAATGTCACTGAAGAGAGACTGAACTATAAATCTAAATAAGCACCCCAAAAAGCAGCACAGAAAGAAGAGGAGATGGAATATGACAGTTCCATAATTATGGAAGCTAGAAGGAAAAAAAAACTAAGATGCATCTAAATTGAGGAAATAGGTAAAAACATAATGGCTAAAAAAATTCATACCTGATAAAATACAGAAATCTACAACATAGGAATCCCATTTTATTCCAGGCAGATAAATAAAAAATAAATCCATATAGAGTAAATTTTTTGCAATATGGTAGAATATTAGTAACAAAGAAAGGATCTTGATAACAGCCAGAAAGAGAATACATATTACACATGAAAGAGTAACAATTATACTAATAGCAAACTTTTTTATAGCAATAATAGATGCCAAAAGATAGTAGAGGAGTATCTTCAATATGTGGGAAGAAACTATATTTATCAAAACTAGGTTTTAAAAACAAGAGTACGGGATGCCTGGGTGGCTCAGTGGTTTAAGTGTCCAACTCTTGGTTTCAGCTTAGGTCATGATCCTGGCATTGTGGATCGAGCCCTGTGTCGGTCTCTGCACTCAGTGCACAGTCTGCTTCAGATTCTCTCTCCCCCTCTCTCTCTTTCTCTCTCTCAAATGAATAAGTAAAATTTAAAAATAAAGTAAAATTAAATTAAAATAAAAACAAGAGTAAAATGAAGGTATTTAAAATAAAGAAACCCTGGTAGAATGTACCATTAAAAGACCTTCACTTTTAGTTAAAGGCTATATTTTAGAAAAAAAAAAAGGCCTGAATTGGAAGAAAAAAAATGAGTGAAGAAAGAAGAGCTATTTAAGAAATCTAAAAAAAAAAAAAAAAAAGACAAAAAAACTAGATAAAAATAACCTGCATAGGGGTGCCTGAGGTGCTCAGTCATTAAGCATCTGCCTTCGGCTCAGCTCATGATCCCAGGGTGCTGGGATCGAGCCCCGCATCAGGCTCCCTGCTCAGCAGGAAGCCTGCTTCTCCCTCTCCCATTCCCCCTGCTTATGTTCCCTCTCTCACTGTGTCTCTCTCTGTCAAATAAATAAATAAAATCTTTTAAAAAATTATTTAAAAAATAACATTTTTATTTATATATATTTATTTATATTATGTATATATTTATACAAAATATTAATTTTAATGACAACCTAATTTGGGAGTTAAAAAAGATATAACTAAACTAGTATAAAACAATGGTATGTTGGGAAGAAGTGATTAAAATCAAATTATTCTGAATTTCTTGTTTGTTTTTTTGAAAGGATAAGATATTAACTTTAGACTTTGTTTAATATTTAGGGTAAAATTTTAGGAATATTTATCAAAAAATAGAAAGGAACATACAACCCCCAAACAAATAGGGGGAGGTATTACAATGAGAAAAAGCAAATAAACAAACCAACTGAATCTCAATTATGACATCTTTCCTAAAGGAAAAGGAGATAATAGTGGGACAAATAAGAAGCACAAAGTCAAAATAGTAGAAACAACAAAAAAAGCATATCAATAAGAATATATTATTTAGTTATTGCCACAAATTTCTTAGTAACAAATCCTTTAACCACTCAGTGAATTAACACATAAGCATCCATGCTCATGGGTCTTTAGATGGATTGAGGATTGGTAATCAAGGTGTGCCTGAGCTAATTGGTTTGGATCTGCTCCACATGTCTCTCATCCCCCTCCAAAACCAGCTGGCTAACCTAGGGATGTTTTCCTCATGGCTACAGCAGAGAAACATACAAGCATAATTCACTCCTATGCTGCATTAAGCCTACTACATCCTATTTGCCAAATCAAGTCCCATGGCCAATGCCAAAATCGATGGAATGGGCACTATTATGTGAAGGTAACAACATAAATATTTATAAACAATAATCAGATACAAAGAACAATACATGTAATTACATTAAATTCACAAGTTATTTATATCATAAATAAATAAAAATGTAATGATTTTCCCAGTTACAGCAATTTAACTACTACCAGTTAAAAGAGATTATCAAATTAAATTTAAGAGAAACAAAGAAACCTGGAGAGACTGACCATAAAAGAATGGAAAAAATTGGCACCAAAAGCACAGGCAACAAAAGCAAAACTAAACAAGTGGGACTCTGTCAAACTAAAAAGCTTCTGCACAGCAAAGGAAACCATCAACAAAATGAAAAGACAACTTACTGAATAGGAGAAAATATTTGCAAATCATGTATCTGATAAAGGTTGATATCCAAAATATATAAGGAGCCCACAAAACTCAGTAGCAAATCATCATCATCATCAAAATACCCTTAAAAAGTGGTCAGAGGATTTTCAAAGAAGAAATACAGATGGCCAACAAGTATGTGGAAAGATGCTAAACATCACTAATCATTAAGGAAATTCAAGTAAAAATCCCAATGAGATATCACCTCATACATATTAGAATGGCTTTTATTAAAAAAAAAAAAAAACCCACAAAAGAGTAAGTGTTGACAACTCAAAAAAAAAAAAAAAAAAAAAGAATGGAAAGAAAGATAACCAGGAACATGCTAAACAAAATAAAACAAGAAGTTGTGAATGATTACTTTTGGGAGTACAGAGGGATAGTGATTGATAGGGAACACCAAGGGGCTTCTGGAGAACTGGTAATATTCTGTTGCTCAATTTGTGAACTAAAATAAAGCACAAAAAAAGCAAGGAAGCAAGCAAGGTACAGTAGCTTGGGTGGCTCAGTTGGTTAAACAACCAACTTCATTTTGGCTCAGGTCATGGTCTCAGGGTCATGAGATCAAGCCCCATGTCAGGCTCTGTGCTCTGTGAGGAGTCTGCTTGAGATTCTTTTTCTCTCCATCTGACCCTCTCCCTGCTTGTGCTCTCTCTCTAAAATAAATAATAAATCTTTTTAAAAATGGAGTAAAAATAAAATGTAAAGCACAAAGCATTATTGAGGATAAAGTAGATCCCTATAGAACTGTAAAAAGCTCAATTCACCAGAAAAGTATAACAATTCTAAACTTGTATGGATTTGTCTAAAGAGCACTAAAATATATAAAAGCAGAACATGACAGAACTACAAGGGAAATTTATAAATCCACAAATTCCCCTTATCTTTGGTTATTTTTAGGACAAGCAAAAGAAAAAATGTAACAATATGGAGCATTTGAACAAAACATCAGCAAGTTTGATTTAATGGGCATGCATGGAACTATATTGCCAATAATTAGAGAATACATATTCTTCTGCATTACACATGAAGCTTTACATACTAGGTCTTTATGCATTTCAAAGGACAGTATCATATAGATTTCAATACTATTAAGATAGAGATCATACATTAAAGGATAAAATTTATAATCATCATCTCTTTGGAAAATAACAAATACCTAGAACAGAATAATAATAAAACTACCACATAATAAAACAAAGAATAATGAATAGTTTGAAGGTGATGTCTATATATATGACTACAGCTTTTAATGCTAAAAACAGAAAAAAGGAAAGGCTGAAAATTAATTTGCTGATTATTAAACTTAAGATTTTAGAAACAAATCAAAATAAATCTGAAGTATAAAAATTAGATAATAAGAGAAATTAATGAAATAGAAAGCAGATACAATGAAGAGAATCAACAAAGAAAAAAGTTATTTTTTTAAATATTTTAAAAAGTTTTTATTTATTTATTTGGCAGAGAGAGAGAGCACAAGCCGGCAGAGCAGCAGGGAGAGGGAAAGGGAGAAGCAGGCTCCCCGTGGAGCAGGGAACCCCATATGGGGCTTGATCCTAGGACCCTAGAATCATGACCTGAGTTAAAGGCAGATGCTTTACCAACTGAGCCACCCAGGTGCCCCAAAAGTTAGTTATTTTAAAAGACTAGTAATAAAGACGAACCTGTGGTAGAATTTATCAAGCCAAAGACAATACACAAGAGTAATAATTTTTTATCAAAAATTTCACTGAAACATAGATGAAATGAATAGATTTATAGAAAACTATAACTTATGGAAACTAACTCAATAAGAAATAGAAATCCAGATCAGTAACTAAAAATTGCCCCACACTGAAAATAGCAAGCCCAATTTTATCAATAAATTCTTTAAATTTTTAAGGAAAACAGGTAATTCTAAACTTACACAAATTCTTCCAGATAATAAACAAAGAGGAAAAATCTCCATGACTTATTTTCTAATGCAAGTATAATCCTTCTACCAAACACAGATAAGGACTGTATGTGAAAGGCAAATTATAGCTCAATCTTACTCATGAACATTAAAGCCAAAATGAAAAACACAGTATTGGGCGCCTGGGTGGCTCAGTTGGTTAAGCGACTGCCTCCGGCTCAGGTCATGATCCTGGAGTCCCGGGATCGAGTCCCGCATCGGGCTCCCTGCTTGGCAGGGAGTCTGCTTCTCCCTCTGACCCTCCTCCCTCTCATGCTCTCTGTCTCTCATTCTCTCTCTCTCTCAAAGAAATAAATAAAATCTTTAAAAAAAAAAGAAAAACACAGTATTATTAAACCAAATCCACTGGTTTTTATAAAAATGATAATATATCATGATCAAATTGAACTTATCCCAGGAATATAAAGGTGTTTTAACATTATAAAATCAATTAATATGTTTCACCACATTTGCAGATTAAAAGACAAATACCATTTGATCATCTCAGTTGAAGCAGAAAATCATTTCATATAACTGAACATCCATTCATGATTATCACCCTTTCCAACCTAGCAACATAAATATTTATCAAGAGTTTACAGCAAACATTCTTAATGATGAATTCTGGAAATATTCTTTTTAAAATTAGGAACAAGACAAAGATTTCTATCACCCCTCCTTTTTTTTTTTTTTCATCATTGCATTGGAGTTTCTGGCCAGTGAAATTTAAGAACAAGAAATAAATATAACTTTTGGAAAGAAAGAAACAAACCTGTTATCTACAAATAACATAACTGTTTGTATAGAAAATCTAAACAAGTGTAGAGATAGTTTATTATAATTAATAAGAAAAATTAGGAAAGTGACTGGATATGAGATCAAATAAAAAATCAACTGCATTTCTAAACACCAGCAACAAATAGAGAAAGCAACTTAAAAAAGAAACTATTTTCAATATAAACACATAAAGTATTCAGGAATAAGTGCAACAATTATATTGTTGGTGAAATGTTAGTATGGAGAAAATTATAAAACATTATCGAAAGACATAAAAAAATAAAAAAATAAATGCAGAGATATCCTCATATTCAGGGTTAGGAAGAATCAATATTGCTAAGATGTCAATTTTCTCTAAACTAAATGAGAGTTTCAGGGCAAATCCAATCGAACTCCCAAAAGGGGTTTTTGAGGAACCTGACTAGCTTATGATAATATTTGAATAGAAGATCAAGGGGTCAAGAAGAGTCAGGATACTCCTGATGAATAAGAATAAGGTTAAGAGAATTGCCCTCCCAGCTACCAGATCTATTAAGCTAAGCTAATTAAGAGAGTGTGGTATTTGTGCAAGGGTAAAAATTGATCAGTGGAATAGCCAGCCTAGAAATAGATCTCATACATGGAAATAAGATAGATAACCGAGCTGGAGTCTTACAAATGTAATAGTGATAATTATTTATCTATAGAGGGGGGGAAAAGAAGAAATTAGAATACTCTCTCATAACATACACAAAAATTATTTCCAGATGAATTAAGTATATTAAGAAAGGTAAAATTTTACAAATAAGAGAAAAAGATTTAAAAGTATATCTTTATGATTTCAGGGTAGAAAAGTTTTCTTAAACAAAATGCAAAAAGGATTAACTACATGAGAAAAGTTTAGTAAATTTAACTGTAGACACAAGGTCCTTTACCTGTGCAAAATCCAGATAGCTATGAAATACAAAAGTTTATTTATTTATTTTTTAGAGAGGGAGGGGGATGGGGCAGAGGTTGAGAGAGAATCTTAAGCACAGAGTGGGACACACTGAGCCACCCAGGTGCCCCATGAAAGTTAATTTTCATATGCAACTTTATTATTTGGTGACAAAAAAACAGATACAAGTCTATTTATGGTGTTTCTTTGTAAGAGATGTAAATATTTACCCATTTTGCCTTGGATATACTAATGAGCTTGACTACAGAATTCTCTCCAGACTCAGTTGAGAGTGTTCATAATACAGAGAATATTACCTATGTGATCTTTCTGGGGAAAAAAATCCGAATCTGAAACACACCTGATTCTAAGGGTTTTCAAATAACGGACTATAGTCCTGAACATAAAGAATCAGAAACACATACTTCAGGATAGAAGTTACTTCTGGGCTATGATGGGGAGGCAAGAGATGGGATATGAAAGGACCACAAGTACTTTGAACACGATATAGGGATAGGTAATATTCAAGTAAAGGGGTTGGGGGTGGGTCATGATTTAATTTGCTTCACAATTTATGTGTGTATGTGTGTGTGTGTGTGTGTGTATTTAGTATGTTATAGTAAACAGTACATGGTTAGAAGATGTTTTAATTCTTCTTTCTTCTGTTTTCATTTTTTTAAACAGATTATTTTCTCCCTCACAAAACTGATTTCATGGTTCACCAATAAGCCATAAGCTACTTTCTAAAACCTGAACAACCTTCGCCCATATGCACTGGGAGTCCTGAACAATGATGTCAACTGTCTTTATTCTTAAGCGCTACAGTGGTTGATGCTTAGTGGATGGGTTTTCTTCATGTTATAGAACAACTTGAATTGGACCTGTTGGAAAGAAAATCTTCCTCCTTGTCACTCTGAAGGTTTTGATTTATTTCTTCTTTTTTCAGATGTGGACTGATTCTCCTGTAGATAACCTCACTTCTTTCCTAGCACGGCCCTGACTATCACGCCCCCTGGGTTGTGAATTTAACGCCCTTACAGAGAACAGGCAACGCAAAGCACACAATCTTGCTAAGAGGTAGGAGAGCCGTCAGGATTGCAAGTGTGCTGGAGTTTGACAACCTTGATTCCCGCCTCAGGCTGTCTTCCTCAAGGTTCCGGCACTTAGGCTGGGAGCGGGGGTGTTTAAACAGACAGCATCTGCCACCGCAGCCGGCCCTCCTGCTGCCTCTCAACGGGGAGGACATTCATCTCCCTTGGATCTCCTGTGCATTAATTTAGCAAAATAGTCTTCCTGCTGGTAAGCCAAAGTAATCAGAACACACAGGAAATAAGACTTCAAAAAGACAGTTTGGAGCCATTGGAACAACTCTACATTTCTCTGATTGAGACTTTGGGGCACATGCTTTGGGCATATGCACTGAACATGTGTAGACACCCCTTTGGAAGTTGGGGTTTTTGCCCAGATCATCAGGGATTGTATTTATCTGAGGACTCTCCAGCCACCAGTTTGAAAAGCAGACAGGAGTTTCCACATGACAGGCCCTTAGGGCAGCGGAGATTCCACAAGATGGGGATATTCTCAAAGGAAAGTAGAGTAGCCCTCTACAAGGGAAAACCACTATGTCCTTAGCTCGAAGCAACTAGTGCTGTTTCTTTTCTCCAAAGGAAGGACATCACACAGTGGATGCTCTTCAATTTATTTATAGGCTTACTATAGGAAATAAAGCATTACTAACATGAAATCTAACACTTTGTCCAGTTTTGCTCAAAGGTCAACATATTTTATATAATTTGTAACCTGCTTTGTTAAAAACATTTACAGTTAAATTTTCATTTTAAAAATTACTTCAATAAACTGAATGATGAAAATGAAATAGAAAATGAAATAGAAATAAAATCATATATCATGAAAGAACGACTAAATTTTTTTAACCTCCTAATCACCAACTAATAAGGTCTCTAGCCTCTATGGAGCTGAATGTATTTTATTTATATTTATATAATTTTACATCATTATTTCATGTATGCTTCTATGGGTTCTTCTTTTTATTTATCAAAATCACATAAGATCTTTGAAATATTTTTAAGGACATATTAGTAGAGGTCCAGATTCTCTAGTTTCAAATCCCAGAAGTTCTACTTACTAAACTATACAACCTTGATCAAATTACTTAATATTTTTGAAGTTTTCTCATTTGTAAAATAGAATATCATAAAAGGCATTTGATTCCATAGTATTGTCATGGGAATTAAATAGGCTAACCCATATACAGTGCTTAGAACTATCTGTTTGGTACATAACTAGATCCTCAGTATCTATCATCTATTATTATTATTTTCCCATAATTACAGCATTTAAAAATGAAAATGCTTCATATTATTCCATGATGCCACACTCTTCATTTGCTGATGAAATATAGCTTTGTGGAAGTGTCTTGCAATAAGAAATTCAGGCCTATTTCTTTAAAACCTAGTTTTAAATAACCAGCGGAATGAAGCCACTAAGTAAATAATGCTATTAAAGTTTCCTTCGTGATTTATCACTTCATTTATCAGCAGTTGCCTTTGATCTTTGCCTATGGTTTTGAAGAAGCTTGAATTTGTATTTGGGATCATAGAATATTAACAGAAGTAACATTTTATTCTGGTCTAGTTGGGTGGGTACAGTTCTGCTCCCAACCCAACCCCAACGTTAAATGGAACAGCTTTTAATAGTTAAGCTTCTGGGAAATTTTCATTTGAATGAACAGCATCTCATCAACTGAAACAATAAAAACTTTTGAAAACTGCACACTTAGTTTACTCATCTCATTTATTAGAAGAGAGAACTGAGATGTTGCAAGGTGACATGGCCTATTGGCTGAAGGAGATGTGCCCTCCCTAGAAGGTATAGAACAAAAAGGAACTAAAAATTATTTGTAGGGTTTTTTTTGTTCTTTGTTTTGAATACTTATGAAATCCCAAGCTATGTGCATTTTTTCTAATGTTTCTGCAAATTGTAGAGAAGAAGAAATACACTGATTTTTAAATGGAATTTTTCTCTATGTGATATTTAATATTTATCTTGTATATGTTATGTCTTTCTATGGATTATTTTGTTTACTCTTTGAACAACTTTCTATGTAGGTTTTTTTTTTAAGATTTTATTTATTTATTTGAGCGAGAACAAGAGAGAGGGAGAGCGCAAGAGCACAAGCAGGGGAGGGGGGTAGGAGCAGAGGGAGAGGGAGAAGAAGACTCCCCGCTGAGCAGGAAGCCTGATGCAGGGCTCAGTCCTAAGACTCAGGGATCATGACCTAAACTGAAGGCAGATGCTTAATCGAATGAGCCACCCAGGTGCCCCTAGGTTTTGTTTTTTTTTTTTTTAAGTTCTCATTTACAGATGAGGAATGTGAAGTCCAGGATCATCCAGTTAAAGGTGGAGTTGTGATTCAAAGCCAGCCTGTCAGGCTGCAAAATATATGCTCTTTATCAATTCTGTACTAAGAGAAAGACCACGTAGGTCTTACCACCTATGTCATTAGTAATGAAATTATACTGGAATCTTCTGATGGTTCATTAATCATAATCCAAAATTATTAGGATTATTATGAAGACAAAAACATGCAGTGAGAAACAAGTCATTGAAAAAAATATATAATGTAAGATATAAAACATTTCACTCATAGGAATAATCAGTGATAGGAATTTCAGGCATTACATTGTCCTAGTGGGAAAAGCTCTTCTGAGTCCTCCTTACATCCTATCACTGAAGCTATTGCTTACTCCATTCCACTTCCTAGTGTATGACTAGCCAAATACCATCTAAACCAGATGTTTGCAGGAAAGCTTTGGTAAAATGCTCCTTTATAGGTCTAAGGTTTCTAACACTTGCCATCCCATTAATGATTTTTTTTTCTCTCCCTGGAAACAAATGGAATTAACAAATGGTAATTTCATCTATGGCTCTAGAATTAGTCACACTAAGATTATTGTGCATATTTCCCAGAAGATATATTTTACATCTTGTAACAAATGAACCATTTAATTCTTAAGATTTTCCAGTGAGAAGTTTCTCAAGTTGCAGCTTGCTGTTTAATGTTATTAGAGAAAAGAGAGGCCTAACTATTGCATCCATTCCATAAAAGATAATAGAATTTTGAGGTTAACAGAGTGATTCATTTCTGACCTATGAAATTGGGACCAGCCTTTTTGAAGTAGTCAGAAGGTGTAGGCAAAATACATTGTCTGCAACCACCTGTCCCCCCATCTGCCAAAAATGGGGGTGGGGGAGTTAAGATCTATTCAAGCTCTTGTCATCTTGAGCACTCGGTAATTGTGAAAAGCCCTACCTAACTCCTTCCCTCATCACTACTTCGTGATAATCACTGTCCCCCACAGCCCTGTCTCCCCATCATATAGAAAATACTACTTTCTTTTACATGAATATTTCTTCAGTTCTTACAAGTTACTTAAACAAAGCACCAAAGTTAGTATATCCCTGTTATATTCTGATAGCCCTTTGATTTTTAAAAAAGGGAAAATGTTTCTATTACACAAATAGATAATGAATACTCAATTGGACATAGAATTAGCAGACTAGGGGCGCCTGGGTGGCTCAGTTGTTAAGCGTCTGCCTTCGGCTCAGGTCATGATCTCAGGGTCCTGGGATCGAGCCCCGCATCAGGCTCCCTGCTCCGCGGGAAGCCTGCTTCTCCCTCTCCCACTCCCCCTGCTTGTGTTCCCTCTCTCACTGCCTCTCTCTGTCAAATAAATAAATAAAATCTTTAAAAAAAAAAAGAATTAGCAGACTAAATGATCTACTGGTCATCAAACATACATCCAGACTTGGGAGGCAATCCAGCCTTGAAGTTTTGGAGCAGAGTCACACTGTTTTGCATTGTACCATCAAAAGAAGGGATTAAGAACTCCATGCAGATAATACAGAAAGTGGGATAGAGGGACTATAGAATACCAGAATTCAGAATGCCTCTTGCTGAATTATGTCTCAGAATTTTTCTCAATTCTTGAAATCTCTTCTGAGTCTCCTGTCTATCCAAAATACTAAAGTCCAAGGGCTGCACCAATTGTACAAATTTCCTTTGATATGGTAAATGAGTCTTTCTCTCTTATTAGGACTAGATTATAGTCAGTGACATGACTTTTCTCCACAGCTGAGAACATTGCCGTAGTATGTTTACTAAGCAATTGGGCTGCCAGTTATAGAAGTTGTTAGACTTTATTAAGAGAGAGGACATAACAGGTGATGGCAATTAATACTAATCTTTAATTTGCCATTAATACTAATCTTTGATGGTCTTTAGGAAATGGTTAATTTTTGTAGGAAACAAATGTGGTTCTTAACTTTAATATTCCTTATGTTTGGAAAGATAAATATAGTTTCAGTTTTCAAAGTTCAGCTAGAAATAGACTATACTAGGAATTTTCAAAAGTTTGTCAAACTCAATTTCCTCTAGGGAACACTGCCGTAACTTCATCCCGTATTTAAATAGTAAGCAGATTATAAAAAAAAACGGTAGATTATAAAATCTTTTTTGTGATAGCATGCAATTGCTGCCCATTTTGGCCTGCCTAGAGGAAAATTGCCATTCAGTAACAAAAGAGGAGCAGTTTATCTGGTTTACTCATAGCAGGCACTGGAATCATAACTATAGTGATGATTGAAATCAGGTGCTTAAATATCATCTATAATAAGATCCAAGGGTTCTTCTATTATGAACTTCATCAAGATAACTAAATGAGATTGGCTGAACTAGCACTGAACAATGAACCCTATGCAAGTTGTACACATTTAATGTGCAACATAACAAATAATATACAGTGGAGCTCCGATAGTAACTTTCAGTCATTTCTCAATAAGAATTCATAAAATCATAGCCAGATAAGGGCAAGACACATATTGTCCTCATTTCATCTTCTTTCCAATTTATCTGTTTCCCTCCTTGCTTATATGCTTCAATCTTCTCTATCAGGCAGTGGAATTGTACCTCCATGGATACGAACATATCTGTTTTGTTTGCTCTTGCACCCAAGGCAGCTAGCACAGTATTTGGCACTTGTTAAGTTTTCAATAGGCAAGTCTCAATGAACAGACAAATCTCTTCCTTAGACCCTAATGGGCACACCCTACTTACTGTTTTTCTGGTGGTATAATCCCTATTGCTACAGCCCTGGGGTCCTGTTTACTTTGCATGTTCCCTAGCTGATACCGATACCTGCTGAGGTGGTGGGGAGATTTTTAAAAGTGAATTATTCCTGTTTATTTAAAAAAGTAACACTATTTTACAATAATACTATTTTTTGAAGAACGTTTTGAAAATATGCCAAAGTATATTGAAGAAAATAAATATCCCCCATGATTTTACTGCTCACACTTAAACACTTAGTACTTTGGGGATTTTCCTTTCTGACACCTTATGTGCATATATGTAATAACATATCTTTTATTAAGCAAATATCATAACTATAGCAGTTGATTTTTGAATTCAATATTATATATGACATTTTCCTAAGTTGTTAAATACTCTCCAAATAAATGGTTTTCTAACAACTGACTTTGGCCTTTTATATTTATCATTTGCATTTTCATAATTATTTCATAATTATTTTAACCACTCTCTATTTGTTCCACTTGTTTTCCTTGCTATTTTAAACCATGCCTTAACTAGAATCTCTGTACTTTTACCTCTGTATTCCTCCTACAACCCTTCCTCAGGATAAATTCCAGAAATGGAAATTCTGAGTTAAAGTCTAAGAATATTTTAAAGTCTCTAGATGCATACTGCTACACTTCTTCCCAGAAAAACAGTCCCAATTTCTGCTGGTTGGTGGCTTATCTTCCACATGAAGATGGGCTGGTAGGTAGAGCTGGAAAAACAAAAGCATCCCCCACAGCACAGGATTTATGAAACCCAGCTTGTTACCTACGTCCTTCTCACGTGCTGTCTCTGCAGCAGCCTGGGGTGGTGCTAGTTCACTATTTCGTACCCATTGCTACTTGAGCTTTACCTTGTTTTCTTTTTAAATTAAAGGTCTTTCCTGTGAAATTTCTGCTAGAAATGGTTGGTTCCAAGACTGGGATGTTGTAGAGTTAGTATCTGGCCTCTTTTTGGCTGCTTGAGACTTATTGCTCTACCAAAGCGCACAAGGGCTGTATAATCAAATTCAGAGATAGGGTCATGGTTAAATTACCAGAGTCAACATTTGTGCCTAAAAAGCTATTGGGACTGTAATCCACTGTGTGTGCTTAGAGAAAATGCACATTTACTCTTTTGGAATGTCATCCAATATAATGTGCTAAATAGACTAAAGCAGACCATGCCCATCAATAATGAGTAAAGTAGGAGTGATGACTGGCAAAGTTTAAATTCATGCAATGTGAGTTTGCAAATATGTTAGATAAACAATCAGAGCTGAGAGTCCCACACCATATCATAAGGACAAATAGTACTGAGTGTTTCAAGCTTATTGTTACCTAAAATAATAGATTAAACTATGCCATGCATGGATTTTCATTCAATTGTCCCTCAGGATGGAGGAATAACTTGTCTATAGCCCAACTGAGGCCCAAAGCCTCTAGTGTCCTCTGGCATGTACCTGAGTACAGATTGAGTAGATGACATTGAATCGGGTACACAGTAAGATTAACTTTTATATTTTTAACAGAAGAGTAAAGGGGTAGTCTTTTATTGATTTTTTTCTTTTTTCCCTCACTTATCTTCTCTACTGATGATGCTTCTCAGATGGGCAAGTGTAGAGAGAGGAAATGCCTGCTTCTGAGAGGAGGGATAGAATCATAGGTCATAGAATCACAGAATTGAGACCTGACTCAGGGGTTCATAAAATAATTCTCTGGGATAAAACAATGCTGTGCCAGAGTTAGCAGAGTTTAAATCCTCTTCAGGCAATTCACTGATTCAACCAATATTTACTGACTGCTTGTTATTAAACACTGTCCTAAGTCCAGAGATAAAACAATGGGCAGAAAACAACTCTTTACTTGCCTTTATGTTGCTTGCCATATAACACAGGGAAGAAGATATTAATCACATAATTTCACAAAGAAGTGTATAAATGCAACTGTGAAGAGGGCCAAGATAGAGAGATAATGGAAGTAACCGTGGTCAGGGAAGGTTTCCTTGAGAAAGCGACACTCAAGTTGAGAAGTGAGAGATACACAGGCATTAATTATGTAAGGAGAGGGTAGGTGAGGATTATAGATGGAGAAACCATGTGTTCAAAGGCTCTACTCAGTCTGAAGGGCTGCAAAGGTCAGCGTAGCTTTGAATGAGAGAGTAATGGGTATATAATATGAAATACAGCTAGAGAGGTAAGTAGGAGCCAGGCCACACATGGCCCCCTAGGTCATATTACATATTTTTATCTTGAGTTTAAGAGTAACTGGGAGATACTGAAGGATTCAGCAGAAAGTAATATTATCAATTTTTTAATTTGAAAAGATCACTAGTTTTACCACAGAGAACAAATTAGAAGAAGTTATGATGAATGGAGCCCAGCCAGTTAGAAGACCATTGCATTAATTAATATGAATAGAAACTGATGAGAAAGAATTTGGAAATTAGGGTGGAGGGAAATAAAAACATGTATGTTTCTGGTTTAATTGTTTGGGTGATGGTGCCATGTCCTGAGTTTAAAAACAATGGTGATGAATCACAGACTTGCACCCCTGAAACAAATAATACATTATATGTTAATAAAAAACGTAAAAAAATAAAAATAAAAACAATGGAAAATTACCAGATTCAGGAGAATATTTTGTTTGGTTTTGGACATCTGTTGAAATGTCTTTGAAATTCCTGAATGAGATGTGTAGATAGTTGAATATGTTAATCTGAGCTCAGAGGAAATGTACCAGCTGGAGGTAAAGTTTTGCAGTCCTGTGAGTGTTGGATATTAAGGCTGTGGATACAGATGAAGTTGCCAGGATGGAAGTTTGAATGAGTGAAAAGACCACAAGGCATAGGCCTTATCTGCTACATTCCAAAAAATCATCTTTCTCTCTGAGGTCGATAGATAATGAGACTTCTTGAGTTTAACTCCTAGGCCTTCTCCTCTTCTCATCTATCAAGAGATCACAGTATTTCATGAAGGAAAGTGGTTTATGGTAACATATTGTGTTGCAGAATCAAATAAGATAAAAAATGTTCACTGGATTAAGCATTATTACGGACGTCTGTTACTTTATTGAGAGCCATTTCAGAGAAGTCATTTAGCCACATGATAGATTAGGCTGAGGAGTGAAGAAATGAAACATAGACAAAAGGTTCAGACAACTTGAGAAGTCTGACTGTGAAGAAAAGAAGAGATTGGGGAAGTAGCTGCAGAGGAATAAAGAACTGTTGAGAATTAATGAAAGAAATTTAGACTGTGTAAAACTCAAAAGAAAAGTTCAATCGAGAGGTGAGATGCTGAATATACAGAAGAGAGGAAAGACAGTCAGTAGCAAAACCTTCTTAATCATTTGAGAAAACAATGAGTCCAAAGCAGAGGTGGTAGAGAATTTGGATTTAGCTGGGAAAAAAAAGACCCCTTTTTAATTTTTCCAGGAAAAAAGAAAGCTTCGATGATTGAAAATGTAGATGGATGTTTGATACCAAGGAAATGAGGTAAATTCCCAGTTCTTGGTAAAGTTCCTATATCTTTCTGAAAAGGTTATTTTGCTGAGTTGGGGAGATGAGGTGAGTAGTTTCAGGAGAATGGAAAATTTCGGACATAATCTTTGAGGTGAACATTAGGAGTGAAGGAGCCAGGGCGCCTGGGTGGCTCAGTTGGTTGGGCGACTGCCTTCAGCTCAGGTCATGATCCTGGAGTCCCGGGATCGAGTCCCGCATTGGGCTCCCTGCTCAGCGGGGAGTCTGCTTCTCCCTCTCCCACTCCCCGCTCTCGTGCTCACTCTTTCTCTCTCTCAAATAAATAAATAAAATCTTTAAAAAAAAAAAAAAGAGTGAAGGAGTCAAACTGGAGAGAGGAGATGAGATTAGGCAGTGCTGAAGGCACCATTTGAGGTTGGTGACTGTGGGTTTATGATGGAGCCAATCTGGCCTATTGTGTGATTTTCTCTGACTGCATGCTGTTGCTGAGAGGGTGGCATCAAGAAAGCAGATAGCCACACACATTCACTTATGGGGTTTCTTTAGAGGGGAGTAATGAATAAAGCAGAAAGGCAATGAAATTTGTAGCATTGTCAAGAGTATTACTGAAACAATGGAGCATGTATTCTAAATGGTCTCAGAAGGGAAATAAGGAAGGAAGAGAGACATAAATTGGGACAAAGTAGAGGAAGCATTAGATTGGAGATCATGATGAAGTCAAAGAATTGTAACAGAAATAAGAAAAAAACGAGAGAAAAAGAGTTAGTGCTCAAAGAATATATTAGAAATATATTTGAATTATTGCTTTGGACATAGAGAAGTCCAAGGCAAGATCACGCTCATTGGAGATGCAGAGACTGAGGAACTGAGATACCAAACTACTGGGCCAGGTGACCCAAGGGGACAAGGATGTTGTCTTGGGAATGGTGGGGACTATAACAAGCCAATAATCAAATTCTCTAGTGATCTACAGACAGTGATCCTGACTTCAGAAGATGGCAGCATTTAAGAGGTAGAGAATTTGATGTGACTGAACGATGTAAGCCTCAAAGAGTCCTTCCTATCCCCTCCTCCTCCCCTCCCCTCCTCTTCGTTCCCCTCCCCTCTTTCGCCCCCCTACTTCTCCTCTTCTTGAGAATGAGGAGATAATGACCTAAAAGTAGCAATGAAGAATAAGAGAACATCAATCCTACTTTCTAGATTGAGGGTATATGGGATGACAGAAAATAATGTGATGTTATTCCTTGAGAAAACTTGAGGGCATTTTAAGGTAAGAGCAGGTTGCTGAGATAGCAAAGAATAGACAGCAAATTCAGAGAAGAGGCCAAAATACAGAGGAATTAACAAATTCTGAAATGATAATTTGATAGGGCCCCCTGGCAGGGTATAAAAGATGGATAAGAAGAGACCTGGCAGGCCAGAAAGGACTGGCAGGATATATTCAGAGCACTAAATGAGAAAAATATGCAGCCAAGAATACTATATCCAGCTAGGCTGTCATTGAAAATTGAAGGAGAGATAAAAAGCTTCCAGGACAAACAAAAACTAAAGGAATTTGCAAACACAAAACCAGCCCTATAAGAAATCTTGAAAGGGGTCCTCTAAGCAAAGAGAGAGCCTAAAAGCAACATAGACCAGAAAGGAACACAGACAATATACAGTAACAGTCACCTTACAGGCAATACAAT
>NC_138380.1:63250881-63398428 GCF_054177405.1 Leptonychotes weddellii
TGGTGGGTATTGAGGAGGGCACATTCTGCATGGAGCACTGGGTGTTATGCACAAACAATGAATCATGGAACACTACATCTAAAACTAATGATGTAATGTATGGGGATTAACATAAGAATAAAAAAATTTAAAAAAAATTATAACTATTATTGCTTGTTGTAACAAAATGATCAATAAAAATTAATGGAAATTTAAAAAAAAAAGGTGGATAAGAGAGAGAGGCTGGATTCAGGCAAAGAAGTAAACAGTATCATGAAGATTATGATGTGGTGGAGGATTGAGAGTAAAGGTTTTACATGTCGGGAATTTATTTAAAGGTTTTAATCTCAAGAAACCTCAGATGAAGGTGAATACTAGGCCCAGTGGCCAGGTGATTTGGGTTTTTTTCATGTTGGAAGGTTTATAGTGGACCAGAAACTATATTCCACATGCTTTTGTTGACTGATGACTAACTTAGAACGTCTGACTACAAACAAGAAAGCAGATAGTCACAGGATCCAAGATTCTTCTTTTCATTCCTTTTTAGAAATTACTTCCTATTAAGTGTGGTGAGTCTTTCTTTACATATAATATTCTTCAAAACCTTTTGATTTCTATTGACTTTGAGCTAATCTTTATTCTGACTTGTCCGTGTGTGTGTCTGTCCTCTGACTCCACTGTTGGCTTTACTGAATATTTAGTATGATTAGGTTGATTGGACTGGTTTCCATTAGCTCTGTCCCTGGTGGAGCCTTCAAAATATGCAGGCTCATTTGAGCTGGATTTATGAATATCTGTTGCGTGTGTGAAACCAAAACTGAAGTTAATTTAAAGACCATGTGGTATCAATGGAAATTACAATTAAAAGCTGAGTATGGATGATTAAGTCAAACCAGGAATGATGAAGAGGCCAACAGACAAAAGGGAGTTCAGAGTTAGGCAGAGTAATCATGCATCTGTTTTTCTTTTCTTGGGGCCTCACACAGTGGAGGCATGAACAACTATCAGCTGATGGGATATTGGCTTAGCTCACGATGTAGAGCCTTCCCAGATGGCTCAATGCACTAATTTCCTTCCATGCAAAGGTCTGGGATTACCCTGAAATTTTGATGCCCTCTTATTTCAGTATATCATTGTTATTTCTCCTAAAAGTTTTAAAATATATTCAATAGTATATTATACCACTGTTATATACATAAATATATATTACTTATTGTCGACCTCTGAGAGTCGGGAACCTGGGGCGGTGAAGGAACTGAGAAAAAAAGACAACAGTATAGGGAGGCACAGGGGACCCCGAGCTAACAGCCTGAGGCGCCGAGGTTTATTTTCCATACTCTCATATACCTTCTACAGTGATATAGATCTATAATGATTTACAGCAGGGGCGTAGTAAGGCACATTCCTCCATGTATACAGGATTAGTCGAGCACGTAAGAATCTTTAAAACAGAATTTACAGGACAAGGGAACAAAGAGGACAGTTCTGTAAAACAGAATTTACAGGACAAGGGAACAAAGAGTGTGCTGTTTACAGCTGGCTTTCTACCTACAAAACATCTTCTGCTGCGTACTTTAGAACTGACCACACACGTTCCAAGGGCATTTCACTCTGATCCTTTCGGGTTATTTTTAACCCTGCAATCTCGAGTCTTCTCAGGTATCTCGGAGTCTGAGCGAACATGCACCAGTGGTCGTTGTGGCGTTCTGTTTCCTACAACTTATGACATAGTAATGTGTCCGCAATATATTATTGAGTGAAAAGGGTAGCTTACCAAATTGATGTATGATACCATTTATGTAAAATAGTGTGTGTGTGGTGTATATCATAGGCACAGCAGAAGGAGTCTGGAAATGCATGCCAAACTATTTACAGTGGTTATTGCAAGGTGGGGGGATAAGAAGTTTAACTTTCTGCTTTGATTTTTTTTGTCTTTTGCGTCAACCAAATCATAGCATATAATAAAATATTTATAAAAAGTTATATACTTATACACATATCTATCTTAAAATGAATTAATCTTATTATATTTATTTTATGTCACCTTTTAGGATGACAGGCCCATATAGGACATTGGAATCACTGATTCAGACTATATGATTTGGTGTCATAATTTTGAAAAAGGGACAAATTTTTTGTTTTGCTTATATAGTTGACACACACATAAACACACATGCACACAGCTTCCTTATCTTTAAGTTATGCTTTTCTTTGAGAGTGTGAAGCACAACAATATTTTAATCCTGAAAGACAGGTCAATTCATACATTTCTTTTTGTGAAAATGTGATGTCACATATTAGTTGGTAAAATCTGAACCGGTTTAAAAGATAAATTGTGTGATTGAAACGCTTAAAGATCTCCTAACAACTGGGTCAAATATATCAGAATAAGGAATATAGAAATTTGACAATTTTTATGAAGGAAAAGGCAGAGAATTCTAGGAATGAAAGAAAGTTCAAGTAATTAAGATATTTCCCATACTCATGAACTATTAAGTAGGTACCATGAAACCTAAAAATCTAAAAGGCATTTTTCAGTAGCATGCTATGGGTGCAGCAAGGAGGAGCTAAAGAGAGGAGTACCTACCTAAGTTTAGGGAACAGAGTAGCAATCAGGGAAGACTTAGAGGAGAAGAGACTCTTGAAGCGAATGGAAAGGACAGATATGAGTTAGCTAGGCAACAAATTCCATTATGAGTGAATGGCACAAATGGGGTTGGTGGGAAAGGATCGTATCAGTTGGGGAGTTTATATGCAGTAAAGAATAATAAATGGTGTTAAAATAAACAGAGATAAGCCTTGGAAGGGGTTAGAATGCTCAGCAGATATGAGCAATATTAATCACCACAGCTTTAGGTGTGAGGTTTTCTTTATGGTTAGTGCACTCTTCACGTCTTGCCTTTGGTTTAAATTAACTTGAAGACATTATTCATTTTCCTTTTATCGCATGTCTACACAAAATTATAATTGCTGGCCTTTATATTTGCTTTATGGTGATTCTGTTTGACAGTAATTTCTCAACAGCAAACACTACTTACATATATTCCCTAAGTAAAGTTCAGTACCTGTCATATAATACGCGGGCTACATGGATATAGTGAAATGCATAAGTATTGGCAATTGTGTGTGTTGAGAGAGCAGTTTTCAACTCCTTTGTCTTCCACTGAGAGATGCAGTAAGCAGCAAATGGAGCCCTGTACCCTGACATCTCTATACCTCTAACAATATGGAGAAAAGGCTGACTAATCTTTAGGAATAGACCACTATCAGTCAAACAGTCTGGGAATGGGCTTTGTGATAGGTAGATTACATAGAATTGAAATGGATATTTAGCTAGTTTTGGAAGGAACAAAATATTGGCATTCTTTAAGCTGTTGAATTGTTTATTCCCCAAACTACAACTCTTCACTACTGTAGTAAATGCCATATTTCAGCACTTCACTAGAACTTTCTGGGATAAAATGACCATTGATTGAATTCTGGGATTGTAAGCAGAGAGGATGCCTCCTTGTGGTCTTCTAGTTCATGGCAGTGATAACACATCAGGGACCAGGAAGTCGGAGGCTTGAGAGTAGAGTATAATAAACCTCATGGTTCTTAACAACGGCTGCACACCAGACTTGCCTGGATGGCCTTTTCAAACTAGGTATGTTTGAACCTTCAACACTTAAATGGAGTCCAGGCATGTGCATTTTGAAGCTGTTCCACTGTGGATGTTTACACATAGCCCATAGAGAAGTATTGATAAGGTGTATACAAACAGCAAGAACACAATGGCAGCAAAAACAACAGCAGCTGCTTTACAATTTATAAGTATTTTCAACTGCAATATTTTGCCTAATCTTCATAATAACCGAGCAAGATAAGTAACATTAAACCCATTTTACTAAAGGAGAAATTAGCCTGGCAAAATCCAGTAAATTTTCCAAGTTTACACTGCACAGAAATAGTGGAGCTAAACTCGATCCCAAACCTTCTGACTTTCTAACTTTAAAATTTTTGGCATCAAGTCCTTTACCTCATCAGATCATGTCTGAGAATTTCTTTTTTCCCACCCCATTCACCATAGCTCCTTCATTATCTATGTCCTATTCCATGGAATCCCATTCTTGAAAGCCCTGTTTCTACATAGATACATTAGAAGGAATTTGGATTTGGCAATGTAGCTTTGGGATGAGCAAATATTGGCAATTACATCACTTTGACAATTTCATCATAATTTCCTGACTTTTTCACAGTGCAAAACTATACAGGGGATTTCCAATGACATTTTATGGGAATTCCAGACATGAGATTACTCTTGTACTAATATTGGAGAAGAGGAATTAGTATTAAAGGCTAATTCTTTTTTTTTCTTGCCTAAAAATTACACAATATATCAACCAGCTACTAACTTCTGAACTCAAAGCTTTAATAATAGATGTACAGATATTCTTATTGAGCAATATCAATTCCCTGGGGAAATTTCTCAGAAACAAATAATTTTGCATTTCTAAATTAAGAATTATCAAATATCAGTCAAGGATTTAAGTATGTTTCTATTTATGGTGTAAAGGAGTTTATAATAATTATTTGGGGGAAGCTCTCCAGTCCTTTCACTTTTATCTTCCCTCGGAGTACAAGTTCTTTTTAAAGCGATTCTTGGGACACCTGGGTAGCTCCGTTGGTTGAGCATCTGCCCTCAGCTCAGATCATGATCCCAGGTTCCCGGGATGGAGTTCCACATAGGGTTCCTTGCTCAGCGGGAGCCTGTTTCTCCCTCTGCCTGCTGTTCCCCCTGCTTGTGCTCTCTCTCTCTCTCTCTGACAAATAAATAAGTAAAATCTTTAAAAAAAATAGAGGATTCTCATTCACTTTTTTTTTACATGTATTAGACTTTATATTTCTTTCTATAATCTTGCTCTTCTTTTATATCTTGGTAACTCATTACTTTGTCCTTCTTCCCATGGGATTTATCTACATGGAATAGTGTCTATAAATATAATCTTGACCTTAAAAAATCTTTTAGACAATTCTCAAAGTTTCTGGAGGTAAAAGAAAACAAGTTCACAACTCAATCACAGTGACAACCCAGCACAAAAATCATGGAGGCGGCACCACTGAATGAGACATATCCTAAAGGATTGACTGCAAGACTTTATTTTTAGGCAAGGCATTATTCAGTGGCAGCTTTAACTTAGAACTAACATAGCTCCCAAGTGAAGTCTCAGATTAGCCTGATTTGTTTTTTAGCCCATCCATCTAAGAAATAGAAGAATTGAGTCTATTTATCAGCTCCCAACTCCTCTTTACATTTTTTTCCAACCTATTATTCAAGGTGGCTAAACTCAGGATTGTCACCACCCGACTTAAGCAATGAGAGTTGAATTGTGAAATGATACTATTTAGTTCACATTGTTGATGTGCCTGTGGGAAATAAAGCCTGGTAAAGCAAAAAGAGAGCCAACTCTGATATCTATTTATCTAAGTGTCCTTTCTGATACCTATTTATCTGGATGCACTAAGGAATGTCTTGTAATATAAATGTATTTTCTAAGTCATGGTGTAAATGAAAGAGAAGATGGAATACTTCTACTTTGTCAAATGAAGACCTTCTCAAAGACTTCTTTGCTAATTTATTCAACTTATTTTTGACTGAAAAACCAACTTTAAAATCTTAAATTCTTCTATATTC
This sequence comes from Leptonychotes weddellii, assembly GCF_054177405.1. Taxonomy (NCBI): domain Eukaryota; kingdom Metazoa; phylum Chordata; class Mammalia; order Carnivora; family Phocidae; genus Leptonychotes; species Leptonychotes weddellii. The sequence goes on from NC_138380.1 coordinate 63,256,535, forward strand.
TGTTCTCCTTCAGCCTCTGGGGGGCTTTGAGGACAATTGCTGAAGCTACCTAAAGAGATAATAGCCCTACTATCCACCAACAGCACATGCTCTTCTTTGAAAGTTAGATCTGACAGCGAATTGAGCCAGGAAATTAGTAGTCTACTTAGAAAGTGGAGTGTTTGTATGGAAATCAAAAGCTATGTGAGTGTTAAGCCAAGACCATCATTTCTGTTCACTAAGTAAACAATAGTTGATCTGCTAAAACAAGTTTTTAAAGATAAATTATATTAGGAGCCATATTCATCATAGTGCAGATACCTGATAAGAATATTTGTCAGGATAGCAACCATATAGAATATATTTCTTTTTAATGTAACCCTTATATCTGGCTAGATACAGACCATGATGGTTATTATTCATTTCAGGACAAGCCATAATCACCTTAGAATGATAAGATCCTTGAAACGCTTTTGTGAGGAAAAAACTGTTGTCTGTATTTTAAGAGATGGAAGTAAAGCAAGGCAAAAATCATTCTTTTATGGGAAGTGTGTAAAATGCCCTTGAATGATGCTTTGTCATCATAACCAGATATTGAAAGGAAAGTTCCAATGCCTAGTCCAAAAAGCTGTAATAACCATAGAATAAGCATAGACAATAGTCCCTTGATTATGGTGACTATAAAACAGAAACTGCCCCTACAGTTAAATAACAACAAAAAGGTTTTCGTGAAAAATAATGACTGTGAAGAGGCGTGTTTCCATTATAGATAATTTAGTTGTTGTTTTTAGCTCAGCAAAAAGTAACCACAAATGGCTTGAACACCTTCCAAATCTGCTCAGGTAGGAACGGACACAACAGCAGTCGTGACAACTGCACAGTAACTATCTGATAGGATATAAGAACACAAAGAGAATCAGAAAACTCATAGAAAACTGAAAACTTATGGGATAACAAAAGTAAAGCTAAATATGTCTGTCATAATAACAAATAAAAATGGGATAAAATCATTAATTAAAAGAATAAGACTGGGTTTGGAAAAAAACAAAAGCCTGTGTGGTCTATAAGAGACCCCCCTAAAACAAAGTGATTTTACTTTAAAATCTAAGTAAAAGGATGAGAAAAATAGAGAGAATGCAAATGTGAGGTGCAAGAAAGAAAGTATGAGGGCGTCTGGCTGGCTCAGTCGGTTAAGCGTCTGCCTTTGGGTCAGGTCATGATCCCAGGGGTCCCGGGATCGAGTCCCGTATCAGGCTCCTTGCTCAGTGGGGAGCCTGCTTTCTCCCTCTGCCTGCCACTCTCCCTGCTTGTGCACTCTCTCTCACTCTCTCTCAAATAAATAAAATCTAAAAAAAAAAAAAGAAAGTATAAGTGAAAACATTATATCAAAACATTGAATTTGAGGTCTAAGAAAGATGAAATGTGCCTAAAAGTATTACTTTATTGTAATAAAGAATTCTAGACATATTAAGGGTATTAATACAATGGTAAAATAAAGAGAGAGGAGTGGGGGAGAGAAAGGAAGGAAGGAAAGGAAGGCAGGAAGGCAGGAAGGAAGGAGGGAAGGAGGGCAGGAAGGGAGGGAGGGAGAAAAAACTCAAACCCAAACAAAAGTAGTTAGGGAAAGCCAAGAGCTTGTTAATTAGGTAGGAACTCCAAAATAAAACACTAAAAATAAAACATTCAATCCTCTAGCTAACTTAATGTTATGGGTTGCATTGTGTTCTCTTCAAATTTGTATGTTGAAGTCCTAACCCACAATATCTCGGAATATGATGTATTTGGAGATAAGGTCTTTAAAAGAGTAAGTTCAATGTAGTTCATTAACACGGGCCATAATCCAATATGACTGGTGTCCTTATAAGAAGAGAAGACTGGGATACAGACCTATACAAAAGAAATACCATACAAAGACAAGAAAAGATAGACATCTGAAAGCCTAACAAGGAGGCCTCAGAGAAAACCAATCCTGCTCACACTTTGATCTTAGACTTCTGGCCTCCAGAATTGTGAGAAAATATATTTCTGTTGTTCAAGTCATCCAGTCTGTCTTCAAAAAGTCAGTTGTATTTCTGTATGTCAGCAATAAACATAAACTGAAACTAGATATCAGTATCATTTTCAATAGCACCAAAAATATTAAATCTTGGGGGTAAATTTGATAAAAGATATGCAAATCTGTACACTGAAACAGTCCTGAAAAGATTAGAGAAAACCTCAATAAATGCAGCATTATACCCTGAGTGAGCAGATTCAATATTGTTGTCATTCTCCCTAAATTTTTCATAGATTAAATGCAATTACAATCAAAATCCCAGCAAACATTTTTTGTAGAAATTGACAAACTATTTCTGAAATTTACATGGAAATGCAAAGGACCTAGAATAGCCTAAACATCTCTGAAAAATAACATCATATTTAGAGGACTAAAACTACCTAATTTCAACTTATTTTTAAGTCTATAGTAATCAAGACAGTATGATATTAGAGTAATAGTAGAAAAAACAATGGAACAGCATAGAGCATTCAGAAATAAAACCATGTGTATATATTGACAACTGATTTTTTACAAAGATGCAATTCTATGGGAGAAGTCTTTTCAATAAATTGTGCTAAAACAACTGAACAACCATATGGAAAACAACAATAAACAAATTAACAACCTGTGATCCATACCTCATAACATATACAAAAAAGCAACTTTTTAAAACAGGTCCTGGACCTAAATGTAAAATCTAAAATTGTAGATATTCTAGAAGAAAACAAAGGGAAAATCTTTTTGCTTTGGGATAGACCAAGGTTTCTTAAACCCAGTGCTACTGACATTTTTTACTGTGGAGGGCTGTCCTGTGTATTTAGGTAGTTTAGTAGCATCCCTGGCCTCTCCCCTTTAGAAGCTAGTAGTACCTTCCCAGTTACGACCACCAAAAATGTCTTCAGACTTGCCAAATATCCCCAGGGGAGCAAAATATCTCTGGTTGAAAATCACTAGGTTAGGAAAAATTTCTTAGATATGAAAATCAAAACCATAAACCATAAAAAAATAATTTGATTAATTATATATGAACAAAATTTAAAGCCTTCTGTTCTTCAGAAGACACTGTAAAGAGAATGAAAAGACAAGCCACAGACTGGGAGAGAATATTTATAAATCATATATCTCAAAAAAGATTTATCTAGAATACACAAAGAACTCTTAATACTCCAATAATAAACAATGCCACCAAAATATTAAAAAGTTTTGAATAGACACTTCACTAAAAAAGATATACAGATATGAAATAAGTACATGAAAAGATGTTCAATAACATTAGTCAACAGAGAAATGCAATTTAAAACATGATACACCATTACATAATTATTAAAACAGCTCTAAACAGAAAGAATGGCCATAGTAAGTTACCAGTGAGGATATGTTGGAACTGGAACTCTTATACACTGCTGGTAGGAACATAAAATGACACTCCATTGGAAAACAGTTTGGCAGTTTCTTAAAAACTCACCCATATACCTACACATGATCCAGCCATTGCACTCCTTGGTATTTACCCCAGAGAAATGAAAGCATATGCCTATACAAAGACCTGTATAAGACTGTTTATAGAGTACCTGGGTGGCTCAGCTGGTTAAGCGACTGCCTTCGGCTCAGGTCATGATCTCAGGGTCTTGGGATCGAGCCCCGCATCGGGCTCCCTGCTCAGCGGGAAGCCTGCTTCTCCCTTTCCCACTCCCCCTGCTTGTGTTCCCTCTCTCGCTGTCTCTCTCTGTCAAATAAATAAACAAAATCTTTAAAAAAAAAAAAAAGACTGTTGTTTTTTTTTTTTTTAAAGATTTTATTTATTTATTTGACAGAGAGATAGTGAGAGCAGGAACACAAGCAGGGGGAGTGGGAGAGGGAGAAGCAGGCTTCCCGCCGAGCAGGGAGCCTGATGTGGGACTCGATCCCAGGACCCTGGGATCATGACCTGAGCCGAAGGCAGACGCTTAACGACTGAGCCACCCAGGCGCCCCAAAAAGACTGTTTATAGTAGCTTTATTTGTTATAGCCAAAAGAGGAAATAACTCAAATGTCCATCAACAGATAAATGGATAAACAAATTGTGGTATATCCATATGATAGAAAAGTACTCAGCAAAAAACGGAATGAAAATTGAGGCACCTAACAACATGGATAAATCTCAAAAAATAGTGATGCTGAGTGAAAGAAATGAGGCAAAAAGAAGGATACACTGTATTATTTTATTTACAGAAAACCTGAGAAAATGCAAACTCATTGATAGTGACAGAAAGCTAAGATTAGTGGTTGCCTGGGAAGGGATACAGACGATGAAGAGGGTACCAGTACAAAGAGGCATGAGAAAACTTTTTGGGGTGATAAATATGTCCACCATATTGATTGTGATGTTAGATTCATAGCTGTACATAAATATCAAAACTTATCAAGTTGTACACTTTAAATGCAGTGTATTGTGTATAAATATAAAAGAAAAAAGGTGCCATTTACAACAGCAACATGGAGTATGATTATCTAGGGATAAACTTAGCAAGAAATATCAAGGACAATTATGAAGACAATTAAGACTCTACTGAGGATATGAAAGAAGATTTAACTAGAAAGAGACTCATCTTGCATCTTTATTATTGGATAAAAAGATTCATTATTATAAAATTGTCAATTTCTCTAAATCATCTATGATTTTAATGAAATGACAATATGACTCCCAATGAAACTTTGTTTTTTAACTATGACAAGTTTATTCCAATGTTCATATAGACAAAATATGTGAGAATAATCAGGCATTAAAAGAGAAAGCTATAGGAAGTTACTCTTAACCTACTACATTTAAAACATGTAATAAAGCCAGAGTAATGAAAAGTGTCAATTGGATGCATAAATTATTAAATAGATAATGAAGTAGACAAGCATCCAGAAATAGAACCAGGTGTATATGGGAAATAAACATATGGTAAAAATAGCATTAAAATGGATAGAAAAAGAGATGGATTATTTAATAAATGGTTTGAGATAATTAATCATCAGACATTTGAAAAAGAAAATGATAGGGGTGCCTGGGTGACTCAGTTGGTCAAGTGTCTGCCTTTGGCTCAGGTCATGATCCCAGAGTCCTGGGATCCAGCCCAGTGCCTGGCAACCTGCTCAGCAGGAAGTCTGTTTCTCCCTCTCCTCCTGCCCCTCCACCCACTTGTGTGTACTCTCTCTCAAATAAATAAACAAAACCTTTAAAAAAATAAAAATAAATTTTTAAAAACTTTAAAAAATGAAAAAGAAAATAAAAAAGGCTAGAACATCACTACAGTCCTTACAAAGATAAGTTCCATATTGACAAAGATGAAATGTTAAAATTATTAATGAACCAGAAGAAAATATAAAGGGATACTTTTATAATCTTGAAAGGTAAAGACCTTTCTTAGTCTAAAATAAAGGCCAGGAAATATATAACTAAAGATTTAAAATGTTGAATACATAAAAATTGAAAACTTTCACATTCCAAAAAAACACCATAAACAAGGCTAATGAAAATAAAATATCTGCAAAGAAGAAATATAAATGGTCAGTGGGATTATATATATATTTCAGTCTTATTAGTAATCTAATAAACATAAGCAAAAACAATAAGATATGACCACCTTTCTGACTAGCAAATATTGAAAGACTGATCAAACTCAGACTGTCAAGAGAATGGAAATTGACTTTCTCATGTATTGTTGAAGGGAGTATGTAAACTGACATTTTTTTCCAGAACACAAATTAGAAACATATGTCAAAACTTGAAATATTCAATTACACTAATAAGCAATTATACTAAGTGGATAAATATACATGAGCTCAGAATTTATGAACAACGAAGTTCACTGTTGCTATATTTCTTCTTTTTTAAAAAAACAGGTTTCTTTATAGAAAAATTTTGAACATACAAGAGTAGAGAGATTATGGTATAATGAACCATTAACTAAATCACCTAGTTTCAACAATTACTAACATTTTGCTAATCTTGTTTCATTTGTCTACCCCTGTAGTATCATTTGAGTGCACTTTTATTTGGATGTGGAGCCCGAGGATATTAAAATAAGCCCAAAACAATATAATAAACTCCATAAATACTTTGGTATCTATACTGAACAAATAAAGACTTTGTCATAAAACATACCTGGAATAAGCTATTAACGTTACCTAATACCCACAGCTCATGTTTAGGTTTCCTGAATTTTCTCAAAAATGTCTGTTTAGGATTGGTTTATTTGTATTAAGATCTTAAGTTTCATGTATTACATTTGGTTCACTATGCATTTTAGTTTCTTTTTTTAAATATGTAACAGTTCTTCCATTTAAAAAAATGTTTTTTATTGAAGAAACTCAGTCATTTGTACTGTAGAATTTCCCACAAACAGAAGTCAGCTGATTGCTTTCCAATGTGCAATTTTAACTTGTTCTTCATTTCCTTATATTTATTGTAAAATGGTAGATATATAGGCTTAATTAAAAATTTTTGACAAGAACATTGCATAAGGGATGCCATATACTTCCTGGCAAAATGCCTTGTTGTTCTCTTTAAGTGATATTAAGATCCAGATGGATCCAGATGATGTCAACATGATGCATCCATTATAAAGTTCTCCAACAACTTGTCACTAATTGTTTTATATATATTGATAGTTATACAGATTCATTATTTCATTAGGGATTACAAAACTCTGATAATCTAATTCTGTCATTCCCTTTGCATTTACTAGCTAGAATTCTTTAAAGAACTTTCCTTTACCAGACTAATTGATTACACTGAAATAGATTTTGTACAGCAAAGACTAGCTTGATGCTATTCTTTTTTTTTTGTTATATTTTAGAATAATTGGCTGGTTTCCAGGAAGCCTCTAATGGTGACCATTGTGTGTGTAGTACTTATATCATTATAAATGTGTGGATTTTCATATTCTTAATGTATTTCAATCTATTGCAGTCATTATTCTTTTGATGCACTCAAATAGACTCTTTGGTCTTCTCTTAAAAAAAAAAAAAAAAAGATGTGCTTTGGGGCACATCTAAATGTCCTAGGCTAGCTTTATATATTTCTAACCCTTGACTTAGATTCACCCATTTTCCCAAGGAGCTTTGGTATTTTGGTGAGGGTGGGAAATAGTATTTAAAGATCAGAAACTGGCCACTGAGGAAGCTCAATCTTCCTTAATTATTATTGTTGCTAGGGCTTTTCAGTGGATACAGCTAGGAATTAGGCATTTTTAGAAAAGATAAAGAATATTGATATTTTCAATTTTAAACTTATGGGACATTACTTTTCTTTTTTAGACTTGTATTCCTTTTTCACTGATAATCATGGTTCTAATGATATTAATATACTTATTCACTCAGTCTTATAATATGCCCATACTAGCTTCAAAATAACAAAAATATTATAACTGAGTATAGTTCAAGATCACTTTGCAATTCCTTTTGTCCTTAGGCTATAAAGATTAAGGATTTACAGTCAAAATACTCTATTTTGGAGTCACTTACAATAATTAATTTTCTGTATGGTTATATAAACAAATTAGCATAGACTTAGATTTATTTAATTTTTTGTGATTTTTAACATTTTAATTTTTTTATATGTACATGGTTTGAAAGGCAAACTATAAAACCAGGTACATTTTTAAAAGTCTAGCTTCAATTCTGTCTTCTATATCCTATGTTTCTTCCGTACACTTACAGCTAATCATTTTTGTTAGGTTTTAGTTTGTCCTTTTAATTGCTTTCTTTTGAAAATATAAACAATATGTATGTAGATGTATCCTTCCACTTTTTATACATAAACCAGCATAAACATGCTTAGAGAAGAGCAATGAATTAGGAGTTGGAAGAACTGTGTCTTGGTTTTGCCTGAACTAGCAACTGAATACAAGATTTTGGAACAGTTAATCATCCTGTAGTTTGGTTCCCTCATTAGTTCATAATATTAGCATTCTATACTTTGTGATATTAAACAATGCCTATTTCTCAGGATAACAAATAAAGATACGTAAAATGGACCACACACACAAAAATACAACTTCACCTCTCGGCACAGTTAACAATGTATATCCTAATCTAAATACAGGGCCACAGTGGGAAAAATCTGGGCAACCAGTGACCTTAAATTGATTTGAGGTATTTGTGTTCTTAAATAAGCTTTTAATTATGCAAATGGTTGTATTATTACTACATTCTTACTCATGCAAAAATGGTAAATCATACTGTCCAGTTTTCATAATTAGCCTGTCCTCTCTCACCTTCTTCCAGATGACTGTTTTATAATTTTTCCTTCACATTAAATTCATATCTCCTTCCTCATCCTCATATAAATGGATAATCTTGCTTTTTCACATACCTGCCCCCCCCAAATTTGAAGCAAATTTCCAAAAACTCCCACCACCACAACTACTTATTCATTTGCATCTATGCCTATTAACTTTCTCTTTTCTCCAGATGCTATGGAGGGAAGTATCCCTCCCACGAGCTAGAGCCAGCCTCTGCATATGTGCATTACAGCCTAACCTCTTTCACCTGATCATGGTTTTCCTAAGGCACCATCAACTTCTCACTCTCTATTGATTTTTTCCTACCAGATAAAAAATATGCGATTACTTTTGCCCTCTAAAAACACTCTCTTAAATCACCTTCCCTCTCCACATACTACCCCATATTGTGCTCCTTTTGATAGCAAAACCCCTTGGAAGAAGAATCTATACGCTCACTATCTTTAACTTCTCCTTCCATACTTTCTCGAACATACTGGAATCTAATTTTTGCTCTCTATGTAATTTCTCTTTTGCATAACCCAGATGCAATCCTATCATCTCCACGTTCAAAATGTACTAAGAATCCCAGCACTTCTTACCTTCCCAAATGCCATTAGCCTGGCTTAAGCCATTATTATTTCACACTTGTATGATGTTAATAGAATCTAAACTGGGACTCCCTGCTTCTGACCTTGGTTTACTGCTATCTATTCTCAACATAGCAGCAAGATGTGTATAGCTAAAACATAACCAGGTTTCCCATCTCAAAATAAAACCCAAATAGCTACTATGAGCTACAAGTCCGTTCATGATTACTTTTCTGACCTCATATCCCACTGCCTTCTTTATTATTTCTCCAATTCAACTTCTTTTCCCCAAGGTCTTTGCACTTGCTGTTCCCTCTGCCTGGAATGCTCTTCCTCCAGTATCTGCATTGCTTACTTCCTCACTTCCTTCACATCTTTACTTTCCTGACTACTCTATCTAAAACTTCAAACTTTGCCATTGTGTTAGTCAGCTCACCCAGCTCAGCTGGGTGACTTAAAAAACAGGAATTTATTCCTCACAGTTCTGAAGACTGGAAGTTCAAGATCAAGGTGCCATAAGGGTCAGTGTCTATGAGACAGCTCTTCCTGGCCTGTAGAAAGCTGCCTCCTTGCTGAGTGCTCACATGGCCTTCCCTTGGTGTGTGCACATGGAGAGAGAGTGAGCTCTCCTGTCTTCCTCTTTTTATAAGGGCACTAATCCCATCAGGAAGGCACCATCCTCATGATCTCATCTAAACTTAATTACCTCCCCAAAGTGCCACTTACTGTCAAATTGGAGGTGAGAGATTCAACATGTGAATTTTAGGGGAACACAAACATTCATTCCGTAATAGCTTTCTCCACTTATATTTAATCATATTCCCCATCTTTATTTTTTCCTATACACTTGTCACCTTCTAAAATAGAATATATTTTGCTTAGTGTGTAGATTGTATTCCCCATTAGAATTATACCTCCATGAAAGCAAGGATTTTCAGCCTTTTATTTGATTCTCTAGTACCTCAAAAAATGTCTGACACATAGTAGGTACTCAGCAAATATGTGTTGAATATATAAGTGCCTTAGAAGTTCAAGTAGGCCATAAATATAAAAGAGATGTAGCCTGGTGAGGAAGAATCTGCTCAACTCTGAAATAAACAATGTGCTATGGGAAATCATTATATTATGTTCACATCCATACTTGTGAACCTTTTAGCAGTCACTCAGTGAATTTATGAATTAAATCCCTCTTTGGAAAAATATCTAATTGATAAAATTATAATGAATAAATTAAGCTATCTGAAATAGTAGTAGCAAAGTAATTTAAATTCCAATGCTGATATGGGCATCTGTTTATTATAAAACAAAAGCTTTTTTTTTTCTTTACTTTAGAATAAACAACTGTGACAAATTCGCTCAATATTTCCTTTAGTTATGCTCATAATATATTTTAAACAACATAATAGGCTTACATTACCCATCTTGTTTTCAATATCCATATGGCGACTGTTATGTAAATGTTCCTTAAAAATAAATGATGCTGTTTAGTATACAATGTATGTTGTTTGCTACTAAATCCATGATTATGTGAAAGAAAAGAATCATTAAGTCATTCTAAAAAAAGAATTAAATTCTAGGAGAACTATAAATAGGAAATAGCTGATACTATAAAACTAATGTCAGAAACACTTTACTTGAATTTATCAAGATGGCATAACTTGGAAAAGGTTTTAAGATGATAATAGAACACATTTGCTAAGTTTTTCAAGAAATACAGCTTATGAAAGACACTGAAAACTGGCACCTGGGTGGCTCAGATGGTTAAGCATCTGCCTTCAGCTCAGGTCATGATCCCAGGGTCCTGGGATCGAGCCCCGCGTCGGGCTCCCCGTTGAGCAGGGAGCCTGCTTCTCCCTCTGTCTCTCTCTCTGTCTCTGTCTCTTATGAATAAATAAATAAAATCTTAAAAAAAAAACAACTAGCTGTTACAAAACTGAAATCATATAATGGGAAATTATGAGTGAGGTAACCCAGTGTGTTACTTTGTTCCTTAAAAACCCAGATGAGTGTAATGAGGAGGGAGCCCTTGTGAGACTTAATGGCTATTTTAGATATTTCAAAAAATGCAGCAAAGATGTGGAAGTATTCTCAAAATTATTTTTCTTTTGTGGATTTCAAGCTATAAGAATTTTGGATACTATTTGTAGCCTATTGAATTGAAAGAGCTTTATAAGAGACTGTAAGTACATAACATCAAGTCAAGCAGTTAAGAGACCACACTATAGATATACTTACATCTCAGGTAGACTCCTCTAAGGGACCCTTCAAATACTCTTTTTGAGTATAAAGGTGTTCTGCCATATTCAGTTATGGACACATAGAACCTTAGCATGTAGTTTAATTCCTTTTTTATACATGTGAAAGTGTAGATCCTGCAGGAATAAAGAGCTTTCCCATGGTCACATGAGTCAAGTTATATGAGATCAGGACTGAAACCCATCATGTCAATCAGTTAGTTTCCTTGCTGTCATAAGATTTTAAATCTTGTTTGTTACTGAATGATATTAGCCGAGTAACACACAAAGAGATTCACACATACATACATGTATAATTTTATTTATGCAGCTTAACTTCATTCACAATGGGGATAGAATCAAGTTCATAAACATTTAATGATATGTTCAGTGACATGAACATTTGGTTGGCATGTGACCTTCATCTGTTTCCTAGGGCACCAAATTTTCTTAGCAGCACCCAGAACCTGGGATGATAGTGATACACATTTTTTAAGGCTGATGAAAATGGCGCAGGAGTCTTTTTATTTATTTTCTTTTTTGGTAGCTGGCATTTGGAAAGATCAGAAGCAAATAGTGACTCTGGCTGTAAGCACAAGTACTTAAAATTGCCCTATAAAGCTAGGAAAGAAGAAATAGGCTATGGAAAAATAGCATATTTGCTTCCTCATTACCTTCCCGCATACCAGCAGAGATGGGGTGTGAGGGGCATGCCGGGATATTGTCATCAAATGACACAAGTTTTTTTAAAAATCAAGAAAAGAATTAATAAAATAAGAAGTAAAGAGAGGGGCGCCTGGGTGGCTCAGTCATTAAGCATCTGCCTTCGGCTCATGTCACGATCCCAGAGTCCTGGGATCGAGCCCCGCATTGGACTCCCTGCTCGGCGGGAAGCCTGCTTCTCCCTCTCCCACTCTCCCTGTTTGTGTTCCCTCTCTCGCTGTGTCTCTCTCTGTCAAATAAATAAATAAAAATTAAAAAAAAAAAGTAAAGAGGATATTGCTAAAAAGTATATTGTTTATCACAATTTTCAGGTTTTCTATGTCTTTCCAAATTTTAGGGACTATGCATAAGCCTTCTATCATCAACATTTTCTGCAGAATATATTTTACTTTTTATAATTTTTGAAGATATTCCATTAAAAATTTGGAGCTCCAAATTAAATTGTAGTAGTTCATCAATATTGAACCTGATTTGCGGGACCCTTGTCTTCTTTTACATGCGCTCTTGAGACAGCAATTCAGTAACTTCCTAAAGATGAGCTTCTTCAGGTGGTGCAACTGCCTTTTGTATGTTAATACATTTTTCTGCTTATCTGAGATGCAATGATGTGGGAAACAAAGGCAGAAGAAAAATTATTAAATTTCCTTACTACCTAGAGCCCACTGACAAGTCCTTGAAACAGGAAGAGTGATATTCCTCTAGGGACTCACCTGCCTCGATGTTAATACTTTGCTAAGGACAAAAGGCAATCCTAGCCTAAACCACCCCCCCCACCCCACCCCCCCGCCAGGATCCTGTAAGTCTACTTTAATGTATAAAAATTCCTTTGGAAACTTTATCTCTAAACCTCCCCAAGATACGTATTGGTAATCATCCCCCAAGCATATGGCCCACCGATATACATCTGAAGGGTCTCATGACTAAGGTTTTATTAGACGGTAATAAATGACCTTTTCCTAACAATAGCTAGCACCCTCAAGGTCCTGGAATCCTTGCTTCTAAAATTCTTTAGAGATTTACGCTATCCCTAACTCTCTCCAAACTTGAAAGTATATAATGGGCCACTCCTCATGACCCCACTGCAGCTATTTCTGCCCACGGGTCCTGTCCCCATGCTTTAATAAAATCACCTTTTTTGCACCAAACACGTCTCAAGAATTCTTTCTTGGCCATCGGCTTTGAACCCTAATGTCTTTCCTACATCATATGGTGCCCAACATGTTTGTGGTTTGGGTCAAGGAAGTGAACTTGTAAAAGCACAAGAATATGGGTTGAGTAGTGAAGGATCTTAATGATATCCAGGGGTGGGGGGGCCACTGCTGATGGAATTCATGACCCCAGTGAGCACCAGGCATTGCGGTGAGGATCCTGAGAGTGGATTAGAAAAGTGAGTGTCGGCACTATGGGAATGTCCTTCTGCACAGAAAAGGAGTCTAAGAAACCTGAAACTTGCTCCCATTTATTTTTCCCCAAACCTAGGACATCATAAAAATTCAGGCAGCTTGCTAGATTCAAATACAAATAACAACTCTATGGAAAAAATAACAGCTTGTGATAATAATAATTTAAAAAAAAAACATTAAAAAATGCTTACTCTTTCAAAAAGAAATACTATAACTTTTCAGTTGAATTTAGAGGATGAGACACCAAATAGATACTTTTATTTAAAATATTTATTTGTTCATTATATTTAAGAAAAAATAAAACCAAATTGGAGACCACAAATTTCAAAAGCAATGCATTTTGAAATGTGGGATGACCCATCAAGAATGGAGGAAACCACAAGGACTTTTAAAATATTGGAATGAAATACTCATGAGGACTACTGAGCTTGCCCAGGAATTCTTTCTTGGTTATAGTGGATATGCTAGATTGGCTCTTAAACATCCATTTCAATCTCCTTCTAATAGGCAGAGGCTGGAAAAAATCCCAGATGTGTTGAAAGTGAGGATTTCAGATGTGACTTAGGTCCTGCCAATCAGATACTCTCAAATGACACTTGCATTCAGAACTGATTTAACTTAAGAGCAAGGCCTAGTGTGTGACACTCATTTTGTGGGTGCTGATTTAGCAAGATTTGCATGACTCTGGGGCCAACAGTGGCAGCATGGGCTCTTGGACCCAGATCACAGCTAAGGCAAGAGTGATTCTGGAATCAGAAGTTGGCTCTTGAATTCCCTCCCAGAAGTCATAATTTTCTTGGCAGGCCAGTTCTACTGTGTGGTTCTGGGAGTCATTCCTGGAGGCTCGCCTAGAGCCTGCTTCTGTAGCTCTTGTAACAATTTTATAAATACTTTATTCCCTGTATTAGATTATTTTCTAATTTCCTATATTAATTTTTTCCCTGCTTAAAATAGCTAAAATATTTTCTATTACCTGCAGCTGAACTTCTACATGATAGTAGAATATATCCTTATCCTATGCTTTCAGTGTAGTCCTGCCAGAAGGGCTTAGGAAAGGAAAGGACTAAGGAAACTGAAAATCTAGGCCCTTCCCAAATATAATTGCTCTCTTCCTATTGTGTTCCCTCTAGAATCAGAACAACCACCACCTCTTTGATCTTTGGCAACTTACTTGACCTCTCTGTGCCTGAGAATAATAATGTCTACCTCACAGAGTTATGGGAATTAAATTATGGAAGTGTGTAAACCACTCAGCATCATTCCTAGTACATAGTAATTTATCAGTAAATGAGATATGTTAGCATTATTACCTCTGTAGAACTTCTGTCATTTGTAATGATCCATACATGAGAAATGGTTTGCATACCTTTGAGGGTAAGAACTAGGTTTCATTCATTCATCTTTCTGTCTCAAGATTCTATCACAAAGCTTGACACTTTGTAGATATTTAATGCTTCCTGATTGACTGTTTCTAAATAGTCTAAGAGTTCACAAAGATTCTCAAAGTTCTCAAAGTATCTTATTCTTTTATTTTCTTCTGGGAAATTAGAATATGCCTAACTCTTCATGGAGTCTTACTTGAGAGGGAGAGATAGAAGAGAATAAAAAATCTAAAAGAAGCTTTGTATACTATCCATTTCAGATCCAGCACTTCGTGTATGATGCAAGACCCAAAGTTACTATTCTGTGCTCAAGTTCACAAACCTATAAACCTGCAACCAGTTCCCTAAAGTCCCCCTATTAGGTTTTTCTATGACATCACATTAATGTAATGTAGTTTACATTACTACATGGAGACATGGAGTAATTATAAGTATGTAGGGACTTACCCCTGAAACCAAATAGTTCCCAGTGTTTAGAGGACTTAGGTTTTCTTTTATCATTTTGTGTTCAGTTTCTTTTCTTACTATGAGGCATTTAGCTGTCTTTTCTTGTTGTCATCAATAATCTGATCTCCAGAAACTCTCACCAATTTTCTGATTTTCTTCTAATCTTCAAGGGTTCAGAAAATCAGAGGCTATTATAGCCCAAACAAAAAGTAAATTGACTACGAGTGAGAGCTTATGGGATTTTTCTAGGGATAGATATAAATTTTAGTGGGTAGACCATTTGGTATTGGTTTTGGCCCCTTAGGGCTTGTTTTCCCCCTTATTCTTTTGATTTCATTGGAGTTTTGATAATTGACATGACCACGCAAATAGCCTTAGGATGTGTTAGACTAAGTATGAACACTGAAACAGCAATTACCCACAAGGTCAAATTCTGATAAATTAATTCTCTATGTAATGTAAAATGCTATAGTCACTTTGAAAAATATTTCAGCAATACCTCAAAAAGTTAAGCAAAAATTATCATTTGATTCAGCAATTCCACTCCTAATTATATACCCAAGAGAAATAAAAAACATGTCCACACAAAAACTTGTACAGGAATGCTCATAGCAGTCATTATTCTTAACCAGCCAAAAGGTGGAAACAACCCAAATGTCCATCAATGATGAACGAGTAAACAAAATGTAGCATATCCATATAATGGAAAACTATTTGACCATAAAAAGGGATAAGTATCAAGACATGTTACAACATGGATAAACCTTGAAAATATCATGCTGATGAAAGAAAGCAATCACAAAAGACCAAATATCATATTATTCCTTTATATAAAATGTCCCAAAGAGGCAAATTTATGAAGACAGATAGAAGGCTATGGTTGGCTAGGACTGTGGGCTGGGGTGGGGGATGTTGTAAGGCAACTGTGAAAGTGATAGCTAAAAAGTACAGAAGTTTCTTTTCGGGTGATGAAAATGTTTTAAAACTGTGGTGATGGTTGCACAATTCTAAATATACTAAGAGCATTGAATTGTATACTTAAAATGGGTGAACTCTATGGTATGTGAATTATATTTCAATAATACCAAAAAAGTCTCCATGTAGCAAAATGACGGTCAATCTCCAGGTGAAATTCCATCCACTTCAAACAATATTTTATTCAACAAATTTAGAGTCAGTTCTTTAAAGTTTATTGTAAAAAGATCCTGAATGTAATAGTATTTTGATGAAAACAAATGTTTTTCTCAAATTGCCTATTCATATAGTAGGGAATTTGGCAAAATATCACCACTCCAAATTATCACCACTGATAAATAGTAAACTTTCACACGAATGCCTTGTGTTCCACGTAATCTTTTTTGTTTCATTACAAAAGACGTCACTGACTGAAATCTCACTTACAGAGTAACACAAACAGGATTTCTTAAATTAAAGGCAGGAAGGTTCAATAGCAGAAAGATGACTAATCAGCACAGAAGAATTCCTAACATCCTGCTAAACTCTAGTGGAGTCAACTTGCTTTCTTTTTCATTGTTACTATAGAGATCAGGGAACTGCAAGCACATGTGGTTTGGGCAGGAAGCTTCTTACATTTCATCAGAAACAAAAGGGCAGAGGGCAGTGACTCTGAGTGGGGGGCAGAACTGCACTGCAGAAGCTGGAGTCACGTTCTTGGTCCTGTCAGGGGTGGCTGGCTGACGCTGGTGACTCATTTGTGACTCACAGGTCTACTTTCCCCGTTTGCTACAAGTTTTCAAATTAGGTCCTGGGAAAAGATATATCAGCTTATTGACCTGAGATGCTTTTCTGAAACTCTCCACAACAGGATTCTCACCTTCCTGTGTTGTTATTAAAAAATTTTTAAAACAAGACAACAAAATGACATTCCATTATCAGGTAAGTTTAAATAGGGGAGGATAGGGGAAAAAAATTGTTAATAATACAATCTGAACTGTCTAGACGCAAATAGTTATATTAAAAATAAATGTATTTTAGCTGCAATCTTTTAGATTGTTTGAAAAAAATATGCCAGAAACTGATAAGAAAATCTCAAAATAATTACCTACACATCCTATTTTTATATAATATTGGATATTTTTCTCCATATGACAAATTATGGCTGAGGGAAACACTATCACAAGAAACTGTATGTGTTTACATACACATGTGTGTGTATCCAAGTGTGTATACATGTGTTCATAACTCAGACACACAGTATTTATAAGAATTCAGCTACTACAACAGGGCAGGAGATGAAATTATCAACATTATCAGTAGTCTAAATGTCTCTTGGGTGACAGGCTATTCAGAATTTTAAAAATTAAGATAATTTTTAAAGTAAGAAGTATAGTTTGCTAATAAGCTTCATATTCATGTTGATCTTTTGCAAAAATTCTTTTAAGTGATTATTTAAATGCTCTGCATTGTAATGCACACCATTTTCTAGCCTTCAATCCTTTACACTGGGTGTCAAGCTATTAGACAGGAACATTCTGAGACTCTCCGTCCATGGAAATGTCTAATGGCATTGCACCAATGTCCCATGCAGTGAAGAGAATGCATTTTCAGTTTTAATCCTAAGTATAAAGTAATTTTTGACAAAATGGATTTAAAACACCCCTCTAACTGGTACAGCTCAAAGAATTCTGATCCAATAGGAAGGAGGCAGCCCTGACCCTATATCCCCATCCCAATTCCTCTCCCCACCTCCAGCCTAGAGTGCTGATCCTACAGGAAAAATGCACATGCCAAAGGTTCCACATATATATTTTGTAATTATGTGTAGAACATTTGGGATGTAGAGCAAGAGAGTTGCATTATCACACTGACCCTTCTTGGGTTAGGAAACAAAAACTTAGCACATGCTATAGGCCAGGCTGGTCATATGGACCCAGGTCAGCTCCAATGACCTGTCACTCAAGAGAGGAGTCCATTCAATTAGCTACACCCTGGGAGAGGTGGCCACAGTCAATGGTAAGCTGGTTCAGAAGAATTGACTATCCTTTCTGGTTCAACCGTACATGAAGTTCCTGTTAGAGAATTCTATTTTAGCAAGGGGATTTGGCAATATAGTAGCAAATTCTTATACTGTCTTTAAAAATCCTAAATCAGTGAGAACAGATATGTGGAACTTTTATCTCATTAGAAGTTGTGGCATAGTTTGCTATTATGTATATAATGTAAATGCTAAATGGCTGGGGAAGGAGGCTAAGAATGATCAGACTATACTGTTGAAAGTCTGATATTTCCTAGGAAAATATGCATTTTTCATGTTAAATCCCATATTACTTTATAATATCTAGACTAATTGTATCAAGAAAGCCCTATTTATTTAGGTAAATTCACAAACAACTGGAACAGTTGATTAATCCCAAGGGCTAAGTAGCATAAATAAATCAATTTATGGGCCAACTGGAAGTGAGGTTAGGGCAGGAAATATGCACACATTAAAAGTGAACTAATGTAAACTGAAGTGCTTTGAAACATAGCATACTTGCTCAAGGTAAAATATTATTATAATAATTGAAGAATATTATGGGTTTTAACATCATTACTAACTCTGCATGATTTAATTTTAGATGCTTGCCAGTAAGAACTATGATAAATACCTATTTTCACTATATGGAGGCTTTCCTAAAGATTACGCAAATTTCCTTTGCCATGGGACTTTTTTTTAAGATTTATTTTTTATTTTAGAGAGAGAGCGAGCGAGCGCATGAGTCGGGGGAAGGGCAGAGGAGAGGGAAAGAGAATCCCAAGTAGACTCTGCACTGAGCGTGGAGTCTGATGCAGGACTCGATCTCACAAGCCTGAGGTTCATTACCTGAGCCAAAATCAAGAGTTGGTGCTCAACTAAATGAGCCACCCAGGCGCCCCAGCCATGGGACTTTTCTTAAGTATATGGAGAAACTTATTTTTTTTTTAAGATTTTATTTATTTGAGAGAGAGAGAGAGAAACAGCATGAGAGGGGAGAGGGTCAGAGGGAGAAGCAGGCTCCCCGCTGAGCCCGGACCCCGATGTGGGACTCGATCCCGGGACTCCAAGATCATGACCCGAGCTGAAGGCAGTCGCCCAACCAAATGAGCCACCCAGGCACCCCGAGAAACTTATTTTTTGTATCCACTTGAATACAATAAAGATGTCCTAATCAATAAGTCCTGGGTCAATGTCATTGCCCATTAACAACTTTTATAATTCACTGCTTAGGAATCAGCAATTTTAAATTCTGCTATTCTGAAAAACTGTGGAGAAGCAAAAATCTTTTTTTTCTCTTCTTTCTTTTCTTTTTTTTTTCCCTTAGATATATCTGAAACCAGTAACGTCCTTGGACTCATTCTTGGACTCATCCTTGGACTCTGCTCAGAATGTGATAGGACAGTGTGCCAAGGTGCACTGCATCTATTACCTCACTGGATCCTCATGCAAACTCAGAGGCAGGCAGCAACTCCATTTATAGACGAGAAAGATGAACCCTCCAAATTATCTACCCTGGTTTCAAGTAGGCAGTTCACAACTCTGCACATCTCCAGGTGAATCACCTATTTTCTTCTCTCTGGATTTCTATGTGCTGTAAGTATACCCTTTGCTGGAATATTGTCTTATAGTTTCATGTATGAGAGAGGAGAGGAGGGAAGGGGAGCAGTGGGGAGAAGAAAATTGATAAGAGATGCTCTGGTTTCAAGCTTCTGCTTCAAGAATGCTCCCTTATGTACTCCCTGATTTTGTCTTTGACCTTCCTGGAATGGAGGATCTCATTCTTCATGTGTGATTCCTTAAAAAGTGTGATAGGCAGAACAATGGCCTCCAGAGATATTTGTCTTAATTCCCAGAACCTGTAAATATTTTAGCTTACAGGGCAAAGGGGAATTAAGGTGGTAGATAGAATTAAGTTTGCTAATCAGCTGGCCTTAAATAGTGAGATTATCCTGGATTATCCAGGTAGGTCCAATGTAATCAAAAAGGCTCTTAAAAGTGGAGGAGAGAGGGGCGCCTGGGTGGCTCAGTTGGTTAAGCGACTGCCTTCGGCTCAGGTCATGATCCTGGAGTCCCGGGATCGGGTCCCGCGTCGGACTCCCTGCTCGGCGGGGAGTCTGCTTCTCCCTCTGATCCTCCCCCTCTCATGCTCTCTGTCTCCCATTCTCTCTCTCAGATAAATAAATAAAAAATCTTTAAAAAAAAAAAAAAAAGTGGAGGAGAGAGGCAGAACAGAGTCAGAGAGAGATTTTGAAGCTGGAGGAAGGGGCCAATAGCCAAGGAATGGGGGAAGCCTCTAGAAGCTGGAAAAGGCAAGGAAATGGAATCTTTTCCAGAGTCACCAAAAACAAATTCTGCCCTACCAAATCCTAATTTTAGTCCAGTGACATCTGTGTTGGACTTCCAAAGAACTGTAAAATAATAAGTCTAGATTGTTTTAAGCTACCACATTTGCGTATTATGTTACAGTAGCAATAAGAAAACTAATATGTAGAGCCAATCTAGTGTTCTTTTGGATCCTGGGGGCAGGTAGAACATCTGTCAACCTCTCCCGACTCTTGCCCACTTGTATATTTTCTTAGAAATGGGTCACTTAGTTGGACCAAAGGAAAACGAGGACCCATGCTGTGTTTTTCTAGTACAACCCTGAGCTGCTCTGACAATGGAAGACCTACTCATCCTATAAGGCCAGAAGGTACATTTATGTGAGGATGCTTAGAGGAAGCACACCAGCATATAGTTGGATTCCTATCAACTGTGTTTACAAGTAATACCGGGGAAGAAAGATGTGAAAGTTAGAATAATTTTTCCATCCTCAAGAGTAAAATTTACATTTGTCATGTAAATATAGGTAGTACCTGTCATGTAAATAAAGGTAATATGGTGTGGCAGGTTTTCAAACTCTGCTTGAATCAGGATAGCATAACTGTTATAGCATAAGCTCTGGAGCCTGAGCCTGACAGATCAGAGATCAAGACCCTGCTCTGCCCAC
Source organism: Leptonychotes weddellii (assembly GCF_054177405.1). Taxonomy (NCBI): domain Eukaryota; kingdom Metazoa; phylum Chordata; class Mammalia; order Carnivora; family Phocidae; genus Leptonychotes; species Leptonychotes weddellii. The sequence continues at coordinate 63,277,548 of NC_138380.1, forward strand.
TAGCTGGGTGACATTAGGCATCCATGTAGCCTTGGGAGAGTCAGAGCAGAGAGCTGAAACCCAAAGGCTTCTAGTTACCACCTCACCCATTGAGTCAGGGATACTTACTATAAGAACTTTGTGTGTTACTTTAAAATTTATAATGTACCCATTTGTTATATTGATTTCTTAATGTTAAGTAGTCTCACACTTAAATGTCAGAATACAGGGGTTTTGTCTATAATGGGAAAAAAGAAAGGATGAGGAGGGTGGGTAGAAGGGATGTAAGTGGTTTGACCAGTTCTATATCCAGCTGTGTGAGAGGGCCCAGATACCCAAGGAGTAGAGTGGCTGCTAACCTCAGCTGAAGGAGAGAAAAGCAGGCTGAGTTTCTAGGCCTTGGCAGTGAACCAAAGCCTGGATGCACCTGAGAGGGAGCTTTGGACCTTTTGGATATCTGAATGGAAAAGTTACTTCTTGCAGGCCATATTCTCCTTATGGGCCTATCTTATTTCATCTATTCTTAACAATTTCCTGAACAACTGATCAGTTGGGTATCATTGATATTGGGAACCTGCAAAAACAAGTGAAAAAATAAAAAGACTAGACTAAAGCCTCTTCCGTAAGGGTTCCCTGACTGAAGCTGATTGGGAAGGATAGGTAGTGGGACCATAAGGAAGTTATTATAGAAAGGGAACAGAAGAGCTGAGGACCCTTGACTCCTGTGGCAGAGATTTTGCTGAAAACTGAAATGAATTGGAGACAACAAAGCACATGAAAATAACTTTCCTGTAATTAAAATTAGGATTTTGTGAAGCCTTGAGTCAGATTCCTTGCATCATTTTTGGGAGGCTAGGAGCTTCATATTCAAAACACTAGGGTCAATTTATACTATTTTACTGAAAAGTGTTTTTAAAAAATTATTCCATGCTTTGAATCCTAGCCTTAGTTTGGCTTGACTGCTTGGAAATTCTCCTGCTTGTTTCAGTCCTGTGGGCAGTATGGATCAGTTCTCAGTGCCCAGGGCCCTGACCCATTGTGATTTTGGTCCTAAAGGGCAAGATCCTGGTCAATGAGAGATCATCTCTGGACCATCCCCCTTCCTCAGCAGGATAAAGGGATTCTCAATGATGAGGGGCTAACCCTGTGGGTGGCAGGCAATACTTATGGTTAGAAGGGCAAGACAAGAGCAGCAGATAGGAACTGACAGACATTAATGCAGTTTAATAATTTTTTTTTTACTTACTCTTCAGTGGTTTCCTTTCCCATTCTCATGATGACCACTTCACCGATTTATGACTGCTCTTACACCCCCAAACCACACTCACCGTTATCAGGAAACCTAATCTCCCAACCCATGGGAAAGAGAGAACTCTTGATACTTCCCTTAATTTTCCATTTAAATGTACACCAATCTTCAACCCTCTTTTCTGTCCTCCTTTGGGCTAATATTTCTTCCTCTCTATTGACTCCTCCTCCTCTGCTACGTATGTGCTCAAAATTCTCAAGCCCTACAACCAAACATTCTTTACACAAGTCTGTCTTCTCCTGAGGCCACCAAGCTCACTCTCCTCTCTCCTTCATCAATACAGTTCCTAAAAGGAAAGTATCTTTTTGTTTTCTATTTTCTCACCCCATTTTCATTGCTTACCTCACAGAAATTCAGCCTCTGTCCCTTCCTTTCTAGTGATGCTCTTCCCACAATGGTCACTTCCATCTACCTCCCAATTGTCAGACTGTTTTGCTCATCTCAATTTTCACTGTATTTGATTTTGAAATAATTATTGCCACCATTTTGTCCCTGGCACTATTTTAAGCATTGTCACATATTCCATTCAGTCCTCAACATAACTCTGTGCATTAGGTGTTATATTCCACATTTTATACAGAAGGAAGCAGCTTTGCTTGACACCTTTAACAACTTCCTCTATCTGGACTATCTTCCTCTCTTAGGGAAAGGAATGGACAAAGGTAAAGGAGTGAGGGAATGAGAGCAAAAGCAGTCCCCAAACCAGGTGGGGAATCAGGAAAGAGTAATTTTATGGAAACTAAAAGAGGAAACACCTTCCTCCATCTGGACTGTCTTCTTCTCTATAAACGTTTTCTATAAAACGACTATTTCCTGATTCTCCCCCTGGTTTGGGGACTGCTTTTGCTCTTATTCCCTCACTCCTTTACTTTGGTCCACTCCTCTGCTTCTCCCACTCGGGTACACATTTTTTCTCAGTGATCTAAGTCAATCCTGCGTCCATATCTTTGTGCCATCTCTGTGTTCCTGATCCGTATTTTCAACTGCATAATTAGCATCTCCACATTCATAGTCAAGACACCAAACCTAACTTATCTTCCCAGTCACATTTACAGTAAACATTTGTAGAATCTCTATCACATTTCAGGTATGGTTTGCTGCCCTGGGGACATTCAGATGAATAAAACACAGTCCTGTCCTTGAGGACCAGGAGATGGACTTGTAAATAATTATAGTATAAAATGTAGGTATTATAATAGAAGTATCAGTAGTAGATCAAGAAGCAAGAGAAGGGAGCCTGTAGCTGCCTGAATGGCTCATAGAAAGTTTCCCAGAAGAGATGAAAACTTTTCATATGACTTTGAAGGAGATTTCTAGGCAGACAAGGGAAGAAAAAGATATTCAGTGCAAAGGGCCCAGTTTATGCAAATGCACAGAGGTTCCAGAAAGATTGGCATACCTAAGAAAACTTATGGTTTGCAAGTTTGGATGCTTAGGGATGAGTATTCTATACTGGGGTTGACAGTACTACCATTTATTAAATTATTTACCTGGCCTTTTCCTCCCCCAATAAATACTATTACAATCAGTATTATTGATTCCATTTTCCATAGGACTTCTGATCCTATCATAATCTCCCTTTCTTCCCATGGTTACTGCCCTAGTTAAGGCTCTTAATCCAAATCATTGTGGATGATTTACTGCTTGAGATTTAAGAAAGAACTCTGCCTGCACTGTTACCAAGCCCTTTACCCTGTTCAAAAATAAATATGTTTACAAATCTAGATACCCTATTATACTTATGTAAAATTGTACTGGTTTAAAAACATCACAATAACTTTTCTCAATAAGAAAGCAGTTGAAAGAAAGCCCTACCATATACTTTTTTTTAATTCATGGAAGCTGTTCTTGTCTTCATACTTATCAATATGGAGTGATCGGTGTCAGAGACCAGGTGGGAAAGAGTCTATCAAGCGGAAGAAGACTTAAAGGATCAATGAAGATGTCTCTGAGAAGCATTTTAGGAGAAGGATATGTCAATGTGTCAGTAAAAAGATTTGAAATATGGTGATTACCAAAGAAGCTTTGGAAGAAGCCAGAAAAGTGAGATCTGCTTTATTAGAGATGGGGAGAAAAGGAAATAATGACAAAGTGATATATTTATGTATGTAGGATACTGGCTGTGCCACATCCTGAGTTGAGATGCCTTTAACTTTTAATCCTCACCTTAACAAATGGCTTCTGTATTTTATATCTCTGTACCTATAATTCATTTTCAAACAGATCTGTAGATTTTGTTTGATTCTCATTCTAACTTTATAGATAGGAATTATTATTTAGTTCACAAATGGAAGGAACTATGGCAGTGTTTAAGAGGCTTGAGATGAGAGCTGGTTAATAACCAACAGATCTGGAATTAGGTCTGTCATTCTAGAACTCTTACTATTACATGTGCCTGACTCCTAGCATTACAGAGAGAACTGAAATTATGTACCAAATATAGGTTTATTAAAGTCTGATTCTGAAAAATTTTGGAAATCAATGTGAAATTTGCAAACATAAGATACATTTTCAAGAAGATGTCTGAAAATTGTTAGTCCCAATTTTTTTTTAAGATTTATTTATTTATTTTAGAGGGGATGGGTAGAGAAACTCTAAGCAGACTCCACGCTGAGTGTGGAGCCTGACAGGGGCCTCAATCTCATGACTTGGAGACCACTACCTGAGCCGAAACCAACAGTTGGACGCTTAATCAACTGGGTCACCCAGGGCTCCAGTCCCAATTTTTGATTATACAGTTTTGTCTTCTGTGAATCTGTTTGTTTAGGCACACTCTCAATTTCATATAGCCAGCTTATTATCTTCATCTTGGCATAAATATATTACTATCACAATGCATCTCCTGATTTGGGATTTGGTGTATTTGGTTATCATATAAATACTACAAGTCTTTAAAAAAGACTTTTGTATTGCTTACTTCCTGCCAATAGATCTCTTTTCCTCTTCTAAGCATTTAAAAAATTTAATACTTTTTCTTTTTAAGAATCAGTTTGAGTGAGTATTAAAAGGAGGAAATGTGTGTTTCTCACAATGCTGGGTCCGTTTTCATGGGCTGGAGTAACAGAGCCCTGGCTAGGGGCTCATATGCCCTGCTAGAATTTTTAGACAACTTCAAAATATCCAACATACATTAAAGGAACAAGAAAAAGTTAATATCAATGATTCTTTAAACATATCTTGTATAATTTACCAGGACTTGTGAGATTTCATAAATGTAATCAGTGCAGTCTCCTGTGGGTACTTTTTCAAGACTAGAACCATTGTGGTAGAACCCAAGTCATGGGACAGTCTCATTAACCTCTCTTTCACCTGTGGCAGAGGTAGATGAGTGCCCCCTCACTGTGAGAGCAGTCTTCCAAATGCTAAGTCATTCTTTAGTCTTTAGGGGAAGAAGTGCTATCCAAGGTCAAAGAGGGATCTTCTGAGCCTTCCCTTTGAGCTCACTAAAATACTCTCTGTTGCAGTGGGAGGTTAAACCACCAAGGTAGCCAACAGACACAGAAGAATTCTGTTGACAGAGCTTCTGAACTTTCACAGGCTTAGTTATCTCTTCCAGCAATGCATAATTTCAGACAATACATGCATATTATCTAGAATTTTTTTTACAGTTGCACTGTGGGGAGGGGTGTTATTTTTACTGTGGCTTGTCAGTTTGACCTATTTGAGAGTGACTGCTACTCATCTTTCTCTTCTTGGGATTCTTAGAAAGCTCTGCCCTAACTTTATCCATATTTGGGGGCAACTTGGAAACTGAGGAAAGGGGGATGTGCTAATCATTGAGGTGGTGCTTACCTCTCTCTACCTTTCCTTTCTCCTACTGTATAGCTCTACTTTCAGAAAAAAATTAATATTTATACCTCAAAAATTTACTTAAAATATTTCATTTTTAATTCCAAGTCAAAGGATTTGATTAGTATTTATCTTGCCCAAGCTGTCATCCATTCTGACTTTTTGAGAAAAAAATTGGTTCTTTTCCTAAAATTATGGTACTTGACCATGGTTTGCAAAATTATATTTAGTGATAAAATAATCCTAAATTGACTACAATTAGTTTGTGAGTTCATCCCTAATCCTGAGAAGAATGTCAAAACTGAATCTGCTACCAGGAAACACTAACATTTCTTAAAAGGATTCAGAGATTTTTTTAAAAATGTATTATGATGATTATTATGATTGAAATATCTCCTGAATTTCCACTAATCTCTCTCTCTCTCTGTCTCTCTCTCTCTCTCTCTCTCTCTCACACACACACACACACACACACACACTCTTTGGCTAATTCTCTAAGTATTCATTCTATGAAAATACACAATCTGGTGATGACCACATAGAACAAAATTCTTCCACAATATTTTAGATACAATAGGTATTACTGACAAGTATGGTAGGGATGGGGCACTGGATGAAAATTATGAAAGTTAAGTAACATTTTAGAAAAGTAAATTAATTAATTTTCAGAGAACACAGATACCCTGAGAATAATTGAGTTAACCCTTCAGGTTTGGAAATGTAGAAGTTCTTTTAACCAACTTTGAATTAACCAGTTTGCCGACTTAACTACCACTCTCCATTCCTTTTGTAAATCATACCAATTGATGTCCACAGCATATGACATGCTCATGGACTACTAGGCTGCCACTCTCTGGCCCGCCCACATATTTGTGCTACTTCAAAGTGAGCTGTATACTTACTAAGAGTAAGTTGTGATTGTTAGTGCCAAACCTGTTAGTGCCAAATGTGTGTGACATTGAAATTATGACAATCAGTATAAACAAACCAATAAAATACAAGTTTGAAGAGTTCTGGTTTCTGTGGAATCTAAGTTGCATACTTTAGAAATACTCAATTAAAGTGAATTGCTTATATAGCTCTTGCCATATTAGGTGTGGATAAGAACACTGAAACATGGGGTGTGATTAGGGAAAGTTTTCTCTTTAAGTTGCTTCACAAGTGTCTTAAAGAGTTTTGCTCCACATTAAAGAAAATGAAACTAAAACTTGAGGATGATACATGACTGGTTTGGGAAAGAAAATGCTGTGGAACTCTGATCATCTGATCCATGCTTAATAAAAAGACCTTAACTCCACTGAAAAGATTGGCAAATGAACATATATTTGTATTTTTAAAGTTAAAATGTTTAAAATGTATGTATTACTTGTATGCCTACTCATTTCAAACTGGGTTTTGATTAACTTAACAACTACTAGTTCCAATCATGTTAGATAAGTAAGCACCTACCTTACCTAGGTTCAAATCAATATTCCATAAATAAGCAACTTTCTCATTTATAAAACTTCTTCCTGGGATTTATAAGGTCAACTAAGGTGGTTGGGGAAAAAAGATTAGGTATCTTAAGGGACAGAAAGCTAATAAAATTGCTGCCACCACAACACAAAGAAAATAATTAATTTTGGAATTTACTAAACAGGGGCATAAAGATTACTTCAATCAAAATGCAGTCAATGCTGAGCCTCCCTTCAAAAACTGGAAAAGAAGAAACATAACGAAAAATAAATCTCTGCAACACAAGATATATGCTTCAGAAAAAAGAGAGAAAGGATCAGAAAAACAGAAACAGAACATGAGGGAGGAAGGTAATGGAGTAAGGGAGGGAGAGAAAGAGGAAGGGAAAGAGAGGAAGAGGGAGGGAGGAGAGGAAGAGAGAGAGCATGAGAACAAGAAAATATCAGAAAAAGAAAGAGAGAAAGAGATAGGGCAGTAAAATGTGTATTCAGATATTCTTAAAGATCCTACCTGGTCCTCAATTTTTCTGTTTTTGTTTGTTCTGCTAGAAACTCATTTATTTATTCAAGACTGGGTACAGGAGTTATTGACCTTTTCAGTAAAATCACTGTTAACATTTTTAATGGAGCTCTGAGCACCCAAATTATAAATCATCTAACATTATAAGGAAATTTACAGTTTTGTGAGCCATTCCTTATTGTCTCATCAATCTAAAAAAGCAAAAGGGTCTATCTTTGTCATAGGTTAGGTTCTCTGGAAAATAGTCCCTGAGGTGGAGATTAGCATGCTGACAATTTATTAGAGAATGTTGTCAGGGTCAGCCATTATGGAAGGGAAGAGGAGGAAGCAGGACTAGATAGAGGGAGTAGTTGGACTGTGGTCCAATTACAGAAAGGTCTACCAAGGGATATAAGACTTTATACTACCTCAATATCCCCCTCAATGATTAGATATAGGCTACCAAAGGAAGGAGTATGATGGTAGGAAATTGAGGGCAATTCCCAGAGATAACTGAGAGCTGAGAGCTGTCAACTGGCAATATTCTGAGGGCAAAGTCCTTCAGTCCTGAAGGCCACCTAGCATCCATGACAGTCTTTATGTTCTACTTTGGGGTCAGTGTGGCTTAGTGGGGAAATCATAGTCACTGGAGATAGACCCAGTTTCCAGTAACTTTATCATGAGCCATGTGGTTTTAGACATGCTATTTCACTTCTCATCGTCTGCTTCCTCATTTTAAAATGCAGGGGATAATATCTACAACATGGATTTGGTGTGGGTGGGGTAGGATAAAAGGAGTTAATGTTTATAAAAGACTGGCAAGTAGTAGATGCTCAATAAATATTGGCTTCGTCCTACCATTTTCCAATGGGCCAAAGTGCTTTAAATAAACAGTACATTTTTCACCTGGGTAATTTTCTCTTTACACGCTCCCTATTCCATTTGCCATTTGGAGAAGAGAAACTAACAATATTTTCCAAGCTATGTAATTTAACATGCTACTTTTTATGCTCCTAAAGAAGCAATTTTTTTTTAAGATTTATTTATTTCACAGAGAGAGAGAGAGACAGCGAGAGAGGGAACACAAGCAGGCGAAGTGGGAGAGGGAGAAAAGCAGACTTCCCGCCGAGCAGGGAACCCAAGGCGGGGCTCGATCCCAGGACCCTGAGCTGAAGGCAGATGCTTAATGACTGAGCCACCCAGGCACCCCAAGAAGCATTTTTTCTATGAAGTTTTTCTAACTAAAATAGATTTCATTTATTTCAGGGAAAAAAAGAGCAAAATAAAAGAAATAGCCTTTTTTTTTTTTTTTTTAGTTCACTGAATCAGAGAGAGATTGAAAGAGAGATAGAAAAAGAGTATTTCTGTTACCACCTAAGATGTTTTATAACCTCCTTCCCTGCTCTTAAATATCTAGGGCTTCTGGCATATTACCCCACTCAAGCAACATTCCTTCCTCAAAGGAGTTTTTGTCTTTTAGACCAATGGTGGCTAAGCCCTGCTGAACTTGAAACAGATATTACAATAGTTCTCAAAGTTTGGCCCCTCAGTATCAAACTGTAATGGGAGACTGTGAGAGATGTAAATTCACAGGTTGCAGCCAAGATCTATTGAATCAGAACCTCCAGAGGTGGTACCTAACAATCTGTAGTTTAACAAGTCTGCCAGCTGACTTTAATACACACTAAGGTCTTAGAACTACTGGAATAGTGTATCAATCAGTGTTCCAGCAGGAAATAGATACTATATTCAAGTTAGGATAACTCAAAAAAGGTTTATTAACAAAAGTACTTATAAAGGTTGGCCAGGGAAGCACAGTAGAGGGTGGGATACCTTGGAGACTGTAACAGCAAAGCTGTTACCATACCTAGGCCTGAAGGGATAACGGGGGTAAGAGGTTACTGGAACCCAAAATGAGAGGATCTGGTGGAGATGATCCATTGAGAGGAGCTGAAACCTCTGGCACATAGACCAGGTCCCACAACAGGGAGCTTTTTCCTTCCTGTTTTCTGTTGGAGTTCTCGATTGGCTGAATCCAACCAGAAGCCAGATGGCAATGGGTCCCAAAAAGGTCAGCCTCCCAGAATGGAGAGCAGGATGGGGAAGGGTGGAAGTTAATCTAAAATGGACAAATGAAGAGATCTAATACAAGTAATATATCCTAAATGTCAATATTAATTTTTATTCATTTAAAAGTTCTGCTCCCTTAATTGTAGCTTTTCCAAACAGTTATTTCTAACTTACTTTAGAAGTACTTGTCTTGTGACTCCCAGCAGGTATGCCTTACTTTTATTTTTTAAAATTATTATTGGCAAGACTCTGAAAAATATGTGAAACTCTTGAGGCTAGTAATAAACTTGGGTTCAGATTGCATCATTTTTCTCTTTTCCTGGTGCTTATTTATCATTATAGGTATTGCTTCATTTAAAAGAGAAAATATGCCTGTGGCAAAAAATGAAAGTATTAGTAAGTCTATAAAGCCATGGGACTTTCTACATGCTGATGGGTATTGGCACAAAAATTTTGGAAACCAGTTTGACACTACCTAAAACACTTGAACCTATACTCACTGCCCTAGCATTTCCACTTATATTTATCCTAGATTGGTTCATATCTGTACAAATAACAAGGTGGCATTGTTTGTAATAACTAGAAAATTAACACATCCTCAAAGTTCATCAAAAGTAGACTGTTAATGAAAAAGCAGCAAAAATAAATTGGCAATATATTCATACCAAAGAATTGCAATAAAAATAAATGAACTGCAGGTGAGCACATCAACATTGGATGAACCTCTCAAATGTCTTTTTACGTGAAAGAAACAAGTCAATAAAGTATACATATAATATTACTCCATTTACATAAAGTTCAGAAGTAGATAAAACCAAGCCAATGTCATTTAGGGATGCATCTATATATGGTAAAATTAACAAGAAACAACATAGTGGTTAATATAAAAGTCAGGATTCTAGTTATACATGGTTATATAGGTGGTTATACATTGCAAAGCTGTTGAAACACAAATAGCCATTTAAATTTAGATTGGCACAAGGGATCAACTGGCACCTTTGGGGTATTTCACCTTGATGAAGGTACACATTTAATGTGTTAACTTTAGATTTTTCTGGTTCTTGGGGTGTTGGGGTGATACCAAATCTTCTATACTTTCTAGAAATGATCTTCCCCTTTGATTGGCAACTATTTCCAATGAATATACTTTACCCTCTTCACTTACCTTATTTTCCTTTTGAAAGCTGACTTTCAGAGAAAGAGCCACACTGATTTCCTACCAGTAGTTAAATAAATCGGCTCAAGTGTAAATATCTTTTTGTTCATGTAGAGTTCTCACAATTATCATAACACAAATTTTTATTATGTAAATTTTCAAACACACACAAAAAAGTTAGAGAACATAAAATGAATCTCCATGCACTCCTCATTCAGCTTCAACAATTACCAACGTTTTTCAAAATGTTTTCTTCTTATAATGAAATTTAGATTTTAATAAACAACACTGACCTTCTCGAGTGCTGGTTTATGTGTAGAAGTAGAATGAACATACTTTGAAATTTAATGGATTTGAAATATGTTTCAGTTCATTGCTTACATCACTTCTGCGATTTGGAGCATTTTTAGTTATTTTTATGTAGTAGAATAAATTGCATTTTTAATAGTATCTCATATGGTTGCCTGAGGTAACACATTCTCGCACTGAATTATAATTCAGTAAGAAAATATATTATTTTTTCCTAAAATCAAACACCAGCATTCTGGATGCAATTAAGATTTAAGGCCTGAAATTTAAAATTATTATTTGGCTGATATTCAACAGTTTCTACTGGGTGGTAGTTAAGATATGATTATCAGAAAAAATTAATTTTCCTCTATTTGTAGACATTCTCACTTTTGTTATATTAACTTTATACCTTTGGGTTATTAGATATCAGATATTGTATTTCCACATAATAATATCAACAGATCTTTTATTCCTCTAAGTCTAAATACTTCTAACTAGTTTCAAGTACAAGGAAGGGAAAGAAATGCTCTACTCTCCCACTGCAGATAGTTATCTTGCAGAAGAATGAAGCAGACCAAATGTGAATCTTAAAAGGAATTTAAAAATTTTAATCACAACAGTGGATTAGGCATAGTAATTACTGAATTGAGCCTATGTATTATATGATAATACTCAGACATTCCCTAAATTTAATTCAGGGGCAGAAGACAAAGGAGCTCTCACAGTGTACTTTTAAAAGTGCAATGAGAATAAAAATAAAGTTGCTTTTTGATTATCATATAATAAATTCTGCTTCATATACACAGTGGTTGCTCATATAAATGATCAAAGAAGGCTGGGGCTCAGTTTTTGGGTAACAGAAATCACCAACACCAAGTAGTCCTACTCACAAGCTTTATCAAGTACCAAACGGATATGAGAAGAGCATCAACAAGGATACCTCTGAGTAATCATGTCCTCCCCATCCTCCCTTCATTCCTCATGAGGATGTATCCAGGTTGGTGGTGATTCAGGTCAATGCCCTGCTCAAGGAGAGGAATATTCTACTCTAAGGGAACCAAAACAGAGGGCTACACTAGACTTTAAGCTTCATTCCTGAAAGGGCCACACTAATACCCATGTGATTATGATTCCATGTAAGACGATAATTCTATTATTCATCAAAATCATGGTGCTCAAGCTGTCCACATTGCAAGGCCTGAAATCTTGCTGAACATTCTAAATGCAAAAATGTCTTTTCTGTGCATATGCTGGGAGTTAGACACATTAGACAAAGAAATGCTACCTGCTGTCACAAATGAACTCCGAACTGTGAAATAGCTCAAACACGATAGAAGTTTAGCTTTTACATAACTTCCCAATTGATAGGTAGCTCTTGTTCATGTGGTGATTCAGGGCTCTGGGCTTGTTCCATTTTGTAGCTTTGTCATCTTCAGCACATGGCTTCCAAGACCATTGTGCCTATTTCATCAAGCTAGCAAATGGGGAAAGGGCTTAGAGGAGTTTTTATGAGCCAGGCCTGAAACTGGCATCCATCACTTCTGTTTCCAGATTCTACTGTGTAGCATTAAGTCACATGACTACCTGCAGCCTTAGTGAATAGCATAGAGAAAGAGGAAATGGGTTCTGCGGACAGCTGGCTATCTTCAACCACAATTATACACTTCCTTCTCTGTGCCTATTGGGTCCAGGTGTTTTCTATTTACCTCTACTTAGGGGCTTTCCGTGAAGAAACTTGGGCATGGCCTGCCAGACAACAAAGTTAAGATATTCATTCAACTTTATGTAATTAGTTCCCCATGGCTTTTGATGTCAAGGACTAATAATATCTAATTCTTCTTGAAGAAATTGTTACATTTAAGGAAGAAATAGAAAGGGCACTAATTTTGGAGAACTAATGTAGCAGCTTAATATTTGCTCATTAGAGTCCATCATTGCCAACAGATTTTGTGATTTGAAATAATTTTCATAATTACTTGACTAAATTCCTCCATGAAAATAAATGGTGACAATTAACTCAAATTTTGCTTTAGGATGTAGATAATTAGTGAGTCTGTGTTTTCCAAATGTCTCTGTCATGAGGGCAGAGACGAGAATTCTAAATTCTCTCCTTGCAAAAGGGCAGCACTGAACTATACACAGAGCTTGATATTCGGAATTATGAAATCTGAACGGCACCTGGACACTCCATTTCCATGTGATTTTAGAACAGTCACTTCACTATTCTGTATAACATGATTCCATTTACAAAATATCTCTTACAGATATGTTCTGAGGATCATATTAGGATGATATCAATAAAAATATTTTTGAAAACTTATAGTCGCTATATGAGTTCTAGATGATATTTCTTTAACTTTTTTTACTTACTATTAAAGATTGGTATAAGGGACAAAAAATGATGCCCTGGTTAAACAGAGACCACTCACTCAGCCTCTAGCAGACCTTATTTTTATGAGGATTGTTTATTTCTGCCTATCTTCTTAGTGCTACTTGCCAGTGCCTTGAAATTGCCTCTGTGCTCAAAGTGTTAGGGATGGTCTTGTTGTCTCCCCTAGGACTCTCCTCCTGGAAATCTGGCTTGTTTTACCATCATGGGCAGAGGAATTAGCTCTCCTGAGTGAATAACCTAAGGCTTCCCTGTGAAGGTGTACAGAAACCCAGGCTCCCTTTTGTGCTTTGAGAGTCGCCAACAAGAATGTGAACTTAAACCTGGAGATACAGGCACATCCAGAAACAAGAATCATTTATCTGGAGTTATTAATAAGAAGTAAAACTACTTCATGCCTTATTGAGTAGAGCTCTATCTATCTCTGGGGAGGAGAATTTAATGATTTTCCTTCTGAGAATCACTTTTCTATTGATCCTTTACATAAACAAATATACACTTTTTGCCTTGGGGAAAAATCAGACCAGAGAAATGAAATGTCTTAATGGACTAATATTTGAAAAATGAATTAAAAATGTTAGAGTGTAACAACTCCTTTTTATGGTTCATAAAATCCCCAATATCCTTAAAAGTATCCATAGTTAATACTTTTAAAAATCTCTGAGTTTATATTGTTACATTAGGTGAAATTTAAATAACTCTAACAAGACTGAAAAAATTTTTTGCTTTTTTTTTTAAATTTAATTTTCTTAAGGAATTAATAACTGGCTTGGCTCAGGAATGTTGAAACTGTTCACAGCATTATAAGTAGAAACTGTGAAAGGAATTGCAGAGCCAAAAAATAATAATAATAATGCAGTAAGAGGAATATTTTGTGTCGATTTTGCCTTTAGCTTTTCCTTCTTAATACCTGCATTACTATTAACTCTCAGTTGGGATAAAGCACTTGCTCCAGCTACTAGAACGCTTTCAGCAGCTGTTTCTTGAACGCCTACTGTGTGCTGGACACTGTAGGTCACCAAGTACATAGTACTAAAGCTACCTGCAGGAACCATTCTAACCTGAAGTTTGAAATTCTTCTTACAACGCTCTCAGGGCAGCATCAATCTTTGAATGTGTTTAATATTGAGAAAAGAAAAGAATGCTTCTAAAAGTGAAAGAAAATATTATGATGCCAAAACTATTGCCCAAATTTTTCCTAAAAAAAAAAAAGAAAGAAAGAAAGAAAGAAAAAGACAAGGGAGGGAGGGAGGGGGGATGGATTCAGAATTTTTTTAAAAACTGCTCTGAGAATTGTGTCCTTTATCCACTGATATTTTTGAAACCAATATTATTAACCATCAACATCATTATCTAAATAGCTTTCATAAAAGTTAATAGTTTAGAAATAACAGCTGACAGTTAAATGTCACAATGTGAATTACAGAACCAGTGTAGACTTCTGATCTTTTCTTTCTCAAGCAAACTACACCTTTCCCGTTGAAAGGATAAGAAAAAAGATACACTTCCAACAGGTACATTTTTTTTCCCCTTTAGGCAAAATGTCTCATAAATTGAGATTCATTGAAATGTATACCTAGATTTTGGTGTCTTCATGAACTATAAAGGCCTAAGATTATTGCCTCAAAAAGGAAAAGGAAATTAGTTAATTCTGACCTTTTTAGCTGTGACTTCAATTTTCTGTGATTTTTAATTTCATTATGGAGGATTATATTGAAAATCATCCCAATATCCATTACACATTTCAATATCCATAAATTATGCTATTTCAGATCAGTTGCTAATGTGTTTATCTTCTCCTCCTTGATATCTCTAATCAGTTGCCTTACAAGACTTATCAGCAATACTAACAATGAGTCAAGGTCATGTATTATCAGTCTCTGTCCCTGTAATCTAGTTCTGAGTGAGACAAGAAATCTTCAGGAGACCAGAACAAACTGCCCTCCTCTCAGTGACTCCTGCTTTTCTTCTCATATTGGCTGTCCCCTGGAGCTTAGTAGAATGGATTCAGCCTTCTGTATGGGAATGTGATCGAGTTGTAGTACCTGTCACTCATTATTCAGGAGGTTATCTATCTGGCCACAGTGTTTCCCCATTTTTCTCACCATTCCATGTACTTCCCATCAAAACTGGGCCCTTGGCCAGGCAGGAGATTATTCCTATATGCAAGAGGACACTTTTAAAATCAAGGCTATGCAAGCTGAAATCTTCACACCAGGCAGGGCTCTGTGAAACTGCATGAGAGCATCTTCCAATGTCGATGACTAAGCTCTACTATTATCCCCTAAGACCTGCATGTTTTCTAGTACTTGTATTGTCTTGTATGATGGGCAGGGCTATAACTGATATTTAGATATAGCTTGCAGGTATCACCCACTTTATATTTGCAATGACTAATTCACATAGGGTTGGGTACTATTTCAGTAGGAAAAACATAAATAGTTTCAATGCCTGGGGCCCAGAGAGAAAACTTATGGTAAGAAAAGTCTGACACAATGAGTGGTATTCTGTGATAAGGTCTGAAAATTAGAGAGGGAAGATAATCAAAGCACCCAGGGGTGCCTGGGTGGCTCAACTGGTTGAGCATCAGACTCTTGATTTCGGCTCAGGTCATGGTGTCAAGGTCATGGTACAGAGCCCCCTACCTAGGGCTCCATGATCAGTGAGGAGTCTGCTTCTCTCCCTCTCCCTCTCCCTCTCCCTCCCCCTCTGCCCCTCCTCCCTTTCTAAAATAAACAATCAATCTTTTTTAAAAATCACCTGGACCAAGTCCTTCCCCTAGCGTAATAGCTCCCAGGGAGAAAATATGTTATGATTTTAAAGTGAGAGCAGCACCTTGAGGTCCAACACTTAAACTGTGTAACACAATAGAGAGGGGAGCCTTTTCCTTTCCTGTCTTGAAGCAGCCTGAAGAATTGCCCTATCACTCTCAGTTTGGGAAGCATCTGTGGTCAGCATGGGAAGAGTTCACAGTAGCTATGATTAGAGGCAAAAGGCACTCTGTTCTCATTCATGGGTATGTTTAAACACTCCATGGGAAGTTCTAATAATTATGGCCTGTGAAGAGTGGATTGAGCCAAGATGATTCATCCATTAGCCTGTCCCCCCACCCCATTTCTACACATTCCCATTTCCAATGATCTTGTCCTCCACCCAGCCTTAGTCACCTACCCTACTGATCAAGACCTTCTTGTCTTCTTGTCCTTGTCATTAGCAATAACTGCTCTCCTGTAGTGGACAATGAGCTCTCTGGCTTTTATTTAGGACTAATCCCTTCACAAGTACCATTTTCACCTGCTCTAGAACTCTGCTCTTCCAGTGACTATCCCTCTTTTCTGCATTATCAACTTTCCCCTCCCAATTCAGCATATACAAAATCTCCAATCAAAAAAAAAATTACATTCTACTCTTTTAACAGTAGATCCTTTTCAGCTGCTACCACATTCTCTGCTCCTCTTTATGGTTTACATCTTTTAAAAGCAATGATGTCCATTTCCTCATATAACACTTTTTTACCCCAGTCCAGTCCCCATCACTCCACAAAACTGTTCTTCTCAATTCACCAATGACTTTCACGTTACCAAACACTGAGGTCAATTCTTAACCCTCATTTAACTTGGCCTCTGACTGTCATTTGCCATTATTGCTTGCTGTCTCCTTCTTGGAATACCTCTGAACTGTTTGTTGCAAGGCATTGTTCTTTTTTCTTCTTACTGCTTCTTATCAGTCTCTTTGTTTGGTTTTTCTCCTCTTCCTGACACCTAATGTTAAGAGAATTGTCTTCTGTTTTCAGTTGTCTTTTGTTTTCTATATTTATTCCCAGGGTTCTCATTCTTTCCCAATGGCTTTACATACCATTTATATGCTTAGCCCCCAAATTCATATCTCCAGCCTAACCTTTTCCTTGAGTTTGAGAATGTCTATTGGCTCAGTATATACAATGTGTAATAGACACCTTAAACTTAGCAGGTGCAAACTGCATTCTGGATTTCCTCTCCTCTCTTCCCTAAACTTGTTTTTTCCTCAGAGTTCCCCATGTAATTAAATGTCACTAAACAGAACCACTATTCATGGGTCAAAGTTCTGCTACAAAGACCAGCAGAGACAGAGGGATGTAAGTGGTGGTTGCACCCTCCAGTTTATTTATTCATATTCGAAGCACCAGCTTCTTAATTACTCTCCAGCCATATGTTACGCTTCTAATTAATGGCCACATCTGTGGAAGAAAACAAACACTTTTCCACAATGTGATAATGCTAAATCCTCCTTGTTTTATAAGCAATCAATTGTATGTCATGGAACTAATTCGCACTGATCACTATTTTGTTTTTGTGTAGCCTGTGTTCTGCCTAAAACATGTGACCAAGTGATAAGTTATAGCCCAGATAATTAAGGAACAAGTAATTTAAATAATGATTTATACTAAGGAATTATAAATGACTCCAGGACATGTTCTGAACAGTTTTGGTTTTTTGTTTGTTTCTCTCTTTTTAATGTTTCCTTTTTAGTTCTCTGTCAACCCATTTACTGAAGTTTTGTTTTTCCATTTGAACTTTTCCACTTAGTATACATTTCAGTCAGAACCCCTGAGGAGTCTTAGTTCCTCTTAGCTCTAGAGGTTATTCTCAGGACAAGTCAGTTTGCCATTGTATTTAAAAAGGTATGTATTTATTTATCAGCCACCTTGTTACTTAAAGGATTTGAGAGATGTTAATCTAAAAGTCTGTGAGGACCATACTGGTCATGAGGGCTTTTTGTGTGTATATTTTTTGTTTTGTCTACTGGCTCTGCTACTAGCTTTTAACATGTTAAATAGTATTTTGGTCTGTTCATCTGCTGCATCAAAGTAATGACAGACTCTAAGCAGCAATAAACAGAAAATTAAGAGCTTGAAAAGCATCTGGAAAATATGTAACACTCTAGATATGCAAAGCTTAATCTTCTGATGAAACTGGAAGAGAAATAGTACCTTAGAAATTTTCCCTATTTATTTCATTTTGATTTTTACTCTGTGACATTGAAGAACTAACCATACTTCATATGTAAGCCAAAATGAAAACCCTCGCATATTTATGGATATTGAAGCCTAGCTAATTTTCCTTTTACTTTGCTATGTTTATTAAACAACATGTTAAATTTAACTTAACCAACTTTATACAGCAGGTTTCTATGTAGAATGAAGAATTTCAAAATGTGGAAAGGAGCAGTTTCTTTCTTCAAAGAGCTTAAACCAGATAAAAGGATTCACATTAGTAACTATAACATGTTGTATTTCTACAAAAAAACTTAGTTCAGGCCTAAATATTTCTCCAACTAGACTCTATGTATTATCAAGAATCTTCTAGTTCCCTATATCTTAAGTTTTCTTTCGTAATTTTTAAATTATTTGGAAATATTAATAGAGTACTACTTCAGAACATTGGGATGACTTTCCTGTAATCAAGAACTACTATAGACTTAAAATATGTCTGTGTTTGAGTTTTTGATCAAGCCAGTACCCTAAACTGATAGGTTTTTAAAAAAGATTTTAATGCATTGATAAGACTGTCTGGTTGCTGCTAATTTCCTAATGTCAAAGTGATAGCAATAGCCCAAAGTTTGATGAATACTCAGACTGAATTATTCTCCTAGTTTAAATACAAAATTTCTCTTCCAAAGTGATAATTCATAATTGAAAGATATATCTTAATTTGACTTCAGCTTTTAAATATATTTTAAAATATGACTTTATGATTTGACACACAAAAATTATTATGGCAGACTAATTTTTTTTTAATGTTGTGGGCTAATAAGACAGCCACAACCAATCATACTAGTAAATGCTAATGATGGGTTTATACAAAATGTTGAATACAGATGATGTCATGGCACATTGTACATATGAATTTTCAGTTATTACAATATAAAAAATAAGAACCACTTGCATCAAACATTGTTTTAAGCACTTTCTATGAATTAATTTCTCTAATATTGTGGTATAGGTAGAATAATAGCCCTTCGAAGATGTCCACATCCTAAATCTTAGAACATATGAATATGTTACATATATAGCAAAAGGGACTTGGCAGAGGTAATTAAGGTTATGGACCTTAATTAAATGGGGAGATTATCTTGAATTATCCAGATGGACTCAATTTTATCATAATGAGCCCTTAAAAGCAGAGACATTTCTCTGGCTGGAAATCAGAGAGAGGCAGCAGAAGCAAAAGAAATTCAAAATATGAGAGAAACTCAGCCCACTATTGCTAGAGAGAGCCACCTGGAGAGGTGAGAAGAAATGGAGACAGCCTATAGGATCAAAGACTGACCCCCAGCTGACAGTCAACAGTAAATGAGGACCTCACTTCTGTTCCTGCAAAGAACTGAAGTTGCCCAACAACCTAAACGAGCTCAGACACAGATTCATCCCCAGAACCTCCAGAAAGGAACATAGTCTTGCTGATTTTGCTCTCATGAGACTCTAAGCAGAGGATTCATTGAGTCTTGCTCCACCCAGAACTCTGACCTAGAGAACCATGAAATACAATAAATGGGTGTTCTTTAAGAAGCTAAATTTGTGATAATATGTTATGACAACAATAGAAAATTAATACAAATTTTTATAGTAGCTTGTGAATTGTTACTATTATCTCCATTTGATATGTTAGGAACCTGAGGCACAGAGAAGTTAAGTAACATACCAAGAACACCCAGTGGTAGGAGAAATGAGCCATTACTTGACAGAGTGTATTAAGGGTTTGTCACAGCCAAAAGAGTAATCTTCGTAGTAGTTAGAAATATATTTTCATTGAAAGAAGATGTAATGTGTGAATTATGTCTTTTGCATATAACCCGTAACAGTTCATTAATAGCAGTATACCAGTAATTATTAGTAAATTTACTAATAAATATTAGTACATTTTCTTCAAAAAATATTTTCAACTTCATATTTATTTTAGAGATGCACAATTAAATTTGTTGGCCTAACTAATGAATTAATGACTAAGGAATGAGAGCTCCTTACTGAATCGAAGACATAATAACTGAAGATAATAATTGAAATAATGGTTTATCATGTTCAAAACCAAAATTAAGTGAATACACAAAGCATAAAACATTCAAATAACACAACAAAGGAAACAGTCAACAAAACAAAGAGGCAACCCATGGAATAGGAGAAGATATTTGCAAATGACACTACAGCTAAAGGGCTGTTATCCTAGATCTATAAAGAACTTCTCAAACTCAACCCCCAAAAAACAAATAATCAAGTCAAAAAATGGGCAGAAGACATGAACAAACACTTCTCCAAAGAAGACATATGAATGGCTAACAGACACATGAAAAAATGTTCAATATCATTAGCCATCAGGGAAATTCAAATCAAAACCACATTGAGATAACACCTTACACCAGTTAGAATGGCAAAAATTGACATGGCAGGAAACAACAAATGTTGGAAAAGATGTGGAAAGGGGAACCCTCTTACACTGTTGGTGGGAATGCAAGTTGGTACAGCCATTTTGGAAAACAGTATGGAGGTTCCTCAAAAAGTTAAAAATAGAGCTACCCTATAACCCAGCAGTTGCACTACTGGGTATTTACCCCAAAGATACAGATGTAGTGAAAAGAAGGGGCACATGCACTCCAATGTTCACGGCAGCAATGCCCACAATAGCCAAACTGTGGAAGGAGCCAAGATGCCCTTCAACAGACGAATGGATAAAGGTGTGGTCCATATATACAATGGAATATTACTCAGCCATCAGATAGGATGAATACCCACCATTTGCATCGACATGGATGGAACTGGAGGGGATTATGCTAAGTGAAATAAGTCAAGCAAAGAAAGACAATTATCAAATGGTTTCACTTATATGTGGAACATAAGGAATAGCATGGAGGACATTAGGAGAAAGAAGGGAAAAATGAAGGGGGGGCATCAGAGGGGGAGATGAACCATGAGAGACTATGGACTATGGGAAACTGAGGGTTTCAGAGGGGAGGAGGGTCAGGGGATGGGTTAGCCTGGTGATGGGTATTAAAGAGGGCACGTATTGAATGGAGCACTGGGTGTTACACACAAACAATGAATCCTAGAACACTACATCAAAAACTAATGATTTACTGTATGGTGACTAACATAATAATAATAAAAAAAAATAACACAACAAATTCTTGTCATAAGAATTGTTGTAAGATTTAAATGTGGTTGAACACAGCATGAGGTTCATTGTTAATTGTTATAAAGTGAGTATTTAAATCTGCTTAAACTTCCTGGATTTTTGGAATATAAATTATGTTAAAATTGTCTCTCTACAAAGTGACTTGTGAGAATTATGTGTAAATATGAGCACTAAAAAGTAGATCTGGCCACAAGAACAAAACCCAGCACATGCTTCTTATAAAGTATCCTTATAAAATTCAAAACTATGTAAACTATATATCAACAGAGGAGACCACAAAAATGATGGTCATTAAAATGCTATAGAGAGGGGGTGCCTGCATAGCTCAGAAGGTTAAGCAACTGCCTTTGGCTCAGGTCGTGATCTCAGGGTCCTGGGATCCAGCCCCGCATCGGGCTCCCTGTTCAGCAGGGAGCCTGCTTCTCCCTCTCCCTTTGTTTGTGTTCCCTCTTTCTCTCTCTCTGTCAAATAAATAAAATCTTTAAAAAAAATGCTGTAGAGAATTAAATGAATTTAATAATAAATTAATAAATATTAACATTAGGTTCTAGAACATGTTATAAATATAAATGTTAATTCTACATAAATAGATAATATTAATTTATTAAATAACATAAATTATATGCATGAAAATATGAAGAATTATTTTCCTATAAAAATATATATATATTTTTAAGGTTTTATTTATTTGACAGAGAGCGACACAGCAAGAGAGGGAACACAAGCTGGGGGAGTGGGAGAGGGAGAAGTAGGCTTCCCGCCAAGCAGGGAGCCCGATGCGGGGCTCGATCTCAGGACCCCGGGATCATGACCTGAGCCAAAGGCAGACGCTTAACGACTGAGCCACCCAGGCACCCCTATAAAAATATTTTCAACTGAAAAAAGTACAGTCATGTCAAATAATATTAGTTGTATTTTATCAATGGAAACATGAAACAAACTTTGAAAAGATTTTCTTTTTATCATTTACTGTCAACTAACACAGTTGCTAATACTCTATTTTAAAATATAAACAATTTTTATATTTCTCATAATGTTATTTGTTCAACACGACTAGAATAAAGATGGTGTATGCCCTACATCTGAAAAATACACAGAACTTGTTATGAAGAGAAGTATTTTGTTGTATGGTATCATTGCAGTATATATAGGCTAGCCTTAAAAGTTAGAAATATATTGGAATATTATTGTTAGATTAAAATTTTATAATAATTATTGTATAATAAACATTTAATAATATATAATAGTAATAATTATAAACTGTATGTTAAAATTGTAAAAATAATTATAATTATAATCATTTGTTACAGGTCATTTACTCAATTTTTGCTTTCTCTATATTTGGCATATCAGAACAATGATTACAAGCAGTTTTATTGCATTCTGAAAACTTTTGGCTAGTTCATGGAACAGTTCTGAAACACTTTTAAAATTACATGATAAAGTAGAAGTATTTCAAAGTAATATAATACACTTCAACTTAATATTAGCAAGTGTTCAGCTAATTTTAAATTTTGAGTATTTATAGACTAGCTGATGAAATAGAAGTAATTTTTCAATATTTTTTGCAATATATTTCAATTACACTAACAAATGTTAACTTTATTTTATTTTACTATTGTTTTGGTGAGGAGCATTGTAAGGTGGAAAATTCTGTGTACAATATGGGGGCAGATTTTTAATTATTTTTCCCTTTGGGGTTGTTGTTATAGTAAGATAACTTTAAAGATCTTATATATTTATTTGTCAGAGAGAGAGAGAGAGAGAACACAAGCAGGGGCAGCAGCAGGCAGAGGGAGAAGCAGGCTCCCTGCCGAGCAAGGAGCCCGATGCAGGACTTGATCCCCGGACGCTGGGATCATGACCTGAGCTGAAGGCAGATGCTTAAGTGACTGAGTTACCCAGGCAACACAAAATAAGTTAACTTTAAATTGATGGCTTTGATAAAGTATTTGAGACATTTAAATTAAATCGAAAAGAGGACGCCTCATTTACCTCTAAACATTTATAAGTTCAGATACATTGTGGCTAAATTAAAATGGCATGGAAACCTAAATTAAAATGGCATTAGTTTTTATACATGATCTAACGTTAAAATCAGGCAAACAAAAAGCAAAAACAATACAGCTCACCTTGTTAAAATTAGTTTCAAATTCTGGAGGCTAAAAGACATATATGTTGCAAATGTATGCATATGTTTTATATATCCTATATATAAATCTACATATACCCTCCCCCCAATAATAACTTAATAGTCACACTTAATTTTAACTAAGTGGCCTCTGGAAGATACAAACCTTCGATGTATAATTTAAATATATTTTTACTTTGGTCTAGATATATAACTACTTCTTTATGTGCTAAAAGTAAGAATGAGCTGTCTTCTGACCATGTATTCAAGTGGTATGGTGTAACATAAATGTGTCTAGAAACCTACAAATAGCATGGGTTTGGCAAACTCCACTTGCTGTTAAAAAAAAAAAAAAAAACAGTTGGCTTATAGCAATATTAGTCCAATTGTTCCAAATATGGTTGTACAGTTCCAAGTGAATTTTTTTTTTAAAGGATCATCCCATTCTTAGGTACTCTAACTTCTTTTAAGACCAACTTCCAAATTCAAGCCAAATAAAGTATCTCTTAAAGTTCAGCTATTTTTCTGTAAAGAACTTGGCTTCTGTTAGGTTTCACCAATCCTTTAACTTCCCTCTCCTAGGCCTTTAATTCCTAGTCCTCTAGTCTTTCAAGTAAAGACAAGGTGATAACATCAGACTTTTTTTTCCTTTTTTATTTTCTTGAAAGAAAAACATGGTTTAAGTCACGTATAGCAACAAGCATTTGTGTCAAACTTCCTGCAATATGGGTTGTTAGTTGCTGGAAGTGGTGATAAAAGGAGGTTGTAGACTTCTTCCTTACATGTCTGAAAATCAAGTGCTCCAAATGTCTGGAATTGGAAATCCAGATAGCAAATGTTGGTGTTGCTGTGTATTCCAATATAATTTTCACTATTTTTTTCCTCCTAATTGTGTAATTCTCTGCAATAAACCACCAGTGTATGAAAAAACAATTGTGAATGAAATAGAATGGTTTTATGAACGATAAAAGTTCTAGAGATAGAAGTTAAATTCATGCTTGCAAAGGAAGAAAAGAAAGTCTTACTGAAATTAAATCATTTAAGTATACTGGAACTATATTATTTTTCTGATTATCATTTTAAAGTGTTCAAAATTTATCTTAGGAATAAGAATATCTGTTATACCTGCCAATATATTTTTTCTATAAAATTTAATACTTGATCTGTTAACTCCTTTATGTTTCACTTGAGTCATCCAAATTATGTTAGTGAAAATTAAATTACTCTAAAATGCAAATTTATTCAGCATTTAATAACTGCATTCTGCTGTCTTTCATATTAAATGATGATATATTGAATGATGAATAGGAATTATTTTTTTTTCTGTTGAGAAATTACAATTTTTCCCTAAGATACAATTTTTAAAGGTTTTTGCCTGGCTTTAAGTGTCACAAACCCTCTTTCCATTTTTAAGATGACAGCCCTCTAATGTTTTACCATCATCTTTTGCCAAGAAAGACTCTAAAGTATTACACAAACTTCTCAGTAATCTTTTAAATAAGTTTCTCTCATTCATACAAAGATTGTCTTATTTACATGAATTATTAAGACAATTCTCAAAATGTGGAATAGTACTGAATCAGTTCTTCTTTTAAAAACATATTTTATAAAATCTAGAATTTATGATCTTCTGAAAGAGAAAAAAAGAGACTATTTGGAAATAGCAGCAATTTGTCCTCTTAGCTCTAAATTTACAAATATTTGATGACTTTGGCTCATCTTGAAGTGTGTTAGCAATTAGAGAAATTCTAGACTCTTCTTTATGTGCTAAAAGTAAGAATGAGCTGTCTTCTGACCATGTATTCAAGTGGTATGGTGTAACATAAATGTGTCTAGAAACCTACAAATAGCATGGGTTTGGCAAACTCATGCTATATTTCATATTCAGATATTTCATAATCACTTATTGTTTTGTAGTATCCCCAATCTCAATGGTGACCACCACAGAGTTCAGAAATATTGAGTCAACTATGAAACAGACCCATATGAGCCTATATATACAAGGAACTAAGAGAACTCCTGGGAAGGAATGTCATTCCAAGAGAAGAAATCAGACGTGAAAAGATTGACAAAGCCTTAGTCACTGAAGGGAAGAGCAAGTCTGCATTTATGCTCTCTGCGTCCCAACTCATATCCTGTAATAATATAATGGTTAATGTCTGAAGGAGTAAAATGGAAACCCCCATTATAGAGTGTAACACAGAACAGGGAAAGAGGCTTTCTCTTTTTGAACTAAATGCAGAGTTTTGTCAACTGCAGGGCTCCAGTGCCTCCCCATGGGGCTGAGCACAGTCTGGAGAGATTGGCATGAGAATTTTCACTCTTCAAGTCCTTAGGGAACCTCAGTGGTGCCTGGAGGAGACTGTTACGCTTCCACGATGTGGAGAACTCCCATGAAGTAAATGTGGTGATGCTCAACTTTAGGAAGTCCGAGCAAAAGAGGAAAGAAACAGGAACCTGACATGGCAGCTGACCCCATGGTGTTGGATTTATGGGAACTCACATGAGGCACTCCCAATAATGCATGAGGAGGAAAAGTCAGGGATTGGGTCTTTCATTAGTAGGCTTAGATAGATTTTATTTATGACCATTCTCTGTGCCTTCCTTATAATAAATTACCAATAACTGTAGGTTGAATGGATGATACAAAGGTAATCTGATAATATTCAACAGAAGTGGAAGAAAAAACTGGAATATAAAAGATCAACTGCAACGCTTATTTGTATGATTCTCCATTGGCTTACCTATTCTGTTTTTAGGATTTGAATGTTTGAAAGACAAAATTAAAAGGATGCAATTTTCAATCATCTGAACAAAACTCTCCCATCTTGTAGAATTTAAACGTTAATTTTGTCATAGTAAAGTAAAAAAGTTTTAAAAATTAAAGTACATGTTGTGAAAGAGCTCTTGTTTTTCCATTTTATACCTAGGATGATCTTCTAAAAATGAGGAATATATATTTACTTCTTAATCAGGATAATTTCCTGATTATCAAATTCTGAATATAAAGATTTTACTTTGTAGTTCCTTTGCTCTGTGACAAAGTTTAGTGAATTTTGATGTTTAAAAAATATCCTTAAAAAGATGAATATGATGTCAATAATGAAGAAAAATGATGCATTATCGAAAAATATCAACACTACATGCTTTTGCAGCTGCCATACCAGCTTTTTCAGCCCTACAGGAATAATCCCTGATGAAATAAATTAATTGATGTGTGTCTTTGTTTAAAGCCTAATTAGCTTTTGTATGTGTGGGAAAGCTCATGTTGAAGAAATATTATTTCATTATATCACTTCCTTGCTTCAGATCCCTTGGTGACTTTCTACTACCACCTGTTGTAAGTTGGTTTCCTCAGTTTAACAGACTTGGAAACTATGTTGCTAAGCAGGAGTTTTATTGAGGAACAATTTTAGGATCTATGCCAAAGGAAAGGAAGGGGAAAATAGAATTAAGCAGAGGGAGAAGTGAAACTGAGAAGTTGTCTCAGTGGGGTCTCAGCTAAGGAGTTCCGAGGTTGGGTTAACACTTTTGAGTTGTCCTCAGTTGGGGTCAAGGAACGAGGCCTTATCCACCTGCATCAATCAATCATGGAATGTGGGACAATGTGGGAAAGAGGCATAACCTTGGACAAGATGGCTTTTTCCACCTGAGGAAATCCTCTGAGGGGGCCAAAAATGGATTGCTAAGGGCTTTCTGTTGACAGCTCTTCCAGCAGCTGGGGAAGTTAAGTTATTTATTCTTTAAGGGGGATCTGGGCTTCACACTACATTATCTACATACCACCCACTAGGATGAGATCATAACTCATTAATATAGCTCGCAATCCCAGGCCAGATCCAACCTACCTTTCTAGATTTATTCTCTGCTATTATTCCACTTCCACCTTGAGTGCCAATCAACTCCCCTGCTCTTGTATGGCTCTATGCTCTTGAAAACAATAACCCAGGCACACTCTTTTCCCACACCTCAAAACCCCATATACTCCCTTAATCAGAGTTAATGCTTCTTCTGTGCTTATACCATTAGCATTTATATCATATTATTATCTATTTACTTATGAAATCCTCAAAGGAAGGTAGCTGCCTTTCATTCACATTGTACAACCAACACTTAACACAAAGCCAAGTATGCAAAGGTCCTATAAACATTGAGTGACCAAATGAATAATGAATGAGCAATAATTCACAAGACCAGAGGGAAGGCAGATGTCATTTATTCCCAATTTATTAAGGGCAGAAATCAAATCTAATAGAACAACATTTACTCCAGTCCTGGTATGTGTCAGAAACTGTTTGGATTTGTGGAAAATACAAAATAAATGAGAGATACATTCTTTGTCTTTAAGGCTCCCATGACCTATTTGAAGAGATAGAAAACAAAAAATATAGAAATTAAATGGCACAACATAAAATAGTATTTAATATAAAAACACATGAGAAATCATAGACAGCCCACCTATTTAAAGATTTACTTATTTTTGAGAGAGAGAGCACATGAAGGGGAGGGGCAGAGGGAGTGGGAGAGACAGTCTCAAGCAGACTCTGTACTGAGCCCAGAGCCCAACGCAGGGCTTGTTCTCAGGACCCCCGAGATCATAACCTGAGCCAAAAACCAAGAATCAGATGCTTAATCAACTGTGCCACCCAGGAACCCCTTGGACAGCTCACTTATCATAATTGGGTGTGTTACAGAAAGTTATTTATGAGGTTTTTGTCCAGAATTCTGGACACATCTTCTCAGGAAACTGTATTTAACATACTAATCAATTTCCCTAGACAGCCTATATAATTCTGTTTACTAAAATTAAAATAAGCCTTAGTATTAACAGTGATATATATAATGTAGTAGCACTTATTGTAGCATTTTTTTTGTATGTCAAATTCAATTAATTGATTAATATGTTCAAATAGTCAATAATTGTTTTGATAAGCATTCACCACATGACAGGCAGTGGGATATAGCTGTGAAGAACTCAGTAAGTTTCTTATCATCATGCAACACACAGTCCTCTGGGCAAAGAAAACATTGAACAGGACTCATAATCAAGGGAGACAGTGTTATGAAGGGAACTGCAACATGCTATGGTAGCACTCAACAAGAGGCTAGGACTTATATAAGGCAGCGTTAGACTGAGGTCTTCAGGGCAAATTAGATGTAAATTAGAGCTTAGAGGGAAGAAGGAGGAAGGGTGAGTTCTAAGTAGTGGGAAGATCATGTATAAAGGTCAAGACATGGGAGGAAATATGCACATAGAGCCCACTTGAGTAGCAGATAAACCTGCAATATGGCTAGAGTACTGGAGATAAAGTGAAAGAAAGCTACATGTTGAAAAGATATATAAAGGTTACATCTTGGCAAGCTTTGTAATGAGATTGGTCTTTGTCTTAAATGTCATGGAGAGTTAAAGGTAAGCAGTAATACTCTCAGATTTGCATTTGTAGATACTCTGGAAGCAGTGCAGGGGAGGGGCTGTAAGGGTCAAAAGTGACAGCAGGAAGACAGGTGGCTAATACCGCCAATGAAATTGCACAGTAGCTTGGCCTACGGAATTGGCAATGGAGATGGACTGGAAGACGATGGTAGCAAGTCTGTAGAATGAATGATGATTTGAGACTGATGAACTGTGGGAAGTAAGGGAGAAAGAGGAGCTAGGGATGCCCAGGACCCTCTAAGTTCCAATAAGGTATGCCTGCAGCATACCTGTTTCCTCACCTGATCCAGGCAGTGTGAAAGGGGTTTGATTCTGTCCCTGTTTAGGCACTGGTCACAGTGCAGGAAAGGAGTCCCTGGGCAGGTGGCCGCAGCAGAGGCAAGGGTAGTAAGTGAGCTGCTGTAAGCAAAGCAGCCTGAAGGAACAGAGTGAGTCTGGGGGGCCTGTATCCAGAAAGGAGAATTCCTGGTCATGCCAAAACAGAAAACACAAAAAGAAAGAGAAAGAGGGGGTGGGGGTGTTGGGGAGGAAAGAGAGAGCAAGGAAGGAGAGGAGAGGGGAGGGATGGGGACAGGAGAGGAGAGGGGGGAAAAAAGAGCTCCTGACATCTGCAACTGATCTTATTTTCACAGGTAGACCTTAATGTTATTACAAGCTGGTCTCACATTCACAGCGAGGTCATTTTATTCTCCTGCTGGACATAAACAATTTCTAACCTCAGATGAGGTCACCCTGAGACAATGATAAAATGAAACAGAGCAAGACCACTTCATAATTTTGTCTAAGCACAGACAAAAAACACGGTTATTGTGTTACCCACAAAACACCCAAACAGAGAAATGCTCTCTTTTTCTAACAGCATCCAGTCTAGGGCAAACTATTCTTCCTTATACCTTCTCTCAAATCACTCAATCCAAGCCCAAATCCTTTAGCAGATTCTTTGTAAATCCCTCTTACTGAGGTGCCCCATGGTTCCCCAAGCTGTGTGTTCTTTCCCACTGCAACGAGTAATAAACCCAACTTGAACAAGGTGGTTCCTGGTGGTCTTTGGCTGAAGGCATTGACAGTAGTAAGTTAGGAATTCATAAACTGTCAACTGCTTCCCTAAATGTGATGCACTGGCATTTTAGTACTGTATAATGGGACGCCACAGGCACACAATAAACATTTGCTAGCAAAAAAGTAAGCATTTACAGAAATGAAGAAAAGACCACTGCAATAATCCACCTGCTTGCAATCCTTTCTGACCATTCTCTTGGTCTCAAATTTTGATCTAATCCTACACTGAAAAAGAAAACAGGGAAAAAATTAAAACAAAAACAAAAGCACAAGCCCCAGAGGATTTATGAGTAATGCTACTTCAGTCACAACAGTCTTTATTTTTTTCCTTTGCTTTGATTTTGCTCAGGGAACTTTTAGCTTTACTCATCTTTAATTACCTTAATTTCATGCTTAACTCTTGCACAGAAGAGATCTGTTTGTAATTTCAGATGAGAGAAAATGAAATTCCCCTCAGCAAAGTCAAATTTTAAAATTCAAGAGGAAGAACAATGTGCCAGCTCACAAAAAGTATCAACTTTACATTTCAAGGTAATTCAGCAGTAATGCAGTATTAAAGAGCTCAAATTCTGTTTTGAAAACAAAACAAAGCAAAATAAAATTCAACAGTGAGAGAGATCCGTTTGGTTCTCTCTCTTTTTTATTGTGGTAAGAACATTTGACATGAAATATACCCTCTCAACAAATTTTAAAGTGTGCCATATAGTATTATGAAGCACAATGTTGGAAAGCAGATCTCTAGGACTTAATCACAACTGGAACTTTATGCCTGTTGAACAGCACTTTCTCCCTTCCCTCCCCGCCCCCCAACTTCTGGCCACCACCATTCTACTCTCTGCTTCTATGAGTTTGTCTATTTTAGGTACCTCATGTAAGTGGGATCATGAAGTATTTTGTCCTTCTGTGACTGGCTTATTTCACTTAGCACAATGTCCTCTACTTCATCCATGTTGTCGCAAATGGCAGGATTTCTTACTTCTTTTTTTAAAGCTAAATAATATTTCACTGTATGTATACACTACATGTTCTTCATCTATTCATTAGTTTACAGACACTTAGGTTGTTTCCACATCTTGGCTGCTGTGCATAATGCTTCAATGAACATGGGAGTACAGATATCTCTTTGAGATCCTGATTTCAACTCTTCTGGAGACCTAGAAGTGGGATTGCTGGATCATACAGTAGTTCTATTTTTAGTTTTTCAAAGCACCTCCATACTGTTTTCCACATGGCTGCACCAGTTTTTTATTGTGGTAAGAAAACCAATCCTTGTCAACAATTTTTTTTTTTGATTATCAACAATTTTTTTTAATAATAGCCATCCTAATAGGAATGAAGTAATATATCTCATTGTGGTTTTGATTTTCATTTCCCTATGATTAGTGATGTTGGACATCTTTTCATATACCTGTTAGCCATTTGTACATCTTCTTTGGAGAAATGTCTATTCAAGTCCTTTGCCCATTTTTAAATCAGGTCATTGATTGATTGATTGATTGCTATTGAGTTAGAAGAGTTCCTTATATATTTTGGATATTGATCCCTTAATAACTATAAGGTTTGCAAATATGTTCTTACCATTCCATAGGTTGTCTTTTCATTTTCTTAATTTCCCTTATGCTGTGCAGAAGCTTTTACTGTCTCTAGAAAGTGGGTTATTCAGGAGATATTAATATTTTTCTTTAGTTTCTTATATTTTTCAAATGTTCAAAAAAGAACAAGACTCATTTTGTAATTAAAAAGAAAATAATAATAATGCATAGCAATTAACACAAGCCAACTCATGAAGCTAAGTAGAATGGAAAATGTGGTAATTGTGTGAGCCTTGATAAAGGTTATTTGAGGGAAAGGGGGAGATTTGGACTTACCATATATGGTTGTGTATATAAATCATGTTCACCAAGACCTTCCCTTTTTCTACAGTTTATTTGCTGGTAATTAAGCCAATGGCTCCAAGACCAAGAAACCACCTCCTGAAGCTTCTGATAAATTTCAGTTTGCCAACTTAATTTTGAGTTTGAGAAAGGAAGTAATGAGAAAATGGAAATATGCAGAAAGTTACCAACTCTTGTGCATTATGGATGATAACATTTAGCAGTTTCTATGAGAGGCAAATACAGAGATCATATTTTGCATTTTTAATACACTTCCTATATTTGTTGAAAAAAACTAGTATAAACAGATGCATCTCCCTAATGAGGATGCTACAACTGATACTCCTCTGTACTGTGAAGAATCCAAAATTTTATGAAGAATACAGAAAACATTGCTGAGGGCAGAGACATGGTTTTTTTAGAACCACAGCTAAGTTTCTCTTTCATTACTGATATATGAATCAGATTAGGACTGTGATACTGAGGAATAACATAACTAATAAAGCAATGCTTAGACTGCATGGAATAGAGGATATCACTGTAGGGCTACACGCTTTGTAATTCAAAACTGGAGATAATGTTGGGCACAGTGATGTTCATTTTGTAGGACTGTATACCAAAACAATGACATCCTAATTGGGACATGTCTGCACTCTTGTGCTTTTCTATGTATTTTGTCAGTGATTTTTTCCACCATATTTTCTAGCTATACAACAACTTAACCTCAAATTCTCAAAACTCCTTTTTATCTTCTTTAAATATTTATGTAGTATTCAGCACTTTTTGGAAAGCTATGAGTCTATATCAAACAAATACAGGGTTGTAAGCTAAAAGTCTGCAAACCACTGTCCAGGGGGATCAATTCAGAAAGTAGTATGTCTTTATATAAATTGGAAAAGCAACATGACTAACTTGTTACTGAAGGCTAAAGTGATGTTGATGTCAGACCACAGAAAATCTTAAGGGTGAAGGGTATTACAGAGGCACAGATGCAGTGAATCATCCATATTCAAATGAAAGCTTCTAACTTATGTGTAACTAATACTTTTTGAGAAGGTGGCAAGAGGTTTGGGGATTTTTTTGTAGCTTCTGCCCATTCAATGTTCTCTGCAACCATCTGCCAGTAAATAATGATTAATTCTACTTGACGTGGGTATCACAACTTGATCAGAATTATAAAATGATACATATCAAAGTGGAAAGATAAAATAACTACAAGAATTAATAAATAATCCAATTCCAAAGCTGAAATAAAGTTGAAGACATTGGAAAATTTTTAATCTGATACAATCAAAATCTAAACTTTCACTTATTTCACTCTACCAAGAAAGATATTATCTTTGTTGTGGGCTATTCCTGCAGGACCCAAGTAAAGACTGGGTGTGTGAAACCAGTGAACCTCTCTCTCCAGGAGCTGTGTGCATTGACTGAAATACTTGGAAATGGAGGGACCTTCTGGTAGAGGACACTGGTTATGGTGGGAGAGAGGAGAGCATGTCTATAAAAGAAACCAGCATAAAAGCAGACATCTGGTACAAGAAGCCAGACCCAGAAGCAGTATCTGAGTTCTAACATGAGAGTTGCTCCAGGTTTTATGAGGTTATTGGTATTTGCGTAGATCATACCTTGGCATGCTGGCTGTATGTGTGTTCTGGAGGTGATGAGTATTTGTAAATCAACAAAGTTTAACACCTCAACATGGAGACTAGTGCCCAGGAAAACTGCACGTTTCATCTGCTTATGGTGAGTATAGGAATTCGAATCCATTTCTCAGCTAGGTAATGAGGCAGGGAAGAAGTGGAGTGAGAGGAGGTGTCTTCCCAATTCCAAGAGCTTTCTATCTCGGGAGGAGGCAATCTTTGACAAAGGACTATAGGAAGATAGCATTGAGAACCATTATATCCATACTATGAAGACATTATAAAATGAGAATTACAGTTTACCAATTGATTTACTTATACATGATAATACAGAACAACACATAAATCATTTCTAATATTGACCTCATTTCTTCCAAAAGACTACCTATAACATTTAGGTACAAATTTCAGAAAAATAATAAAACACCCCATGTAACCACCACCTCCCTTAAGAAATGGAATATACCAAATATAGTGTTTTCTTGTTTTACTTTTATTTTATAGTATAAGTATAGTATCAAACTGGATATGTTCTTCTCTACTTGTAGAGAATACTCCTAAGAGAGTAGGAGTTATTGCTGCACCAAAGAGTTGTTAAACATGCAGAAGGGAAGGAAAATGTTTCTGAGGAGGATGTGCTGATTTCCACTCCCACTTGTACTCCAAGGGTACTCTTGTTGCCCCACATATTTTTCAACACTGGCTACTGTAAGATATTTCTTTGTTCTCCTGGTTTGTTGGAGGTGGAATGGTATTTTATGATGACTTTATTTTGCTTCTCCTTGATTACTAATATAATTAAGCATCTTTTGATTTGCTCTTGAACCATTCATGTTTCCTCTTCCATGAACTGTCTTTGTCTTTTCTCTTGGTTTGACTTTTTATGGTTGATTTAGAGAAGTCTTTGCTATGCTCTGATTCTAGTCTTTGACAGTTATACATTTTGCAAATAACTTTCTCCCAGTAGGAGGCTTGTGTTTTTATTCTCCTTATGGGGTCTTTAATGATAATCAATGCCAGATATAAATTTTGACATATTTTTCAATCTTTTCCTTTATGTTCTGTGCTTTTTAAAAAGGTCTTAATGAAATCTTTGTGTTAATCAGAGGCATAAAAATATTCTCCTGTATTGTCTTGTAAACATTTTAGAGTTTTGCTTTCCACATGTAGGTCCATCTGGAACTGAATTTGGTGTATGGTGTGAGTCATAGTCCTAGTTCATTTTTTTTTTCCATCTGTAAAACCAATTTATTAAACAGTCCATCTTCTCTCCAATGATCTGTCAAGACAAATATCAAGCTTCACATGTATGTGGTTCTGTTTCTGGACTATCTTGTTTCATTGCCTCATTTCATGGGCCATTATGGCACTGTCTAAATTATTAGGTTTTTGTAAGTATTGTTGCCTCATAGCACTAGTCCTGTCATTCTTTTTTTATTTTTTTTTAAGATTTTACTTATTTGACTGAGAGAGAGAGAGCACAAGCAGGCAGAGCTGAAGGCAGAGAGAACAGGGACCCCAGGATCACAACCTGAGCCAAAGGCAGACGCTTAACTGACTGAGCCACCCAGGCGCCCCTAGTCCTGTCCAAAATATTGGCAGTTTCCTCCCAATATTTCAACTCCACATTGAGATGTCATTATGTTATTATTTTAAATAGTCAATGTCATTTAGTTTTCTCCTCAGCTTTACCAGTTTGTGTTCACCATTATCTCTTGAATTTCAGACTTTGCTTCAGGGATCATTTTCCTTCTTCCTGAAGCATAATTTTAGAATTTCTTTTAATGAAGGTTTGTTATTGGTAAATTCAGTTTTTGTTGTTGCTACTAATGTTTGAAAGCATCTTTATTTTGTTCTGATTCCAAATAAAAACAATTATTTATCTGGGTATTCAATTCGAAGATAATTATTTTCTCTTAAGACTTTAAAGATTTTTTTTAATATTTCTCCAGTTTTATCATTACTGATACAATGTCAGTTCAATTGTCATTCTTGTAGGTAATTTGGAACCATTTAAAATTCATATTTACTCTGGCTTTTTGGTCATATAATTACTATGGATTCCAACTGCAAATTTGTATGGGGACTGTCTACAATTACATAGTTAGGCATTGTCCATGGAGAGATTTTTATCTGTCTATCCATCTATCTATCTACTTCACCTGGAGCCAAAACTGAGGTAAGTATGTTGAGCTTTTCCCTCAGCTTCATCATTTTTTTGCTTGCTGATTTCCAACAAGAGTGCCACTTTTTTAGTTTTGGTCTCCAATATAGCCTTTGGGTCTGACTTCTGTCTCCTGCATGGATAGACCTTCAAAACCCTAGCTTCTCAACCACAAAGGAATTTTCAGATATCTCCATAATAAACACTTGCTCCAGTGCTTATTTATCTTTCTGAATTCATGATTCCTTACAGCTCTGGTCTCTAGTGATTTTCTCCAACTTTCCCAAAAGTTCAGCCATGCTTTTAAAAAGATGTTGTTTACATTTTATCAAGCATTTCAGGTATTCTACACAGGGAATGTTTCTTCAGATAACCAAATCAAATGTGTTGTAGCAAGCAGAAAACTCAGACATTTTCAAACTCCTCTTTAATATCCTTGAATACTCCTTTAAATTCAATATACTCAACTCTTTTCCATTAAGGAGACAGTAAGCTTCTGTTTCAGTTACAGGCCCACAGGCACTTTGCTTCTGCTAACATCTCAATTCAATACCAATTCAATATCCCACCTACTAGTCTTCCTAATCTTTACAACTGTTTACATTGTTTGTTGTTTGTTCACTGACCTCTGCATCCTTCTACTTTTTTTCCCTTGGATTTCTTTGTCTTACATCTTCTATTGACTTCGAGTGTAACTGTTGGAATCATCAGATGAAGTTCAAACTACTGCCCTAATACAGCCTTGGCTCAACAGAGGAAAAATGTATTCAAAAGTGTAAACACAGCATGTGTCTTTCTGAGGTCTACCTGGAAGATGATAAAGTATTAATATTTGGAGTACAATAGGAAATGGGTTTATATTATTTTTGTTCTCTACCTTTTTGAAATGGCACCAGTTTTAGACAATGTTTTCCCCACCTTTCTGTCAGGCCTCTACTTCTGCCACCACCGAGGACTGGTTGAGTGACAGCCAAAAAGTAATAGCACAGAAGACAGAACATGAAGCTTCCAAGAGGAGTGGAGATGTGCTAGTAAGCAGTAGTTGAGGGT
The DNA here is from genome assembly GCF_054177405.1 of Leptonychotes weddellii. Classification (NCBI taxonomy): domain Eukaryota; kingdom Metazoa; phylum Chordata; class Mammalia; order Carnivora; family Phocidae; genus Leptonychotes; species Leptonychotes weddellii. The sequence goes on from NC_138380.1 coordinate 63,314,001, forward strand.
ATATCTGAATACACATGCATGGGCAACGCTACATAAAACATGAGCTGTACAACCACAGGATAAGCTCTACAAAGCAGAGATTTTTGGTGGTTTTATTTCTAGTTCCTAGCACATAGTAGGTACTCAATAAACATTTGTTGGAGGAATAAATAAATAAGTGATAACAGCATTCCATTTGAATTTAAGAGGTTGATTTGTTTTCATACTTTGCTCTGATGATATAGTAATATATAATAATAATATCACAATATAACATCAAAGTAGAAATCAGTTTAGTTAGATTCACTTTTATTTTTTTATTTTTTAAAGATTTTATTTATTTATTTTATAGAGAGAGAGAGAGAGAGCATATGAGCACAGGGTGGGATGGGCAGAGGGAAAGGGAGAGAGAGTCTTAAGTGGACTCACTGAGCTCAGAGCCCCCACTGGGGCTCCATCTCCGGACCCTGAGATCGGGACCCTGAGATCACAACCTGAGCTGAAACCAAGAGTCAGACACTTAACCAACTGTGCCACCCAGGTGCCCTTAGTTAGATTCACTTTTCACTTTTCAAGTTTATTTTGTACAAAGAACACTGGGAAGTTAATAATGTATTATATCCTTGTTTTTCTGCATTATCCATGCCTGAAGTGAGCACAGTCATTGAGGCTATGCTACCCACAACAGACATTAATATTTCTGTGGTAGCAGCTACCACAAGAGCAGACATAGTGCCCCAGGGAAATAATTCACTTCCTTCAGATCAGCCTTGCATCCCAGATACTCATCAGTGAAGAAATGCCCTAGAATATCTCATTTGTTAATCGCCACTCAAAACCCCTCACACTTTCCTCTCCCTCTTATTCCAAGTTTTCTATTATTTTTTCCAGGGTTGCCATCACCCTAATCTTTAAGTAAGGAGGGGCTAATGAATGTATATATATTTTTAATTAGCTGAAAATGTCACTAAGTGTATATGTAACTCCCTTTATATAGTAGGTGTTTTAGAAAGTGAGCTATAATGATAGGTTATTAAGTATATGTTGGATGAATAATTATGTATGTTTTAAGTGTGTTAGGGGAGGTTGCTTTGCAAAATAAATCCCATAGTGAGTTTTGGTAAAATTTAAAATGGACCTACAGAGGTATTTAGAACAGAGAATAATCACCATCTGCTTTAAAAAATCTGGACTTTTATGCTTTGGAATTACCTAAAGCAGGGATATGTCTATAAAACAAACTTAAGTGTTTTTTGTTTTTAAGAATAGCATTTCTGTGTGTGTCATTTAAACAAGTGTTTAATATTGTTAAACAATATTTTCTAAAGAAACCTAGGAGAATCTTGGATTCCTAACCTGGTTCATGTGGTTCTAGGACAGGATCCTTAATTCAGATGCTACTAGGAGCCAGATGGATAAAATAAATGAGTAAAGGAGGCTACTTGTAATATGATAAGGAGTATTTCAGACTGTGGCAAACCAAAAGGTGTATGGTCTAGCTCAAGATTTCCTGTCAACTGTCACCTTATGAAAAAGTTGGCAACTATTGCCAGATCTTGCTTTTCAAGAAAAATAAAAACCAGAATTTAATGTGAATTTTCCTACGTGTAAAGCATTAACAAACAAAACCGCAACACTGCAAAGATATGACCAGGCCATTCACAAAGGAGGAGACCCAAAAGGACAATAAACTTTTGAAAAAGTGAATTTGAAAAAAAAAAATGCATTAAAACAACGAGATTTCATTTGGCCCCATCAGATTTAAGGATTGCCAAGGAGTCCAGCAAAGGGAGCTCTCATTCATTTCTAGTAGCAGTATAAATTGACACAATCACTTTGAAGAGGATTTGGTGATATTCAATAAGATGAAAAATGCACATACTCTATGACCAGCAATTCCACCCCTGGATTTATACGCTAGATAAAACCACACACATTGGTACATTAAAGACAGTATGTGAATATCTGCAGCATCATCAATGAAAATAGCAGAAACTGGAAACAGCCCTAAATATCCTGCATAAAATGTTTAGAAAAATATGCTGCAACACATTCTTACAATGGGATATTTTTAAAATATGCTACTAAGCAAACACAAATCAAGAGGTGAAGGCAGCAATGTACAGGTTGTACAGAAAAGCTTAAAAACCTGGAAAATATATTTTATTTATATATAAATATTTATAAGTAAATATTACAGATATTTAAATATTAACATATATATACAATGATAAAGAGAAAAAAGGCAAAAGAAATGGAAAAAAATTTAACTTCCATATAACTTACAGTCCATTGATAAGTCCTTGAGACAGGCAGAATGACCTTCTTCCAGGGACTCAACTGCCTCAACGTTAATACTTAGCTAAAGGCAAAAGGCAACTTTAGCTTGACATTAGCCAGATCTCCAGGATCCTATAAATCTTCTTTAACATATGAAAATCCTTTTGGAAACTTCCTTTATCTCTACCCTCCCCAAGATATATGTTAGCAATCATCCTCTAAAGATATAGCTCACTGATATACATCTGAAGGGTCTCATGATGCGTTTACCTGTCAGTAGTAAATGACCTTAACCTAACAACTGCTGGACCTTCAAAGTCCTGGAAACCTTGCTTCCAAATTCCGTAGAGACTTCCACTATCCCTAATCCTCTCCACCAACTTGAAAGTATATAATCAGTCACCTGTCACAATCCCAGAACAGCTCTTTCTGCCCACAGGTCTTGTCCCTCTGCTTTAATAAAACCACCTTTTTGCCCCGAAGATGTCTCAATAATTCTTTCTTGACCGTTTGCTCCTGAACCCCAACATTTCCCATCCTATAGTATGTATTGAAGGGAAGGAAAAATTCTGCCTCTACCCTCAAGTTTTTCCAGCTGGACTAAGATTTAAATTTACATGAGACACATTAACGGGAGAAAAAAAATCAAAGTTTTGTTACATGCACATGGAAGTTCAATAATAAAATTAAGACCTAAAGAAGTGACCAAGGCAGGCAGTTTTTATACTGTTTAGACAAAGACACAAGCAATCTGTGAGAAATTGACAGGACAAAGAAAACTCCTAGCTTCAATTAGTAAGGAATGCTGAACAGAATTTGGACTGGGGTAGTAGAAAGTTACAAGGGTTGTTTATAGAGCTTCTCAGCTCTAAATTTCCCATCTCTGGTGATAAGGATGTCTCTTTACCTCCTGGTACAGGGATGGTACATTTCACATGGGAGATCTATTTCCTGTTTTAGGAGGAAGAGGAGAGTCTTAGTGTTTTCTTACCCAGGCTGTCTCTTAAGTAATTTTTATTTAAAATAATCAATACGCCAAAGTGGTACATTTTGGGGCAACATGCTCTTGGCCCCTACAGAATATATGCATGTATAGTACAAAAAAATATTTATATACATTTACATATTAAAATATGCATAATAATAAAAAACATTAATTTCAAAGGAGGGCTGGTGACTTCTGAAGGGAGAGAAAAAGGAATGGAAGAAGGGTACATGAAGGTGTCCACATTAGCTATAGTGTTATAGTGCACTAAAAAACATAAAGATTCAATAAAGCAGAAAGGTTTATAAGAATTTTCACTGTATATTCTCTCCATTTTATTTTATTTCTTTTTTTATTTGAATTCAATTTAGTCAACATATGGCATATTATTAGTTTCAGGGGTAGAATTTAGTGATTCATCAGTTGCATAGAACACCTAGTGCTCATTTCATCAAGTGCCCTCCTTAATGCCCATCACCCAGTTACCCCATCCCCCACATCCACCTCCCCTCCAGCAAGCTTCAGTTTGTCCCCTATAGTTAAGAGTCTCTTATGATTTGCTTCCCCCTCTGTTTTTACCTTATTTTATTTTTCCTTCTCTTCTCCTATGTTCATCTGTTTTGTTTCTTAAATTACACATATGAGTGAAATTATACGGTATTTGTCTTTGACTTATTTCACTTAGCATAATACCCTCTAGTTCTATCCATGTCCTTTGCAAATGGTAAGACATTCTTTTTGATGGCTGACTAATATTCCATTTTGTGTGTGTGTGTGTGTGTGTGTGTGTATGTACACATACGCTACATCTTTATCCATTCATCTGTTGATGGACATCTGGACTCTTTCCATATTTTGGTTATTGCGGACACTGCTGCTATAAACATATTCTATTTTATTTTTTTAAAGATTTTATTTATTTGAGAGAGAGAGAGAGGGAGAGCACACAAGTGAGGGGAGGGGCAGAGGGACAAATAGACTCCCCACTGATTGTGAGCCTAACATGTGGCTCAGTTCCAGGACCCTGAGATCATAACCTGAGCCGAAGTCAGATACTTAATCAACTGAGCCACCCAGGCAGCCCATCATATTCTCTCTATTTTAAATAAATCTAACAAAATATTTCATTAAAAATACTAATACAATGAGAAACCCTGCCCAAATACAAGAGAGCATATCTCAAATCATACAACTACACTGGCTATACCTTTTTAGTCACTTTTGCTGATTCTTCAACTCAGATCTGTCAGCATTTTCATTCTCCAAAGCTTTGCTTTGGGATTTTATCATCTCTTTGTCTACACTGGTTTCTTACGTACTCCCATTTTTCCTCCTGGACTTAAAAGCCTTCTTTATGCTGATGACTCTTAGATTTATATTTTTGGCTAGAACTTCTCCCCCTAAACTCCAGACTCAATTATTCAACTGTATACTTAACATCTCCACTTGTATGTGTGTTACACATCTGAAATCATCCATTACCCAACTTCTGGCTCTCACCCTCAAGCTTGCTTTCTGCAGCCCTTCCATCTCAGTAAAAAGCAATTCCATCCTTGTGGTTTCTCAGATCCCAAACCATGTAGTCCACTTAGAATTCTTTTTCTCTCATACCTCATATCCAGTCAGCAAGTTATATGTATGATACAACCTTCAAAATATATTCAGAATCTGGTCACTTCCACTGCTATAGTCTGGTCCAAAACAACATCAACTTTTGCCTAGCTTGCTGCAATAGTAGCTCTAATTACTTCTACTCTTGCACCTCTTCAATATATTCTCAACATAGCAACCTTTCAAAAAATTTAAAATCTATTAAAATGTAGGTTAAGTATGTTACAGCTTGACTTAAACTCTTCAATGGCTTCTCACTTTAAGTAGGCAAAAGCTAAAAAGTTTCCATGGTCCACAATGCCCTATAGGGGGATAGTCTCTCTATATATCTTTGTATTCTTTCCTACTTCTTCCACTCTCCGTGCTACAGCCAATGACTCACCACCATTCCTCCCCAAACCCAAGGCTGGTACAAGGATCTAGAGGCTTCTACACTTCTTATCCCCTTTATTCTACTCTATATGTCTCCAAATTTCACATCACTGACTCATGTACTCTCTACTTCATTGTCTTCTTTTTATTGTATGTCTCCTCTCTTATAATTTAAGTTCCATGAAGACAGGAAACTGTCTTTTGTTTATTGCTATATCCTCAACACTTAAAATTGTGTCTAGTACATAGTAAGCACTTAATAAATACTTACTGAATTTAATAAGCGGTGATAAAACAATCATAGGTAGAGTGAATAATTGACACAGAATCAAAATTTTAAGAATAATCTAGATAGACTGGAATTACACAGATCAAATTTTTACAGATATTGTAAAGACCTGGATTTTGAAGAAAAAAATCAATTGTATAGGATAGGGAGGCATTTGTTCCCATATAAAGCAAACCAGCATATTTTAATTGATCAAATACTCAATATCTATTAACTTGGATGACATATACATTTAGAGTAGGATATAAGACTAAAGCTAATTTATGACACCTATACATAGGCCATATTTTTATTCTTTGGGTAGAATAATAAAATCATACCTGAATCCTCTAATTTCACCATGGGTCTAATTTACACTGAAATGAAGTACCAATTTAATTGTCTTTGTAAAAATTAACTGTCCTTAGTTTCCTAAGAGCCTCTAATCATTTTTTGGTATCTATTCCCCATGTCTCTCCTTTTGAAGTATTAGCAGCATACTCTCATTTTATTGAAATTTTTAATTACAAATATAATATACTTTTCCTTTCCTAGTCTTACAGGCCTTTATTTAAGTCTTTTTTCCTTTATGTTACTGTGTTACCTTTCTTCATCAGAATTTCCTCAAAATTGGTCCCTTCTAGGGAAAGAGATACATGCTCTCTTAAGGCGGGATTGAAGTTTCTGTTTCTTTCCCTCAAAGCCTCTCTCCAGGGCCCTGGACATTGAAAGAGCTCAATAAATGTGTTTTGAATACAGGGACGAATGGAGTTGTATTAACAGACAGTAAGGACACAGGTATGGATGCATCAGCCCCTGCACACTGCCAAAATAATGAACTGGAATCACTGCAAGTGTTGAAACAGATGCGTACAGATTGTATGATGATCAACCTTCCCTTCCCTATTTTTTAATGCTTAATTTAAGAATGGAACATTTGATATTGAAATGTTAGATTTTATGAAGATGTAATCATTAAAATGAACAAGTTAATGAGGCAGAGAAAGAATGAGACAAGAACAAGGCTTTCATAGCATCTTTGCATCAACAGCCAGGCCATGATGGGAAATGTTCCTACACCTCGAGAGACAAGGAATGCAATCAAGCGCCATACCTTAAATGGCTGCAGTCTAATGTGACAATTAAAAGAACAACATAGGCTACTTCTTTTTTATTCTTCCCTTTCTGAGTTACCCATTTGGATCGTAATATCACTTGTCTCTGTAAAAAGAGGAAACAAGCAGCCAGTCCTCAGCCATGCCAAGAGAAAAACATCCTCAACATCTCCACAGAGTACAACAGCTTTCTAATGCTAACACTGTACTACTGCTTCACATGCAGAGAAGGGGCAAATAATCGAAAAGTGCTCATTGCCTTGCGGCATAAATATTGGAATTTGATAGATTTTATCCCAAAGGAGAGGTAATGCCAAAAAAAAAAAAATTTGTGGGATATGCCCCGTCCTAAATTCCTCACATCTGAAGACTTCATGCCCAATATCTCTGCACATTTTATAAATGAATACTGTTGGCAATCATAAAAAAGTGGTTCCTTGGTTGAAGATCTCAAGTTATTAGAAGATGGGAGAAAATACAGCTATATCCTGAATTCTACTAACCAGAAAGACCTAGTCACCAAATAAAAAAGATTTACAGTTACTTTTAATGCCTGGGCTTCTGAATGAAGTTTTAAGAAAAATCAAAAGCTACTCGAGAACATGTAAAGTGTAGGACAGGTAGCAACTATTTGAAATCACATAAATAAAAATACAAGGACTTGTTATGTAATAATACCCCTAACAATTGTTTTGTGACTCAGAATTTCATCATCAAATTCATAAGATCAAGGCAAATCTTCCATTCTCATTTGATTTTGAATTATTTGTCCTCCTCTTCACATGGTTCCTTTTACTTTCTAAAGTCCTCTACCAAAAAAATACCAAAAGCATTTAGAAAGTTTATTAATTTCTCAAATTTATTATTCATTTCTAAGTGAAAATAAAACAGAAACCAAGAGGACACCAAATTAAGAATACAAAAGTGACACAGTCCAAAAAAGAGGATGTTGATTAATAAGAAAAATAAATTTAAAAAAAAAGGGGGGGTGCCTGGGTGGCTCAGTCGTTTGGGTGTCTGCCTTCAGCTCAGGTCCTGATCTTGGGGTCCTGGGATCAAGCCCTGCATCGGGCTCCCTGCTCAGTGAGGAGTCTGCTTCTTCCTCTCCCTCTGCCCCTCCCCGCTGCTCATGCTTGCTCTCTCTGAAATAAGTAAAATCTTTTAAAAAAATAAGAAAAGTAAATTTGGATCTGATTAGAAATTAGAGAGCAATCCAAATGTTCACTGATGTGAATTCCAAAATATCATTTATTTAGTATTTTTGCTATGAAAAGTACTGAGTGTCAGATATTGTGCTAGGAGCTGAAGATGCCAGCTCACACTCAAGCAGGGCTTGACACTTAGTGACTTAAAACAACTATCATTCCCTCCTTCCCTAAGAGTTAGGATGGCTGGGTGGTTCTGCTAACTGTGGTACTCAATTATGTCAGCTTCAAGTCAGTGGGGTGATTTTCCTGATTTGGGGAAGACCTATCTGGAACATTGGATGGGACAACTGAGTTCACTTGGCTCTGCTTCATGTGGTCTCTCATCTTACAACAGGCTAGCCTGTTCTTATTCTCATCATGAAAGCAGGGGGAAAAGCCAAAGTGTCCATGACCTCTTGGGACTATGCTCAGAGCTGGTATTCTACACAGTTACTTCTACATTCTATTGGCAAAAACAGGTCAAAAGGGCAGTTAAGTCAGTCCAAAGGGTAGAGAAATAAACTCCACCATCTCAAGGGAGGAACTGTAAAACCACATTGAAAAGAATGTGCATAGAAGAAAGAGTGAAAAATTGGGGCCACACAATGGTTTTATTTGGGGACAGGAAGAAATATAAAGGAAAGAGAATTTGGCTCCAAACCAACTCAACTAAGACAACACAGTTTGCCAAGTGAGAAAGGTATAGGATGCAGAGCCCACCACTCAGGGAACAATGTCTTTAGTATCAGAAGGAAAAGCCTTAACTTAGATATCACCAACATCAGCAGCCAGTGATGGGGCACTTAAAAAGTTAGGTAGTGCTAAATCCTAGTGTTAAGCTCTACCTTTAGAGTTCTCTATGACCAGCATGGGGTTGGGCCTATTGATAGAGAGTGGAATTGGCAGTTCTCAAAAAACTATGTGCTTGTTTTTTTGTTTGTTTGTTTGTGGGGGGAAGGGGGGTTACAGTAAAGTTTTGACTTGCTTAGAGGATCCTGGACACCTAGAGTTGATCTCTTCTAGAAAACTCAATAATTTCAAAACCATATTTTTATTTGACTCTAATCAGTTCTTACTTCCCTTCTGACAAAATCCCCTTGGTTTCCTCCACTACATATACAATGATTTGTTGTTGTATTCTCAGCATAGGTACATCTGGCTGAGAGCAAATATCCAATAGCAAAAAGAAATGAGAGCCAGACATAGCCATTCTCCTCTGATTACATTATGACTCAGGAGGACACCCACCAGTAGTTTTATTCATTACTGGATATTAAAATCAAAGGCCTTTGATATGCAGCAACAGAGTTGTCCAAATTGAAACCCGTCTGTACATCCTTGTAGAAGTTTTCATAGCATAATACACAGGCAATTTTAATAAACCTATTCCTTTTTTCTTCCCCAAAGGACTGACAAAAACTTCAGCATTATCTTGACACCTCTTGGAGCATCACTAGCTCTCTTCTCAATTTAGATCTTTTAAAACTGGATTGGGCTGACCATGGAGGATTCAATCATCAATTGTAAAGAGCCACCTGTTGTTCTATTACAGCCCAGAGTGTCTGTCTCTAGGACACAGATCCTTTTTCTCCCTCTTTCTTGCTTCAACAGATTTCTCATCGCTCCATCAGTCTTTATATTTTTCTGGATCAAAACCTGAGTAAAATTCTAGTAACTGTGGTCTCAGAAATGGTGACTTTTAAATCAATCTCTCCTCTTAAAATTTTATATCAGTAAAAGATATTCAGAAATGGGAAACATAATGAGTGGACTTCCAATGTGTGGTTCATATTATTTAAAAAACTTTAGGGGCAACAAAACTCTACTGCTATACCTGCACTTCGATTGCTTTTAATTTTAAGATTTAGAGAGCTGTTAAATTCCTTCCTCTATCCCCTTACCAAATTCCTTTCAGTATTATGACCCATCTCAAACAGCAGACTATTCTCTGACATTCTTTCATGGTAGAGAAGAACCAACAGGTCATAATAGAAAATGGGTTTCAGAAGAGTCAGGTGAGTTTGAGAAGTTATTTAAACCTCTCTAAGCCTTGTTTTCTTTGTATTCAAATGGAGTTTAAAATTGTATGGATTACATATGATTGTTATGACAATTAAATGAAATAGGACATGTCCCATTTCCACACTGAGCGTTCACTAAAGGAGAATTATTATTATTACTATTAGAATGGAGAAACAACTCACTCAATCTTCAACTGTGTCTTAAAAACAAACAGAATGTGACACTGGCTAGAAGCAGCACTTACTAAAGCTCTTACTTTAGTCAAATACTATTACGAGCACTTTCTATATATTAGCTCATTTAATACATGCTACAGGGAAATACTATTATTATCCCCATCTTACTCATAAGGAAACCATGGCACAAGAGATCATACAGTGAAGCTGAGGCCAGAGGATAAGCAGTTACAGGGTAAGGACTCTAACCCTGGCCATATGGTTCTGGAGTTCATATTTTCAACCATGATATTATGTGGCTTCTGGAGAGAAACTGTCAGGGAGGGAGAATGCTATAGTTATTATACATTTCTCCAGTGGTTACATAGCTCTAATTAGGCATATGACTTGTTGACTGAGTTGGGTATTTCAAAATATTTTCCTTCCCTCCTTTAGAATATAAAATCCTCAGGGGCAGAGACAACGCACATTGTTTTCCTTTTGTTTGTAGTACAATGTTCTGTATGCTGCAGGTCCTCATCAGGTCTTACTATCTGGCTCTCTCTGTTTTTCATTTCCCCACAGGGCTTCTAGGAAATGTATGTGGGTTCTGGGAGCTGAGAGTTAAAAAAAAAACAAACCCTGAGGTTTGGCCTCCCCCACCCCCTTGCAAAATTCTAATTAACACTTCTCAGGCAGCTAAGCACTTGTCCATGTAAAAGAATCCCAGTATTCTGGAGAATAGCACTCATTTCTGGAAACTTCTGAAATGATGATGTTCACAGCTGCCAGCTTCCTGCTTGGCCCTGAGTCTCAGCACTGCTGAGAGCTCCACTTGCCACAGTCAGTAGGTTCCCTGGACCGAGGCTCAGATGCCTCTGAAAGTTGATGGGTAAGAACGAACCCAAAGGGAAGCCAAAGAGAACTCAGAGGGAAAAGAGTACAACAGTCTTTTTCCATCACTAGAATATCACATCACATTTGAAAATTTTTAGAAATGTTTTAAAATTATACTTTGTAGACAGGCAAAATGCTGTCCTTATAGAAGTTTGGGAACACTGCGAGAAGCTGCAAAAGGTGCATTAGCTTAATCGTTAAAAGGCTTAACCTGAAAACAAATACCTTGCATTTACTATCCCAATAGCTCTACATGAAATAAAACTCATGATATAAATTTAATATATAAACAGTCATATCTTAGTTTGGATTTTCACTGTAACACATTACATGTATAAAGTGCAATATATTCTTGATCTCTTAGGCTAGCACCCTGGTATTCAAAGCCTCTTTGGGCTGTCCTGCCTAGCAGTCAGGGGAATATGGGTTCAAATCCAAGTTCCACTTCTTATTAAGTATGTGACACTGCAGAGATTATTTAGCTTTCTCTTAACCTCAGGGTTTTTTATCTCTATAAAAATAAGGACAGTGATATATCTCTACTTCTTAGAGTTATTTTGAGGATTAACTCAGAAATGACATATAATCATCTAACACCTAGAAGTTGCTCAATTAAAGAATATTACTATTTTGACTGATATTTAGGTTTTGGTCATTCACTAGAATATAAATCCCCATGAGGATAGAGATTTTGTTTCATTCACTGATACATCAGCATTTAGAACTTATTAGTTCAAAAAAAATGATGGGAAAAAAATTATGGGAAAGAGGGAGCCCAATCCCAGTGGCAAGATCTCCATATGCAAACAAATCTTGGAACAGCAGGGGAGGGTAGTGGAAAAGAAAACTGAAGGAGAGTTTTGATTTGAATAGGATAGGCACAGGGTTGGGGTTTCTCATGGGTTTCTCATCAAGGGAATGATATCTTAAAATCCAGCGTTTGAAATAACTTGAGAAAATTGGAGCTTTACAGCAGGTTTATAGTGAGGACTGGATCCTATTCTATATTAGCTGAAGAGATACAAAGCCTCCATGTAGAGTTATATATTAGTGTCAACTTAGAGCTAGTTTCTAGTTCACATCATATGTTATTCTTATCTTGTATCTCTTTTTCCTTTTCTCCCTCACTCTTTCTTTCTGGTTTTCTTTTGCATTTCTTATCGATCCAGTGTGTATAAATTATCAGCCCTTATCCTCCTGTAGGGATGGTGATCCATTTTGTCTAGTTGACTCCCTTTAGTAAATGGTAATGTCAGAAACATCTAGGTTTGAGTGAAACTGGCTCACTCTCCTGCTATGCGGAAATTTTAGTTTAATGAATCAGTAGGAAAAGAAAACCTGCTATAATGCAATTCTTCTTTCTTCCTCCTATGATCTTTGGAAGATCTTCAAGCAGAAGATAATTTGAAATAGAATGTAGACAACTCAACAATGCAAAACTCATTCTCCAAAAGGAATTTCATACACTCCCCAATAATTTTAAAAGATATTTTTACACATCTGTCTCAACTCATTCTTGCAATACAAAGATGGGCACATCTGATTTTTAATGAGAGACATTAGTCTGTTAGTGAACAGAATTTGTATAAACCCAAAAGATTGAGTTCTGTGGGTTTGTGGTCATATATTATTGAAAGTTAGCAATAACTCTATAAGAAAATCACACATTTGTCCTATTTAGAGAGGGTCTGGAATATCCCTGATGATCTGAGCCTAAATCTAAGCCTGATCTATTAATTAATGGAAGTGAACTGAATCTTCAAGTTAACTGGGCTGCCATGGCTCCATGAGACTCTCTTAATCCAGTGCTTCAGGATACCAACATATTCTTATTTATTCATATGAATATTTACATTCATTCTTCACTCTAGTCTGGAACCTGAGGGGAAAGAGAGCCAAGAAGATCTGGGCCTTACCCTCTGATTGTATCACAAGCCTAACATACATTCAGTAATTAGAGAAGATCTAAGTGAGAGTTACCAGACTCTAAAGGGTGAAACAATCATACAGAAAGCTTTGTAGGCTAAGCAATAGGAGAAGTATTTATGTACAAAGTAGGACTTGATTCAGGACTTGATGGTGGCCAGTAGGAGTGAGAAGACAAAGGGAAAGTGGGAGCACAGTCACAGTAGCAAGAATTTCATGAAGAAACAAGTTCCACAACAGTAGGGGAGAGTGGTGGAAAACAACACTAAAGGACAGTTGTGACTTGAAGAGAACAGGCATGGGGTTGGGTTCTCTTATGGGTTTTTCATCTAGGGAATAATATGATAAAAGCATTCTTTATTCAACAAATAGAAACTGAGCACCATTTTGGACAAGTCATTTTGCCTGGTGCTGTGAGGGAAAGATGAGTTAGTTAAACTCTTTGACCTAGAAAAGCTTAGAATTTATCAGACCCTATTTAATAAGTTTTGTTTTAGGAAGAGGTATTTGAACAGATATGTATTTTAAATGACCACTTCAGCAAGGTTTGGGAGAAAGTCTTATTATTAAGTTAAATGTAAACCCTCTTAAAGCCTTCATTAAAAATTCTTCTCCACTTTTGGTTCAAATCCACTTAAAAGTCATTTGCAGCACTGACTGGCACAAAAATATCTGTGGTTCTGAAAAATGTCTCCAAAGACTGGCATTTAATTCTGTCCATTCTCAGAGTTCATGATATGAATTCTATGGGTAGATATAATTTCTGGATTTAGATCCTCTTAACATGATACCTCTTTTTTTTTTTTTAAGGGACTTCAAGACGCTCATTCTGATTCTTGGCTATAACCTGCCAGGATCTCTTACCCAAAGCAGATACTAACATCTGTTGTTTTCACTTGGGATGCCTCACATTGCACGAGTAATATTACTTGTCAAGATTGGACAAGTGACTCACTGTGTTTATCTTTCTCCTAGCTTTCGAAGTTATGTTGCTGATACTGAAATGTCAGTTCTTTGACCTTTGGATGCACAGAGGAGCCTCAGAGGATATTCCCAGCATTTGAAAGCTAGTTGTGAGAATTTGGTATGGAAAGAAATATTACTTGCACTTTAACAGTCTTTTGGGTTAGTACAGGACTGTTTTAAAACAGCACTCTGTGTTCTTGGAGGTTGGTTGAGAAAATTTAGAGTACAATGTAGGTAAATGTAACTATTCCTTAGAATTACTAGATTTTCGGGGATAAGAAGTTTGAAAATAAGTTATTTTCTTTGGGATTACGTATTTTTGGACTCTTGGTACACGTACTTGAGAAAGTGCCCTTAGAAGCCTGTTTTCTCAGGAATGCCTAGGACTCTGGACAGTATTATTCTAGTAACATCTTGATGAATAGGAAAACATTTTTACATCCCACAAACTTGAACTAATTAAAATGAACATGGGTAAAGGCAAATGCAATTTTAAATAGTGATTAGCAAAATTTATTTTCCAGGGTGAAAAATGAATATGGTCAAGGAAATGAGGCTTATCAGGTCTTTCCACTTGCCTAACAAATCTTCTATGAATTAATAACCACTGACATTTTTATGAAACAATGTCATTCTCAGCACAAGTCTCTGCTTTCTGCATTATGACCACCTTTATAAAGGCTTACCTCAAAGTGAGAGGAATTAAAAAAGAGTCTTCACAGTACTCTTCAAACAATTACTAGGGAAGCAGCAAAGGGATATGAAGGCCCAACTTATTTTGCCCTAAAGAATGCTGGCAATTAACATAAAAGTAATAGAAGTATATTGAGGAGAGAATATAATGCCATATAATTACAGAGAATCCAAACTAGACGAATAATCAGGGAAGACTCTGAATTGGAGAAACAGGCTCTGTGACAGTCATTATCTTTAAAAAATTTCTTATGAGCGGGTGCCTGGGTGGCTCAGTTGGTTGGGTGTCTGACTCTTGATTTTGAGTCAGGTCATGATCTCTGGGTCATGAGACTGAGCCCCACATCAGGCTCCATGCTCAGCACAGAGTCTACTTGTCCGTCTGCCTCCCCATCTGTCCTTCCCCTAGCTTGTTCTCATGTGCACACTCTCTCTCTAAAATAAATAAAACCAAAAAAAAATTTTTTTTAAATTCTTGTTAGATAAGGTAACACAGTAGGAGTTTTCTACACCCACTAAGGCCCAATAAAAAAAATATGAAAATAGAACAATGTCAAACTTATCTGTCCATTACTATAAAAGCAATCTGAAACAAAAGTACATCTCTGCTATATTTCGTTTTCTAATAAAGAGTGATAAACTTGCATTTGAAGTTTGAAATTCTTTTTCACAATCAAGAGGAACTTTGGTTCAAGATTCTTTATTAATCACAATGAATGATACATTCAACATTACATTCACATACTTTCTAAATTAGTTTAATGTACTTAGAAAGAATTTAGGACTTCAGTGATAAAACATACTCTTGAGACCTAAAAACACAGTTCCATATATATGTAAGAGAAGTTTCATCTAGTAACCTTGTTTCCAAACAGAGAAACTTAAATATCAAAGCAATTAAAGCAACTTCCTGCCAATATATTGTGGGTGGCAATAATTGTAAGAGTAGTAATAGTAACATGAATCAATAATAAGAACTGAAAAGAGTCTCCCAACAACTTTGATGGTGTTTTGAAAATAATCATTATGTATGATGCTTTTGTGTAAGTTTTTATGTACTTATTCCAAAATGCCTTTCATCCCCCCTTTTTTTAAAAGATTTTATTTATTTGACAGAGAGACAGAGAGCACAAGTAGGCAGAGTGGCAGGCAGAGGGAGAGGGAGAAGCAGACTCTCGCTGAGCAGGGAGCCCGACATAGGGCTCGATCCCAGGACCCTGGGATCATGACCTGAGCCGAAGGCAGCTGCTTATCCAAATGAGCCACCCAGGCACCCCCACCTTTTTTTAAAGATTTTATTTATTTATTTGACAGAGAGACAGAGAGAGCACAAGTAGGCAGAGTGGCAGGCAGAGGGAGAGCATCTCTTGCTTTTATACTTAGAACAATCTGTAAGGTATTAAAGTCACATGCCATTGCACAAGTTCAACATATTAATAAACTCAGGCCAAGGGAAATAAATGACTTGCTTAAGATTGTGGATTTAACAGCAATCAGTATTATTCTAGTAACATCCTGATGAATAGGAAAACATTTTTACATCTGTTTCCTGGCTTCTTTCCTGGAGTCACAATTCTTTCTTTAATAACAGACAGATGTTGTGTCTATTATCTAACATCACAGCTCTACCTATGCCTTTACCTCCAAAGAGGGAAGTGCTAGTGACATTATGGCAGGATGTGCCTGCATAAGCATGTGTGCGTGTGTAAATAAAAGCCCATGTGCCCAGAGCCTTTCTTTGAAGACTTCTGGTAAGCACTGACTATTTGCTCTTATGTTTCTTTTCCCTGAGAATGTTTGCATGGGTCCACGTTTAACAGAACCATGCTCTCAGATCTTTTAAGTCAAGTTACTGTTTGATTGCAGTTTTTGGTTTTTGTGTCTTATTTGTGAAATGTGGCCCTATCTTCCTCTGGAGCTACTTGATGCCTTCCTGCTTCCCATCTTCCCTATGTGAATGGCTGAGAGCAATGGATTTTGCTATAACATATACTGATGTTTATAGACTGGCTGGAGAACTTTTACAGCAAATATTCTCAACCTAAAGTCATCAAATAAATATACTTTGGGAAGTCTACATAACTACTAAAATTATACATATATATGTAGAATCTCCAAGTATGTGCATATGATTATTTTTCTGGGGTAAAGATCCACAAATTCCTCAGACACTCAAAGAAATCTGTTGCTCAAAAGGTTTAATTAACAACAACTATATAATTAAGAGTAAATGCAATCTTTATCAAAATACCAGTGGCATTTTTTACAGAAATAAAAAAAAAAATCCTAAAATTCATATGGAATCACAAAAGACCCTGAGTAGCCAAAGCCATCTTGAGCAAAAAGAACAAAGCTAAAGACATTGCACTTCCTGGTTTCAAAATATATTACAAAGCTATAGTAATCAAAATCATATGGTACCAGCATAAAAACAGAAATACAGACCAATGGAAAAGAATAGAGTGGCCAGAAATAAATCCGGACATCTACAGTCAACTGATCTTTGACAAGGGTATCAAGAACACACAATAGGGAAAAGACAGTCTCTTTAATAAATGATGTTGGAAAGCTGGGATATCCACATGCAGAAAAATGAAATCAGACCTTTATTTCACACCATATACAAAAATCAATTCAACATGTATTAAAGACTTAAATGGAAGACCTGTTACCATTAAACTATGAAAAGAAAACATAGGGAAAAGCTTCTTGTCATTGGTCTTGGCAATGATTTTTAAAATGTGGCACCAAAAGCACAGGCAACAAAACCAAAAATAGACAAGGGGGATTGCATCACACTAAAAAGTTTTTGCCAGCAGTGGAAACAATCAACATAGTGAAAAGGCAACCCACAGAATGGTAAAAAATACTGGCAAACCACATATCTGATTGGAAGTTAATATCCAAAATATATAAGTAACTCAAACATCTCAATAGCAAAAAACAAAACAATGAAACAAAATTTAAAAAAAACTCAACACAATTAAAAAATGGGCTAAGGACATGAATAGACATTTTGCAAACAAAGACATATGAATGGCCAATAGGTATATGAAAAGGTACTCAACATCACTAATTACCAAGAAAATTCAAATCAAAACCACAACAGAAATCACCTCACACCTATTAGAATCACTATTATCAAAAAGACAAAAGGTAACAAATGTTGGTAAGGATGTGGAGAAAAGGAAACCTCTGTACAATGTTGGTGGGAAAGCAAATTAGGGTAGCCTTACAGAAAACAGTATGGAGCTTTCTCAAAAAATTAAAAAGAGAACTGCCATATGATCCAGCAATCTCACTTCTGTGCATCTATCCAAAATAAATGAAGAGGTATCTGCACTCCCATATTCCTTGCAGGATTATTGACAACAGCCAAGATATAGAAACAACCTAAGTGTTTATTGACAGACGAATGGATAAAGAAAATGTGATACACACACACACACACACACACACACGAATATTATTCAGCCTTAAAAAAGGACAGACTGCCATATGCAACAACATGGATGAATATTGAGAACATTATGCTAAGTGAAATAAGATAGACACAAAGATAAATACTCCATGATCTCACTTATATGTGTAATCTAAAAAAGCCAAACTTATATAAAATTTTCAGTATTTGCAGATGGCATGATACTATATATAGAATTAAAGACTCCACTAAAAACTACTAGAATTAATAAATAAATTCAAAAAGGTCACAGAACACAAAATCAATATACAGAAATCCATTGCATTTCTATACACTAATAATGAAGTGGCAGAAAGAGAAATTAAGAAAACAATCCCATTTACAATTGTACCAAAAATAATAAAATACCTGGGAACAAACTTAACCAAGGAGGTGAAAGACTTATACTTTGAAGACTATAAAACACTGATGAAAGAAATTAAAGACCATGGAAACAAATGGAAGGATATTCCATGCTTATGAATTGGAAGGACAAATACTGTTAAAATGTCCATACTACCCAAAGCAATCTATAGATTTAATGCAATCCCTTCAAAATACCAACAGCATTTTTCACAGAACTAAGCAAACAATCCTAAAATTTGTATGGAACCATAGAAGACCCTGAAGAGCCAAAGCAATTTTGAAAAAGAACAAAAGTGAAGGTATTACAATCCCAGATTTTAAGATATACTACAAAGCTTTAGTAATAAAAGCAGTATGGTCCTGTCACAAAAAATAGACATACAGATCACTAGAACAGGGTAGCCAGCCCAGAAATAGACCCACGATTGAATGGTCAATTAATTAATATTCAACAAAGAAGGCAAGAATACCCAATGGGAAAAAGACAGTCTCTTCAACAAATGGTGTTGGGAAAATTGGACAGCTACATGCAAAATAATGAAATTGGACCACCTTCTTACACCACACACAAATATATAGTCAAAATGGAATAAGGACCTAAACGTGAGACCTGAAGCCATAAAAATTCTCAAAGACAGCACAGGCAGTAATTTCCGTGACATCAGCCATAGAAACATCTTTCTAGACATGGCTTCTGAGACAGGGGAAGCAAAAGCAAAAATAAACCATTGGGACTACATCAAAATAAAAAGCTTTTGCATAGCAAAGGAAGAAATCAACAAAACTAAAAGAAATCTACTGAATGGGAAAAGATAATTACAAATGATATATCTGATAAAGGGTTAGTATCCAAAATATATAAAGAACTTATACAATTCAACAACAATAAAAACAATTAACCCAATTAAAAAATGGACAGAAGACATGAACAGGCATTGTTCCAGAGAAGACATAGATGGCCAACAGATACATGAAAAGAGCCCAACATCACTCATCATCAGGGAAATGCAAATTGAAACTACAAAGAGATTATCACCTCACATCTGTCAGAATAGCTAAAATCAAAAACATAAGAAATAAGTGTTGGTGAGATATGGAGAAAAAGGAACTCTTGTGCACTGTTGGTGGGAATGCAAAACTGGTACAGTCACTGTGGAAAACAGTATGGAGGTTCCTCAAAAAGTTAAAAATAGAATTACCATATGATTCGGTAATTCTACTACTGGGTATTTACCCAAAGAATATGAAAACATTCATTCAAAAAGATATATGCTTCCCTATGTTTATTGCAGCATTATTTACAATAGCCAAATTATGGAAGCAGTCCAAGTGTCCATCGTTGGATGAATGGATAAAAAAGATGTGGTATATACAATGGAATATTACTCAGCCATTAAAAAGAATGAAATCTTGCCATTTGCAACAACATGGATAGATCTAGAGGGTATAATGCTAAGCAAAATAAGTCAGTCAAAGAAAGACAAACACAGTATGATTTCACCCATATATGGAATTTAAGAAACAAAAAAAATGAATGAAAAAAGGAACAAACTAAAAAGAGACTCTTAACTATAGAGAGCAAACTGATAGTTATCAGAGGGAAGGTGGGTGGGAGGATGGGTGAAATAGGTAAAGGGGATTAAGAGTACACTTACCATGATGAGCACAGAGTAATGTACAGAATTGTTGAATCACTATATTGTACACCTAAAACTAATATAACTCTGTATGTTAACTATACTGGAATTAAAATTAAAAAAAATAAAATGGATTGAAGTAAAAAAAAGAAAAGAAAGTCAAACTCATAAAAGCAGAGAGTAGAATGGTGATAGCCAAGAGCTGGATGTGGGAGAAATGAGGAAATGTTGGTCAAAAGGTACAAAGGTTATTATGTGGGATGAATAAAGGTCTGAAGATCTAACGTACAGCATGATGACTATAGCTAATAATACTATATTGTAATGGAATATTACATAGCTATTAAAAAGGATGAGACTGTACCATTTGCAATAACATGGATGAAGCTAGAATATATTATATTAAGTGAGGTCAATCAGACTGAGAAAGACAAATATGGTATGATTTCACTCATATGTGGAATCTAAAAAAAATGAATAAACAAACAAAAATCAGAATCAGACCTATAAATACAGAGGACAAACTGATGGTTACTGAAGGGAGAGAGGTGGAGGGATGGGCAACATGAGTGAAGGGGAGTAGTAGATACAGGCTTCCAGTTATGGAATGAGTAAGTCATGGGAATAAAAGGCATAGCACAGGGAATATAGTCAATGATATTATAGTAGCATTGTACGAAGACAGATAGGGTAGCTACACTTGCATAGCATAACATACAGAGAAGCTGAATCATTATGTTATACACCTGAAACTAATGTAACATTGTGTCAACTATACTCAAAATTTTTTTTTTTTAAAGATTTTATTTATTTATTTGAGAGAGAGAGAATGAGAGACAGATAGCATGAGAGGGAGGAGGGTCAGAGGGAGAAGCAGACTCCCCGCCAAGCAGGGAGCCCGATGCGGGACTCGATCCAGGGACTCCAGGATCATGACCTGAGCCGAAGGCAGTCGCTTAACCAACTGAGCCACCCAGGCGCCCCTGAAAATTTTTTAATAATAATGATAATACTGTACTATATACTTGAAATTTGCTAAGAGAGCTGATCTTAAGTGTTTTCACTACATACACAAAAATCATAACTATGTGAAGTGATACGTTAATTAGCTTGATTGTGATAACTTCAGAATATGTGTGTGTGTATATATATATTTTTTGTATTCCTTAAATATATACAATTTTTATTTGTCAAGTATACCTCAATAAAGCTAGCGGGGGAAAAAAAAACAACTGTCTTTTGTTTTATTCTTTTGAGCATTTAGCAGACTATGTGCCAAAAACTTGCTGGAATACCCAAAGGTTCCATAGCAAATGAGAAAATCTTAGGGATTCTAACATGTGAAACCATTATTACTACCTCCTAAGAAGTAATACAAGAATGATGTCCAGAACAATTAAGCTGACCTAGGATAGACAAGTGAAAGTGGACAAAAATACATTAATATAAATATGTTTCATGAAAAGGCATCTATTAAGCCAGAGGGCCTGCTTCGGAAGTTTGTTTTCAGCTGAGTTTCTAACATCTTTATATTATAGAGTTAAACATGGATGTAAAGTATCAGTGTTTACTTTAAGGTGGACTGTATATTCTTATGGCTAGAAGTTCTCTTTTATTTGCTTGCAGATATGCTAGGCATGCAAGCAAACAAGGTTTTATTTTGTAGCAGTCAAATAAAAACACTATAGACCATGAAATTATGGTTAATTACCTGTTAATTATTTTTTCCAACACACACAATGCTAAGAGCTGTTGATTATACATGAATTGGGTACTCAATAAAAATGTGTGGGGTGGATGAGAAAATGAGTATGTTCAGGAATTGTCCAGAAGAGTGATGTACTTACAATAAACAGATTGAAATGGAGGCACTATAGGGAGTAAATTGGAAATCACAGATATGAAGTGGAAAGGAGCACTGAAGCAGGGGAAGGACAGATACTCCCTATAAAACAAAACCATTTACCTTGCAACTAGTGCTGGGAGGTATATGCTGCATTTCCTATGGAGGAAAATGTTTTAAAATAAGGCATGGCCAAGTATTCCTAGTGTCAAGTTCAATGCCTGACATACACTCCATGCTTAACTGACCCCAAATCTCTTATAGTTAAAACACAAGAAACTTAATAAATATTTGTTCAATAAATGAGTTGCTTTTCAGGTGGCTACATCACAGTCTATTCTTCCTAACTGAATTTTCAAAATTATACAATTTCCAGTAAGATGGTGGCCTGACCTGACCCTTTAGCCACATAGTGATGGAATCTTTTAGAGGTTCTGGCATGGTGAGCTGGCCTGCACACTGTAGGATCTCTTCAATTATCATTCCCTCAAAAATTCATTCAAAGGTAGTACTTTCTCTAAGGGACCCTCCCTCATCTGATCATTAAATGATCACAACTGACATTTATTGAAAACTTATTCCATGTCAGCCACTGTTCACTGTTCTATGTATCCTGTACACATAATCTCAGGTTCTACCCTAGATTGTGGAACTGGGATCCACAGGTTTACCAGGCTCCCAAATGATTTGTATGCATACTGAAGTTTGAGAAGCACTGCACTAATTCATTTAATCCATGTGACAGCCTTGGTGAGGTAGAGTACTATTATCTTCATTTTAAAGAGGAGGAAATAGAGTTATATACACAAGGACACACAGCTAGGAAGGGTCAGAGCCAAGATTCAGACCCAGCAAGGCTCACAAGAGACCTAAAATCTCAACCACTATATTACTTTTTTTTTTTGATAGCACCACCAACAGAAGTGACCCTCTAAATCTCTGTTAGAGCATAATAAAGGAACAATTATACCTTTGAATGTAGGAAGGTTAAATGGAACCTAAGGGCTTCCACCAAGTGGAAGTTGCTATAGAAAAAAGGACACAGGCTGTGAAACCAGATAAATCTGAATTTTGTCCCTAATTTACCTGCCTGAACTTGTACTCATTCTTTATTCTATTAGTTTCCTCATCTGTCAGACTGGGGCTACAATTTGTCATACTGCTGTAAGAATTGAAGATAGTGTACTTATTTTACCTTAAAGGTATCTAGAATACAGAATGTTCTCAGTAAGTGGTAATTCTAATGAAAGGGATCTACAATTTTATGTTTTTTTAAGTTGAAACATGTATTTGAACATCTTTTAGAACAGCCATAACATCCTGAACAAATATCCAAACAAAACCTATACTTATTTTCCTAATCATTTTAACAAGAAGAAAAGCTATCTTTAAAATTTTTGATAGCTACGGTAATTATGAAGGTTTAACACAGTCATTCTGAAGGATAGGTTGAGTACAATAAAGAACTAGTCATTTTGGGGGCACCTGGGTGGCTCCGTCGTTAAGCATCTGCCTTCGGTTCAGGTCAAGATCCCAGGGTCCTGGGATCGAGCCCCGCATCAGGCTCCCTGCTCCGCGGGAAGCCTGCTTCTCCCCCTCCCTCTGCCTCCAGCTCCCCCTGCATGTGCTCTCTCTCTAATAAATAAATAAAATCTTTTATAAAAACAAAAAAGCCTAGTCATTTTGCAAGAGTAGGTCAAGCAACAAAGGACCGAAGGTTTCTATTAAATTCCCAGGGAAAACACTGGAACTCTGGATCAGTCACAAGATGGCCCTGATCCTTAGGTTTTATCTTCTCTTCCTAGTATCCCTTGAACAAGGATGACTTAAGGGAAAAATACTGTAGCCAGATCTGGAATCATTCTAGAACATCACCAATATTACTTTCATATCTGAATGACAACTAGGAGGGAATATATGTAACTTTATTAGAACTTTAGAGAGGTAGAAAGTGGAGCAAACTTGTCTTCCCTTTCAATATCCTATTTCATAAGAAAAGATGTTTAACATAAGAAAAGATGTTAAAATTGAACTTTGAATTTTCAAACTGTGGTTACAAACTATTCCGTTATTTGCTCATCATGATTATAATTGAAATAGTAATGCAGGGTTTATGTCAGATCATAGACCAACTTCTTCTCTGTCCCCTGTGGAGATTCATTGTCATCCAAGGTATAGGGGAAGGACAGAAAATAAGCTTTTGGCTGCCTAAGGGTAGGAAGCCTTAGTCCTTAATATAGTTATCAAAGCCCTGGCAGCATGTTAAGGTAATTGGCCCAATCTAAAGCATATAATCTATTTTTCTTTATCTCCCAACTGTTTCCCACTACTATTAGGTTCTCATGCTAAGGTTTTCTGAGAAATAAAGCAATTATATTAATGTTGTCAATCACTGCTGTCAGGCTGATCAATAAGAACCATGTTAACCTTACTAATTAATTGCTAGCAATCACCTAACTAACTTGAAGAAACTATTAGTTGCACAAAACTGAATAAGGAAATGCTCCAAGTGATGTTTATAATGTGCTACTTGAAAAACAAAAGATTTCAATTCCTCTCTAAAATAGAATCTTTCAGCGCTAAGTGAAAAACGGTAGCCTCTTCTATTTGGTTTCGGATAGGAGTATATGTTTTTATCGCAATCATCATTCAAGGCTACTGACAATAAATAAAGCTACTACAGATGTGCCGTTTGTGTAGAAGTTATCCAAATAATTTTAACCTGACAGAGTTGAGCAAAAGCACCCCCTTCTCAGACCACATCATGAACGCATAATCATCTGGGTCATCCTGATTTACCAGTTTCTAGTTCAACAGCAGATGAATGGCCTTCTTTCCTTGGGATTTTGAGAGACAAAGGAATCATTTAAATATTCCTCAAAAAATGTTGGTGAACTGTATTGAGATTATTAGAAATTTAATTTTGTTCTACAAGCAGGTTTACAATGCCATCCATGGGTTTTTACTCAGGTGAGGCACTACTTAGGAAGGCAACCTTGGTTTCTTGACTGAAATTGTCAGTAAAGCTATTTACGTTGAGAACTCCTTTTTCTGGGACAGTGGGCAATCTGAAATTTACATGGTATCTCTAACATTGTGAGTTTTTTAAAAAAGACTTTATTTATTTGAGAGAGAGAGGGAGCACAAAAGACAGAGAAAGAGCACACCAGCAGGGAGAGAGGGAGAAGCAGCCTCCCCCACTGATCAGAGAGCCCAACTCGGGGCTTTTATCCCAGGACTCTGAGATGATGACCTGAGCTCAAGGCAGATACTTAACCAACTAAGCCACTAGGTGCCCCTAACACTGTGACTTTTTTTCAATCTAAAAAAAATCATATAAGGAGGGATTTTAAGATGCAGATTCCCAGGATGACCCACTAGAGAGTCTAGTCCAGTAGGTCAGGTGTTAGGAATAAGAATCTGCATTTGCTCTGGCCCATGTTCTGAGAATCATGACTATAAACTTGAATCCACAGCCCAGCCCCTTCCAGACATTGAGCTGTCTGGATCTTATCAAATCCTAAACTCCCAAGTTCCAAGCTCCTCTGAACACTAGGCTCTAGGAAACTGAGGATGACATAGGAGTTGGCAGCTCCTCTAGGAGTTTTGAGGGTCATTAGGGAAATTGGAGTGGTGGTAGTAGCTATAACCATTTAAACAAGGAGAACTCCTAATTTAGAGCTAAGTTGGTGACAGCCTTAACAGCAGGCCTCTGGCATTTGTAGATTTAACATTCATAGTTTCAACAATTTGCCAATGATTTCATGGGTACCTCACATATTCATCTGTAACTCGTGAAGACAGGAAATGGAATCTATATTCTAGAAAGCTGGTATAAACACCAGTCTCTTAGCTAGGAAGTGAGTAAACCCTTCAACCAACGTCTACATTTCAACAGCTTTTTGTTGCTCTCTATTCTCACAAACTAAATGTTCCAAAGTAAAAAACAAACAGTCTTTCAGTTATCTACAATAGGGCGGGAGGGGCTCTTTTTTATTTTCACTTAATAGTTCTGAAAATAAAGCCAAGTCTTTGAACAGTGATGCTGAATAATAATCTAAAATTTTATGAAGGTCTCAGGATCTGGTCCTTGTAAAATGGAAGTATTCTTAAACTGTATTTACTATTTCTGTTTTTATATCAAAGTAATGGAGGAGCACAAAAGTGACAAAGTGCTGCTCAGTTTTAATACTCCTGAGAGGGAACTGAAATTAAAATGTTAAAATGTTAAATTAGGGAAAAGATGATTTTCTCAAATGCCTTTTAAAAATGCTCAGTGTGATGACAGTGATATTATTAACTGTCAATGGTAGAAGAGCAAAGTTTGAATAATTTTATTTTCTTTTTTTCTCCACAAATTAAAACCAAAGTACCCCACTGGTTCTTTTCTCAAATTAAAAATTATGAGACTTTGAATAGGCATCAGGGAGTAGACAGAAGAGAGTAATGCTGGCAAGTAAATTGTATTTATATGCCAATGATGAATGATGTCTCCTGTCTTTTTCATCCTTACACCAAAGAAAATGTTGTAGCCTAGTCTTGTTTTACCTGACGATTCATTTAATAAGTATTTTTGATTGCCTACTATGTGCATTGAATGAGCTACCAAACAGAAACATTTCCTTCCTTAAGGAGTTTACAGTGGGAGAGAAAAGCATGGATATAATTTATTATAATCTAGGGCAGAAGGCAGAAGTGGAATTAAAAATGCAAAAATGAAACAAAACAAAAAACTAGTAGGACATAGCCAAGAGTCCATCAGAATAGACATCCTCCCAATCGTACAGATGCCAACAGTCAACAACAGGTCCACCTATGAGTGTTTGCCAGCTGAATGTTTGTGCCAGTGAAAGGTGATAAAGGCCAGAGGAGAGGAACAGACTGTGAATTCAAAAAAGAAAAATCCCTTCAGGTGAGGGGATCAGGGAGAAATATGTGGGGCTCTGAAGAATGGATGGGATTTGAATAAAATTAAATGTAGGAAAGTGCTTGAAATAAAAGAAGTGTGAATTGAGAACAGTTCAGGAAATGTTCCAGGACCAGTGGAGTGTTTCAGCTCAGTTTTCTGAATGTGGGACATTGCAGATGGGCTGTGAGGTAGAGAGCTCAGCCAAGGACAGAGAGGGAGATACCCTAGGAAGCCGAGGACCAAGCCAGCCCCTGGGTAAAAGGGGAAGAGTTGTTTGGACCAAAGGAAGGGTGCAGAGCATGCCAGTCTTCCCCTGCTCTTGTCCCTGTAAGCTTTTGGGTGACAGAAGGTACAGAACACCAGGAAGGAAGATTGAACTACAGGGTTTCTGACTCTCTATGTATGAATAGGCCAAAAAAAATCAATCTATTGAAAAGAGAAAAAAAGATCAGAAATGACTCTATTAAGCTTCCTACATGAGGCAGGCTGGGAGCTCAGATCAGAGAGCTGACAATTATGACAATCAAGAAAATCACATTTTCTGCACACTTGAAATTGTGATGTTGAAATTCATACCTATAATGCATCTAAAGAATTTAGCTCTTATTAAAAGGTAGCGACAATTAGTAACGGGAAAACCTGTAAAATCTTCAAGATACCTAACTTAAACCTTCCGATTGCCAGTTAAATTCTTTTCTCTTTATCAGTTTCCGCTAGAGATAGAAAACAGATCCTGTTCCATCCCCTATGTCTTTGATTATTTTTCTTGTTCAGGGCAATTCTCTTCCTCCTCCAGCTACTTATTTGTCAAAACTTAATCCATTTCAGCTTTTACCCTGGATGATCTTCAAACTTAACTCTAGAAGTAAAAGCTAAAAGTATGCCAAGGCAATATTGGGAAAAAACGAGGATGGCATTTCAGAGGATATTTGCTCTATTCACCCAAGTATAGTGATTCCATTCCCATTTACTAAAAAAGAAAAACAAATTGCAGATGCCGTAGCTAATTCTCATTTGGATTTTAGACCTCAGAGTCAGTCCTGACCCATCTTATATTTATTAGGTTTCCATATTGTGTTTTTATGGCCTCTATAATGTATGTTTTTATGCCTTCTAGTCTGAATTGGTACTTACTTGAAACACCAATCTAAATGTCTGCTTCCAGTTTGAACAGGTCAATGTGCATTCCAGGCCTCAGACTCCTCAGTAAATTAGCAAGTGTTTCTTCTGTGGCAGCAAGTCTTACAATTTGGGAAACTTGTGTGAAAATGCAATTCAAATATTCCCATCATAAGGAATGATTTTATTTTTCGTTTCTTCTGACAGATCATGAAGCAACCCAATCATCCTCATGTGATCTCTGGCTGGTAATTTTCAACTAAGAGTGAGGAGAAACATTCTTCCTTTTGTTTGGGAATAGGAAGTATCTGTCGGATCAGATCTGTTGGTACTTTGATGTGAGATCACTTCCTGAGGCAAACTTCCCAAGAAGGGGCACAGGGCGCATTCTCAATCTTGGAAGCAGTAGGCACGTGGTGTTGATGGAGCAAACCATGGGACTAAGTTCTATCAACTTTCCTATACTCGGAGGAACCCAGCAATGCACACATTTGACTTTGGAAACGCTGAATGCAAGGAAAAGAACATGAAGGACTGAAATTCATTCCTTTGTGAGTACCTTAATGATCCAACTGCAGTTTTGAGCCTTCTAGAACTATCTGATGAAATCACACTAGATGACCACGGCTATTTGTCATTTAAGCAAGAAAAATCAACACTCTGTGTTTGCAGTCTGTCCTACTTTGTGGCTCATTTTACTATTTGGAGGATTAAAGGACTGGTTCCTGCAAATGAAAATATACTCTGATCCCTGCTAATCAGAAATTCTGCAGGTGATTACATGGCTGAATGTAATATTAACTGTTGTTGGGGACATTTTGTTAAAAAACAAACACACACCCTGGGGAAAAGATAAAAGAGGAGATGACCGGCATTTAATAGGTTTAGGTATAGTCATCATCTTCACAGGCTTTATGTATTTCTTTAAATTCCCCTCTTAATTTCCGGCTGGAGCTTCTTCTTCATTTCGCTATTATTAAAAACACCACAACGTGCACCTGGTGCTTGAGAAATGCCCTGGATCCTGTGAACAGTGAATGAGAATGTGAATCCATCCTGAGGCCTGGTGTATGAATTAGAATAAATACCCTTTTGAAAAAGGTACTTGACTATCCTTTGCAAAAACATGGCTTTTGTTGCCTTTTCAACTTTCTTTAATTCTTTAAGGATGTAAAATATACTTCTAATTTGGCCATTTCCTTTTAATCAAATCCTGTATGTCCAGGTAGCATATGTACATCGAATATTCCTGGAGAATTTCCAAAATACAGATGTATATCTAAAATTTCCATTCTTAAAGGCTGCCTGAAGGAACTCAAACATACATTTTAACAAATAAAGAGAATGATTTTGAGCTATTTGAACGACCAGTTTCAATGATATTTAACTTATTTATTCAGTGCCATTTTATGAATAACATGTATTATTTATTTTGTCTTATAAAAGCAAATAATTTCTTAAGAGAATTTGGAAAAGAAACAAGAAATTATTTTGTATGTTGTCTCAGACTCAGAGATAAACACCATTAAGTATTTTTGGGGGCGCTTGGGTGGCTCAGTCGTTAAGCATCTGCCTTCGGCTCAGGTCATGGTCCCAGGGTGCTGGGATCAAGCCCCGCATCGGGCTCCCTGCTCTACGGGAAGCCTGCTTCTCCCTCTCCCACTTGCCTTGCTTTTGCTCCTTCTCTAGCTGTCTCTCTCTCTCTGTCAAATAAATAAATAAATCTTAAAAAAATATATTAAGTGTATTTTTCTCAATTTTGGTATATACTTATAACTTGCTTTTTCACATGCCAATATATTTGAAGTGTTTCTCCCATGTTACTAAATATTTTGAGACGTTTTTTCATGACTTAATA
Organism: Leptonychotes weddellii; assembly: GCF_054177405.1. NCBI lineage: Eukaryota > Metazoa > Chordata > Mammalia > Carnivora > Phocidae > Leptonychotes > Leptonychotes weddellii. The sequence continues at coordinate 63,343,649 of NC_138380.1, forward strand.
CCATTCCATCACACAAAAGTGCCTAACTCCTTTAATTCTTTGTTCTTGCTCATTTAACTAGATTTCGTTTTTTGCTATTATAATCATATTGTGATTAATTTTTATGCACATATGGTTTTGGGCATATTTAATTATTTCTTTAGAAATGAGAATTATAAAATTCTTAAAGGTTAAATTACTAAGTTAAAAAATATTGACATTTTAAAACAATAGAAATTGTCAAATTACCCTTCATAATTTTCCCTGCCAATTTACAGTTTCTTCAACAATGACTAAAAGTACATTTTGTTTTTAAACCCAAATATGTTTCCAATGGTGGAAGGTTTTACTTTAAAGAAAAGGTGTTAATAATTCTAGAGGCTATGCTAGGTGACCCTGAGATAATAAAATAGAGAGCCACCCAGAGTCTATTTCCAGTTCCTTCCCTTCAATATTTCTCCTGATGTGGACTGAACAGCTGTTATCATTCCCTGCAACACCAACAAAAAGTTTTATTTTATTGTATTTGTTGTTGGTGGTTGTTGGTTGGTTTGTTTTTTATATGCCAGGGGGAGAATAATTCCTAATACTCTTGGAAGACTTCTCTTATTATCAGTGTCTCAGAACAAAAGTGTCACAGAACCTCTGATAGCTGTGATTTGTGAAGGATAATGGTATAGCATACAAGTGTTCAAGAACTTCTCTTCCAGAGGGTTCATTTTTATCAGGCTCTGCTTAATTGTTTCCAGGTGCTTTCAGAGGCCTCCAAAAGTATGGAAAGATCAAAACAAAAGCCCCAATGACAGATTACAAGAAACTCTGCATTATGCTTTCATCTATTGTTACACCCTGTCAAGCTTTCATTAAATTTCTGCCAGAAGAAGCCCCATACAATTTTCACACATCCTTCTCTTGTCCCTGCCTTGACCATGACATGTTCCTCCCTGGAACATCCTTTCTCAAACTAGAATGTCTGTTAACTCCAAAACTCTGCTTAAAACTTTGTTTCTTTACAAATCTTCCAAATGTGCTATGCTCATCTTACTCTCTAGAGTCTTTTATTATGAAATTTTTTATGTTTAAAAATCACAGGGGCACAAAATTGATTTGATTAAATTCTCAGTGTATTACAAAGCCCCCATTTTTGTTTTATTAATTTTTCCCTCTACCTTAATTCCTCATACTCAATTCTATTCCTTGCTTCCTCTTGACACACACTTTTTTTTTTTAAGATTTTATTTATTTATTTGAGCGAGAGAGAATGAGAGAGAGGACATGAGAGGGGGGAGGGTCAGAGGGAGAAGCAGACTCCCTGCCGAGCAGGGAGCCCGATGCGGGACTCGATCCAGGGACCCCAGGATCATGATCTGAGTCGAAGGCAGTTGCTTAACCAACTGAGCCACCCAGGCACCCCTCCTCTTGGCACACACTCTTATTTATTTAACAAATGTTCTTTAACAGGTATATGTGTACCTTTAAAATATACAGTACTATTATACGGATGGAGGTTACATAACTGACATTATATAATGAATTTTATACTGTTTATTGCTTTTTAAAACCAACATTAAAAAATAAAAAATAAATAAAATCAACATTAAGTTACTGAGATCTGTTCATGCTACTATATTTAAATCTAATTTTACTTCTGACTGTTGCATTGTATTCCGTTGATGGCATATACCATACTTTATTCACTCCTTCTGCAAGGGTTTCCTAAACTGCTCACCTTTACTACTTAAACAATGTTGCAATAATTTTTTTTATATTTATTTCCTTGTAGACAATGGGGGGAGTTTCTCTGAAATAGTTATCAAGAAATAGGGCAGCCCAGTCATAAGGCATTGTGGTAAATGTAATTACTGGCTCATTGGTCCCAATTCTTTGCTCCTCCCTGTGTCCACACCCTTTTTCTTGTAACTTAACAGATCCTTCCACTTAAAGTGGAATGTATGTACTATCACCTGACTTGCTTTGGCCAAGAGACTGTGGGCAAAAGTGACAGTGTGCCAGTTCCAATTCAAGCCCAGGCATAAAGACTCCTTCCAAGCTTCCACTTGCCCTTTTGTGCTTCTGCCATTGCCATGATGAGAACACACCCTATCTGGTCTGACGGTCCAAGAAAGATAAAGAAATTTGGGGAAGACCTCGGTTCAACCCATAGTGAGAGCCCAGACTAGAGAACCTTCAGCTTCAAATGGATGCCAGCCATGCCTGGCCTTGATAAGTTGACTCACAATGGCAGATTCACAAGAGCCTAGTGGAGATCAGCAGAGCTGCTCCAACAGACACTCCATCACATAAAGAATAAATGTCTGTTGTAGGTCCCTCGGGTTTTGTAGTGGATTACAATGTAGCAATACCTGATTAATAGACATTAGTACATCTGGACTGCCTTTCAGAATATATGTGCCAGTTTATTCTTCCAACCCTGGATAAGGGTCCTTGCTTCCTCATGTCCTTGTCTAAAGCACTGCCCATGTTTTCAAGTTGTCCAGGTTTTTCTTAATGTGATGGTCATGGAAGAAGTAGATCATGACATTTTGAATTTCTCTTAAGAGTTAGGAAATTTCTTCACACACACACACACACACACACACACACACACATTAACCACCTGGATCTCCCCTTCTTTCAAGTGTCTATTTACGTCCTTTATTTCTTTATTTCTTTTGGGTTGATTGTCTTTTACTTGCAGATTTGAAGAAATCCCTCACACATTCTAAAAATGAAATCCTTGTAAGTTTTAGACTTTGAAAATTTCTTCTGTTAGCCTGTCACCTCACCTGTCTGCTAACTTTAACAAGGATGTCCATGGAACATTTAATTAATATTAATGTAATCCAGCTTATCAGTTGTCAACCTCCATATACTTGCGGTCTTTTTCAAATATTTTTTGAAAGCACTGCCTCTCTAAACCAAGACCTCAAAGGCTATTCTATTAGTTGTTACCTATTTTTCTTCTTTTAGCTTTTACTTTTCATACTTAAGTTTTTAGTGCATTTAGTTTACTTTTAAATATATATGTAGCTTTTCCTTGGTGTTTATATATACAATTTCACTAAAAGTCATGTTAATAAGACAATATGACTGATTTTTTTAAAGCAATATATTAGATGTAAACAAAAAACCCAGAACATTCGTCCTCAAAACTATCACCTTGGGGGTGCCTGTCTACAAATGGTTTAAACACCTTTGGCACTGCTCCTTTGGAATTTCCTTTACTGTTTATAGGACTTCTGTCAGATTATGCTTAATGTTGGTAAAATGGATATGGATTTTGCAAACATCTGAAAATTACTCAAGATGAAGTAGATGATCAAGCTCAAGAATACCATTTTCAATTAGAAAAAGAAGGCAACTGATTTACTCATATAGTTAAACAAATCTTTGTTTCTGTTACTTACTCTCAATATCTTGCTATAGAACCAGTACATTACAGTATTGAAAAATATGGGCTTGCAAGTCAGAATGACTATTTCAAATATTAGCTCCATGGCCTGGATTAATCCTATAGATCTCAATTTCTGCATTAGTTAAATAGAGATGACAAAAACAAACAAACAAACAAACAACAGTGGTGAAGACTGACTTACCAATAGAGTTATTTTCAAGATGACATGAGTTAGTAGGGCCCGGCTTAGAATAAGCATCTAATAAGCAGCCACTGGCAGCATCATAATCATCATTAGTTAAATCATCCCATATAACCAAACAGTCTCAAGCCTATGTGAGGCCACCACCCCAGTCCCACTTGTTTGATTATTTTGTTTTTTAAGACTATTACTGGCAGTCAGACCCACCTCTCCTTTCAACACAATGTAGTAAGCCTGGGGAAATGGCATTTTCTACATAGTTTTCTTCTGTTCCACCTTGGATTTTAATTCTTTCATCATACACCCGTCAATCAGGAAACAAAATTACTTTGAGACAGTATAATAACTCCACACATATTTACTTCATATACTTTTGAGGCAAACAGGTAATTACTTCTCTGTCTCTCAGACTTAAGGGTTTATCCTCAGCTCGCTGCCCCCAGCCATCCCACAAGCAGGTAAACACAATAAATATTTCTGTGACACTTAGTAACCACTGGGTTCAATTAGTATGTGTTTAAAATGTGTAACAGATGCAGAAGAATCCTGTCTTTAATTTTTTTCAGCTCCTAAAGGAATAAATTATAGCTTATATCTAATATACAGCTCACAGACCCAGGCACGCCACTAGGCAGCATTTTTTAACCTCCCAAAGAAAGAAAACATTCCCTCAATTTGAGGATATTGTGTCAGAATTAATGACTTAAATAGACATTTTGTATTACCAAATTATAGGCAATAGTAACTACCCTACCAGTTTCCAGCTATCAGAAATAGAATCCTTGTACATATTTTCTCCAACTTAAATTTTGAAACTTCTCAATTACCTGCTCTTTTATTATTGGTAGAGATAATTTAGAGCTAAAAGAATTGTGACTATTAAATCTGGGGGAACAACTTGATGCTAGGAGGAGAGAGGATCTCAAAAAATATTCTTATTTTCCTATGGAAAATTTCTAAGTTTTGTAGATCAAAAATAGAAGAGGGAAGACAGGAGAGCAGAGAGAAAACAGTTTGACAAAACTAAGATTTTCTAACATGTTTGGTTAGAATTGGCATTATAATCTGAGGCCACATTATCTAAATCGCTCATTCCAATGTTAAGCCATCGGAATATGACTGCTGGCCCTCTGATTCCCTTCAGTTCCATGCTGTAGTCGTCACCTTATAGAGAAAGGTGGTCAAGACAGACCTAGACTCTGGCTAGATTTCTAGAGGTGGTGGTGAAGGCAGTCAGAGGTGTGGAAGAGGGTGGAAGGAAGCTAACAACTAAGAAAGTAAAGGCACTCTTTGAGCATTTTGAGGTCCCCAAGGAAGGGCAGCAGGGCTGCAGGGCAGCAAAGGTGTATGGATGATAAGAAGGTCAGAGCAGAAGATGAGTGCCTCTGGCTTATTACAATCATCATTCTATGTAGTAAACATTAAAGATAACCATTACCAACATAGAAGAAAACTAATATTAAAGTTACAGATACTGAGATCATTTTTATTGCATGCTAGAAATAGGGTAGCAGGTTCAGAATGTAATAACTTATCAACAGGATCTGGTCCCAGCAGTTTTGTGGAGTATTGGCAGTGATAAATGATTCAGGAGTAATGCCATCAAAGTAAATAGCTTCCATTTCCATCACTGACTTTATACATACTCAGGTGGCTCTGTTAAAGAGAATTAAATGCACAGCACCATATGGGAAGAATTATCATGAGTTTTCTTTGTGACAAACAGTAAGATAATGCATTTTAACGTGCCATTTATGTTCAAACCAGTAAAGGTTGGGGTCATGAGAATTTTCTTTTAGATATTTATCCTGATTTTAGAGTATGATGTCATATCATCAAGTAAATTAAAAAGAGCCACTACCCAGCAATACCTCAAACTACCTCCTTCCTAATACACACATTGGCTTTATCTCTTCCTGATGATTACATCTGTCCCAGAAATAAGCACCAACATTTATGATGCTGTTTATTTGCTGCAAATCATTCAGCTCCTTAATAAAACTCATCCATATTCAATTTAGCCTATGAGTCACACTGCATTGTCAGCCAGAATATTAATATTTCAAGATATAATCCAATATAGATCAGAAGGCACTATGAGGACAATTCACCAATTTACACTGTTTCCTATTTATTCAATACAGGTCCATTCTACTAAGCATAAATGATGCTTTGGGATGTTTTCTTCATGGATCAGAAACTGCTAAAATTGATCAATCATAAGCATTCAAGTATCAATAGCTGTATATAAAATCATAGTAATTCTGTAATATGAAGGAAATTTCTAGTTTCTCGAGCATATAGTCAGTATATTTAACATAAAAGGTAGAACTATCTATCCTGAGACTTATTCCAGATTTTTCAAGCAGGAAGGAAAGAAGGAAAAGAGGAGGGAGGAGAGAAAGAAGGCAGCAAGGTGAGAGGGACGGAAGATGAGAGTTGAGCTATCTCCTCCCTTCTTTTCCCACGAGACAGGAAAAATGGACTTAAAGTAAACATCAAGGGTCAAAAGGAGCCTGAGGTATGGATACGATTGCTATTACACAGTTAAACGTGACAACTTACTCCACCCTCCTGTCTGCCTGCCTGAGAAACTACCCTCAGCCTACAAAACTTGTAACACAAGACTCAGAGTGGTGTTTGCAGTGTGCTTTACCAAAGACTGATCCTCTCCGCTCATGTATATAATCTCCTGATCTTAAGTCCAGCTGCAATATCTACAATACGATGATTCTTTCATTGTTTTCTTATAGTCACAGTATGCACATGTGCTGAATTCTTCTCTCCCTTTGTCCCTCCCTTCCTTCCTTTCTTCCTTCCCTGTTTCCTTAAATAATTAAATGAATTATCTATTGTATTTCAGGCAAAACCCTGTCCTGTGAGAGCATCCAGTCTATGAGGGAGAGAAACATGGGAACAAAGAATTACAGGATGATGCAATAGTAAAGTGAACTATAATGACTGATAGGCTGAATGTAGTTGCTGGTCTCCACATACTTTAGCCTATTTACAAGGCTGCTATAAGGTCACAATTCAAATATCTTAGAAACAGCTACTAGTGACAAGATACTGATGCCACACAGAATTAAAATAATGAAATTGTGCTGCCATCACAACTCTTTCCTCTATTCACAATCTTCAGTTATAACTCTAATTTGTGGTAAATAAATCAGGGTAAAATTACCTTAAAAACATGTATCTTTATCACTAATGCACCTTCAAAAAACTAAAGATTAAATTGTGTTGGAAATGAAATTAGGATCTTTGAGGGCTAGAACTCTCTATCCACATTTTAGTGTTTATTATAATAATCATGCTATTAATGAATCAGATCTATGACAAATATCTCTGATTTACCAGAAAAAAAGATCATTGAGAACTGCAACTATGAAGCTTCCAAGGCCTATGTTCAAATCTAAGCAGGAAAAAAATGAGAGAACAGTGTTTCAGAACAGTTTGTAAAGGGAAATCTGTACAAAAGTATTTACATAACCAAGAGAAGCCTCTAGAGAAAGGAAGAATTTGCAGGTAAATTAATGCAATGGATTCACAGAAAAAAGGCAGAATTCTGGAAGGCCCAAAGGTGCACTTTACAATGAATAATTCCATCAGAATTATGTGTGCAAATTAGATCAATTAAAGTGGAAGATGCTCAGTCACATACTGGTCTAAGAGTTAAATGTTGTGGGAATACAACTAAAACCAATTCCAACTGAAATTGTGGAGAACATCCCAGGTGGAAAACAAAACAATTCCTGAAGGAAAGAGAGTAAGTCAAAGGATTATTTATTTTCTTTCTCGTTGTTTTTGTTTTTTTAAGGTTGACACTTTTTTAAAAAATCATGCATATTTTCCCCGGTTATTTGTACATTTATACTCTCCTTGAACAATAATAACAACAAAAACACACAAGAAAAAGGCACAAACCTTTTCTTATGAACTCAGAAATGCCCACCAAAAGTTGGTCCAAAGTGATGATGCTAGTTTTATCAAAATTTAGAGAATACCATTTAATCCCCTACTTTGTTAGAATTTTTATGCAACTCACTTAAATCAAATATTTATTGTTAATGAAGGACTTACAGGAGAGAAATGGGGAAACTGAACATGTTTTTTCAAGAAAAAGCAAATGTGTGGAAGTCCAGTACATATTATAGACAAGGTGAATTAATTTGTTATCACTGTATAGCTAACTGTTTATTATTGCTCAAGCATCTATGGCAGCTAGGCGATTCTTCTAGTTTCAGAGAGACTCACTCATGAATCTTTGGCCAGTCAGCAGAAGGTTGGGTAAGCACCAACTGCAAAATCAAGCATCAACTGGCTAGAAACTGGAGGGTCTCAGCTTTTCTCCACATGGTCCCTCATTAGACTAGCCCAGGCCTATTGCAAAATCAAGCATCAATTGGCTAGAAACTGGAGGGTCTCCGCTCTTCTCCACATGGTCCCTTATTAGGCTAGCCCAGACCTATTCTTAGTGGTGGTGGAAGCCAGGTTTTGACAAAGTGGAAATATGTGAGATCTCTTGAAAATGTAGGTTTGGAACTGGTACACTGTTGCTTCCCCTATATTCTATTGTCCAAACAAATCAGAAGGTTATTTCATAACCAAGGGATGGAAAAATAGACTCCACCTCTTAATGGGAGGAGTTTCAAACTCACATCATAAAGGATATGGATATAAAGAGACCATTATTTGGGCCATCAATGTAATCAACCTCTCTTGCAAGAGATAAGCAGCCTTCAGGGAAATAAGACTTTATTGTAGACAAATTACTATAGGCTAGCAACATCATCATCTTTGCCCCATAAAATGGTAGAAGCTGGGGGGAAAAAAAAGTTAGCACTGAATCATAGAACAACCAGCTATACATTACTGTCTCCTAATAACTAAAGTGATAATCACCAGTATCTTTGGGTGTTGTTGGCTTTATGTCATATTCCTAGCACAGTAACAAGAAACACTACATAACAATTATCAAACACTTGTTATATACAAGTACTAGACAGACTATCTATATATCTAACCTTATTTAACCTTTAAAATTACCCTATGATGTTCAACTTATTTGGAGGGAAGAATTTGTCCAAGAAAACATTATTAGTAAGTGACAAGATTTAAATCTAAAGCCCAAATACATCTTTTTGCTTTTTTAAAATAAGAATGTTTAATTACATATGTAGAATTTGCAGTGGACTTCCTTATTATTTGCTTCCCTGGAGGACAATATTAGTTTACATACCTGCATTAACCATTTATATTTTCTCTTCTATAAACTGCTCCTTTCTTTTGTTAATCTGTATTGTACCTTTTTCTTATTGATTTATAGAAATTCTTTGTATACACTTGATGAAAACCCCTAATCATTACATTGCAAATATTTTCTGCCTGAATGTCCTCATCTTTTTATTCTATTAGTGATGTATTTCATCAATGAGAAGTCCTAACGTTTGATACAGCCAAACTTACCAATTTTTGGTGTCTTGTCACAAGATCTTCCCTGTTTCAAGGATGTAAACATAATCATTTATACATTCTTCTATTATTTTCATTGTGTTGTCTTTTATATTTAGTTATTTAATTCATCCAGAATTTAATATTACAATTGCCATAAGGAAGAATATAATTATTTTTTTAAATGATGACACAATTGCCTGGAAAGTATATATTGAATAATCTATCTTTTCTCCATTGACATGAAACACTGCATCTATCATGGCCTAATTTCCCAAGTAATGGGAAGGACTAGGCTCTGCATTATCTATTTAATTTCACTGATGTATTTGTCTTTCTTTAGCCAATTCCACATAGTTTTAATTACTATACTTTATAAATATGTTTTAATATCACATAGGAAACAATCCATCTTTTCTTTTTAAATATTGTCTTGGCTACCACTTTGCATTTACTTTAGTACATGAATTTTAAAATTAAATTTTCAACTGCTGTGAGAAATTGTATTGGGATTTTATTTGGGATCAATTGAATTGATAAATTAATATGGTGAGAATCTATGGTCAGTAATATCATTTACACATCTATAAATATGATCTATCTTTCCATATACTAAAGCATTTTTTAGGTCCTTCAGTATCATTTTATATTTTTCCATGGATTTTAAAATATTACTTGGTTATATTCCCAGCTATTTTGTTGCTTTTGTGCCTATGAAAATGGCATATTTTTCCTTTTTATACTTTATAATGGGTTATGCAAGTCTCTAGATGAGCTATCAATTTTTGTACATATGAGAGTGTCCTATAATTTGTTATAATTTGCTAACATTAGTCAGATGTGATTCTAGTGCTTTATGTGAATCATAAAATATATTTAGTAGCTTTCCATCTTTTCTTATTCTCTGGAACAGTTTGTATAAGTTGGAAATTCCACATTCCTTGAAAGTTTGGTAGACATCACCTGCAAAGGAATTAGGACTTAGCACCTTTTGAGGGTCAGAACATACATTTTTAATTTTGATTTTTTTTATTTTTAGTAATCTCTATGCCCAACGTGGGGCTCAAACTCATGACCCAGAGATCAAGAATCGCATACTCTTACCCACTGAACCAGCCAGGTGCCCCTAATTTTGATTTTAATATATTCAATGGATGATGGTCTAATCAGGTATTATACTTATGTTGTGCTCGTTTTTATAATTTAAATTTTCTTAGTAAATTATGCATTTCATTTCATACTTATTGGTGTAATATTGCATATACATCTTTACCTTTTAAACTTCTTTTATGTAGTTATATCCTAGAATATTACTATTCTTCTAGTAGCTATTTTTTTCTAGCAGTTATTCTTAACTTTTAAAAACACATAATTAAATCTGTACATTATAATCAACATCAACATTTCACCAGTTCCCATATTGTTTTTCTGAAAAGGAAACTTAGTATGCTTTTATTTCCTTCTTCTTTCCCTCATCTCTCCCTCCAACATCACATGCTGACAGTTTTTGGATTTTTTTTTCCCAAGTGGCAACTGAAATTTATATTTATACTGCATGTATAACATACATCCCAGTTATTTAAAATTACACATGGAACAGTGGGAAAAGATGGTTACAAATATTAAAGGTAGTCTCTTCGAGAATTGTCAAGAGTACTGGTTAACTTTCCTTTTTATATTTTTATGTCATAAAAAAACAAACATCAATATTCAGTTGTTCTTCATAAACTACACTGGCTCATATCTTTTCTCTATCCACATGAAAGAACCAAATTATATTGGAGAGGGCAGAGAATCCACTTATTAAATATACTGCTAAATACACTGATTAAAAACATACTTATTTAAAATTAAAAATAAGTTCTACTAGTCTTTACGTATCATTGCTTATTGCATCTACTTCTGGACTCATTTTATTTTACTGGAGCATATTTTCTAGTAAGTCTTTCAGAGACTTTCAGCTTTAACCCTGAGTGACTTTGTATATATAATAAATTCTGCAACTTTCATCACTCTCTCAATTGAATAATCCTTTAGCTGCATGAAGTTCTAGGTTCCAAGTGATTTTCCATCAGCACTCTGAAAACAATTCACAGTTGCTCAAAAAGGAAAGTACACGAATTCATGTATACACCTGATCTGAGATGACACAATAATTACTACTTTTATTATGCTAACTTGAATTTATAAAGCAGTTACTTGGGAACATTATAATAAATACATTATTTGGATTTTATTCCTTATGATTACATGAGGTAGGTTCTATTAGTCACCCTCTTTTACAGATGAAAAAACCTAAAATTTAGAGAAGTAAGGTGATATCAAAACTCACAAAGGGATTAAATAGTAGAGTTGGGAAACACAGAAAGGTAGTTGGACTAGTTTGACTTCAAAACCTGTTTTTTTTTTTTGAGAGTGGGTGGAGGAGCAGAGGGAGAGGGTGAAAGAGAATCTGAAGCAGGCTCCATGCCCAGGGCAAAGCCCAACACAGCCTATCTATCTAATGACCCTGAGATTATGACTTGAGCCAAAATCAAGAGTTTGATGCTTAACCCACTGAGCCACCCAGGCACCCCCAAAACCTCTACTCCTAATCACTAAAAGAAACACCCTGTAGTTCAACATACATTCCAAACAAGACTACATCTTCTGTTAAAATTGAGCAAAACTATGGGTGTACGCATGCTATACCCAGAATATACACCTGTTGTCTTTTAAGATTTTATCCAATATGAGATGGTGGTTGAAATACTGACACTGGCCCCTCTGGTTGAACATGAAATTATAGGAGGAAATCAATCAGATCTTGTTGGTCAATCTGCTTCATCCTTTCAGTTGACTATTTGTATAAAGGTAATAAGGCATTTTCAAAGATAATTTATATTCCTGTAAGTAAGGGCAGATTTGCTTTCTGGAACCATATGGTTCAAATTATCACTACAGAATTTTAATTTCCCACAAGAGAGGGCACAACTTGAAAGAGTGTGTTAACTGGCCTGGTAAGTAACACATTCTTTTATGCCCTCAACAAAATCAGTTCTAAGACACTGGAAAGAATTCCTAGTCAAAGATTTCATATCAGGTATTTCTTAATGTTGTGAACTAGTTTCCTGTTTAAGTTGCAAATTCCTTATGATTACCTTAGGATTTCTGTTGACATTAAATGGTTCTGTAATCACCAATATCTCAAAACATTGTTGTTGATGTCAAACAATTTGGCTATCAACTCCCTGAAAAATCACTGTAATCTTTACCAGTTTATGCCATTTTTAGAACCAACTATTTTATGTTGTGGCCCCTTATGAGCACTACCGCAGTAACTTCCACATTTGCTACATCTGTCACTGGGCCCAGACCTGACTATTATGGTATAGCCCTTATGTTTCACATTTGCAAATAATAAGTTTTATATCATGTCAAATGATATGAAATTACCATGATGGTTCTTTGGTTTCATCCAGGAATATTTGATATACATTCTCTTTCATGGTAACTCTTTTTCTTTCAAAGGTTAAACTTACATCCTTGAATTTATAAGCAGAACATCAATATCATTTGTATTGGTTATGTATTGCTGTGTAGCAAATTTCCCCAATACTTAGTGGCTTGAAACAACAAACATTTATATAAGACGCTGATGAAAGAAATTGATGACACAAATAAATGGAAAGACATACCAAGCCCATAGATTGGAAGAACTTTGTTAAAATATCCATACTACTCAGAACAATCTACAGATTCAATGAAATCCCTATCAAAATACCAATAGTATTTATCAGAGAACTAGAACAAACAATCCTAAAATTTGTATGGAACCACAAAAGACCTTGAATAGCCAAAGCAATCTTGAGAAAGAAGAACAAAATTGGAGGTAACCCAATCTCAGATTTCAAACTATGCTACAAAGCTATAATGCCCAAAACAGTCTGGCACTGGCACAAAAATAGAAAGCCAAGAAATAAGCCCACAGTTATATGGTTAATTAATCTACAACAAAGGAGGCAAGAATATATAATGGGGAAAAAAGTCTCTTCAATAGTGCTGGGAAAACAGCATGTTTGCAAAAGAATAAAACTGAACCAATTTCTTACTCAACATGGATTAAAGACCTAAATGTATTACCTGAAATCATATAACTCCTTAGAAAAAACATAGACAGCAATCTCTTGTTCATTAGCTTTAGCAATATTTTTCTGCATCTGTCTCCTTAGGCAAGGAAAACAAAAGCAAAAATAAACAATTGGGACTACATCAAACTAAAAGCTTTTGTATAGTAAAGGAACCCATCAACCAAATAAAAAGCAATCCACTAAATGGGAAAAACATGTACAAATGAAATAGCCTATAAGGGGTTATTATCCAAAACATAAAAAGAACTCAGAGAACTTAGAACCAAAAAACCCCAAATAATCTGATTGAAAATGGGCAGAGAACCAGAATTGACATTTTTCCAAGGATAACATACAGATGGCCAAGACACATGAAAGGATGCTCAATATCACCAATCATCAGGGAAATGAAAATCAAAACCACAATAAGGTATCACCTCACACCAGTCAGAAAATATTAAAAAAAAAATCAAAGGACAAGAAATAACAATTATTGGTGAGAATGTGGAAAAACGGGACCCTTCACACACTGTGGGTGGGGGAATGCAAATTAGTACAGCCACTATGTGAAACTTCCAGCATGGAGATTCCTCAAAAACTTAAAAATAAAAATACCACATGACCTATAATTCCACTTCTAGATATTTGCCCAAAGAAAACAAAAACACTAATTCAAAAAGATATATGTACCCCCAAGTTTACTGCAGCATTATTTACAATAGCCAAGAGATGGAGACAACCAAAGTATCCATCAATAGATGAACAGATAACAAAGATGGAGTGTATATACATAATGCAATATTACTCAGCCATAATAATGAATGAAATCTTGCAATTTGTGACAAGATGGATGGACCTAGAAAATATTATGCTAAGTGAAATAAGTCAGACAGAAAAAACAAATACCATAAGATTTCACTTACATGTGGAATCTAAAAAACAAAACTAATAAACAAAAACAGAAATAGACTCATAAATACAGAGAACAAACTGGTGGTTGCCAGAGGGGAGGGGGATGGGGAGGTGGGTAAGAAAATTAAGAGATAAGTACTTCCAGTTATAAAATAAATAAATCACAGGGATGAAAAGTACAGCATAGGGAATACAGTCAATAATAGTGTGTTAACTTTGGTGACAGACAGTAACTATACTTATTGTGATGAGATTTTCATAATGTATATAATTGTTTAATTACTATGTTGTATACCTGAAATTAATATAATATTGTATATCAACTATACTTCAATAAAAAGCATGTAATGAATAAAATTACTATATGTAAAACAACAACAACAAACATTTATTATCTCACAGTTTTCTGTGGGTCAGGGATTCAAACACAGCTTAGCTGGATGCCTCTGGCTCAGGGTCTCTCATAAGGCTGTACTCAATGGGTCAAGGTGGACTGCTGTCATATCAAAGCTTGACTGAAAGATGATCCACTTTCAAGCTCACTCATGTGGCTATTGGCAGTCCTCAAGACCTCACTGCCTTTTGGCCAGAGTTCCTTGCCACATGGGCCTCTCTGTAGGGCAGCTCACAACATGGGAACTGTCTTCTGTTGGAGCAAGTGACAGAAGAGAGGGCACTTGAAACAGAAGCCAAATCTTTTTGTAACCTAATCTCAGAAATGATATCCCATCACTTCTCCTATATTCTATTCATTAGCAGTGAGTCCAGCTCACACTCAAGGGGAAAGGATAATAAATGGCTGTGAACACTAGGAGGCAGGGACCATTAAGGACTATTTTAGAGACTAATTACTACTTCATTTCTCCACAGTGTATGCTGAAGTTGAAGCATGCAAACTGACTTGTAAATAGGTTGGAGTATTTTCTATGGAGTGATTCTGACAGTCAATCTATTTGATAGAGGCACACAAAACTCTCTAAGCAAGGATATAGTTTTAAGCTCTATAATTTTTATGAAGAGTATTAATATTAATACTAGAATAACTAATACCTCACATATAGATGTATAGATATTTATATTATCTATATACATCTAGACAACAAATATGCTTTAAAGCTTAGAGTTGTTTACTGAGTGCTTACTCTATGCCAGGCACTTTACTAACCAATCCACAGAAGTCAGTGCAAAGTGGGCATCATTATTCCCACTTTACTAAAGAGGAAATTCAGCTTAAATGAAGTACTCAGGATCACACAGCTAGAAAACTGGGCAACTGGGGTTTAAATATAAATCAAAAGCCCATCTTATATGTAGCCCTCAAACTGTCCAGAAATTCAATTTTGAATAGACTTTCATCTAGCTTCTGTCAAAAATGAATTTAGGCCAAATTCTATTATAATAATAGACTATGGTGACAAATGTATTCCCTGGTTGATAAAAAGAATCAACTTGGGGGCTTTAAAATATACATAGCTGTGTAAGTCCTAATCCAAGATCTACTGAATCAATATTTCTGGGAATAACTTCAATACATACATGTTTTATATTTCATAATTTAAAACATTCCCCAGATAATACTTATGGTACAGGTTTGGGAAGTGCTGGTTTAAGGTTTATATTAATGATTCATTCCACTAAATTAATATTTCTAAAAATATGGTCTATAGAGCCAAAGCCCACTAAATAAAAATCTTTCAACAAGAAGTCCTAGAGGAGGAGGAGTCCAAGATGGTGGAGGAGTAGGAGACCTTAGTTTTGTCTAGTCCCAGGAATTCAGCTAGATAGCTATAAAATCATTCTGAACACCTGCAAACTCAACTGGAGATCTAAGAAAAAAATTGCTGCAACTCTACAAATAGAAAGTGACCATTTTCTGCAAGAAGGACAAGACAGAAAAACTCACCTCAAAAAAGAGAACAAGATGCAGTCCTGAGTAGCAGGGACCCAATCAGTAAAGACATAAATAAGATGTCAGAATTAGAGTTCAGAATAACGATTATAAATATCCTAGCTGGACTTGAAAAAAACCATAGGAGACACGAGAGAATCCCTTTCTGGAGAAATAAAAGAACTAAAATCTAATCAAGTCAAAATCAAAAAGGCTATTAATGAGATGCAATCAAAAATGGAGGCTCTAACTGCTAGGATAAATGAGGCAGAAGAGACAATTAGTGATATAAAAGACAAAATGATGGAGAATAAATAAGCTGAGAAAAATAGAGATAAACAACTACTGGATCACAAGGGAAGAATTTGAGAGATAAGTGATACCATAAGACGAAACAGTATTAGAATAATTGGGATCCCAGAAGAAGAGGAAAGGGGAGGGGCTGGAAGAGAAGGTATTTTGTAGCAAATTATAGCAGAGAACCTCCCTAATTTGGAGAAGGAAACAAGCATTCAAGTCCAGGAGGCACAGAGAACCCCGTTAAACTCAATAAAAGTAGGTCAACACCTTGACATACAATAGTGAAACTTGCAAATCTCAGAGACAAAGAAAATCCTGAAAACAGCTCGGAACAAGAGGTTCATAACCTACAAGGGTAGAAACACTAGACTGGCAGAAGACCTATCCACAGAGACCTGGCAGGCCAGAAAGGACTGGTATGATATATTCAGGGAGCTAAGTGGGAAAAATATGCAGCCAAGAATATCCAGCTAGGATGTCATTCAAAATAGAAGGAGAGATAAAAGGCTTCCAAGACAAACAGAAATTAAAAGAATTTGTGATCACTAAACCAGCCTTGCAAGAAATATTAAAGGTGATCCTTTAAGCAAAGAGAGAGCCTAAAAGTAACACAGACCAGAAAGGAACAGAGGCAGCATACAGTAACAGTCACCTTACAGGCAATACAATGGCACTAAATTCATATTTTTCAATAGTTACTCTGAATGTAAATGGGCTCAATGCCCCAATCAAAAGACACTGGGTATCAGACTGGATAAAAAACAAGACCCATTAATATGCTGTCTGCAAAAGACTCATTTTAGACCCAAAGACACCTCCAGATTGAAAGTGAGGGGGTGGAAAATCATGTATCATGCTAATGGACATCAAAAGAAAGCTGAGGTAACAATCTTTGTATCAGACAAATTAGATTTTAAACCAAAGACTGTAATAAGAGATGAGGAAGGACACTATATAATAATTAAAGGGTCTATCCAACAAGAAGATTTAACAATTGTAAATATTTATGCCCCTAACATGGGAGCAGCCAATTATATAAACCAATTAATAACAAAATAAAAAAAATACATCAAATAATAATACAATAACAGTAGGGGACTTTAACACCCTATTCACTGCAATGGACAGATCAACAACAAGCAACAGAATACACATTCTTCTTGAGTGCACATGGAACATTCTCCAGAATAGATCACATACTGGGTCGCAAATCAGGTCTCAACCAGGTCCAAAAGATTGGGATCATTCCCTGCATATTTTCAGACAACCATGCTTTGAAACTGAAACTCAATCACAAGAGGAAAGTCGGAAAGAACTCAAATGCATGGAGGCTAAAGAGCATCCTACTAAAGAATGAATGGGTCAACCAGGAAATTAAAGAAGAATTAAAAAAACTCACGGAAAAAATGAAAATGAAAACACAACTGTTCAAAACCTTTGGGATGCAGCAAAGGCAGTCCTAAGAGGGAAGTATATAGCAATGCAAGCCTTTCTCCAGAAACAAGAAAGTTCTCAAGTACACAACCTAATCTTACATCTAAAGGAGCTGGGGAAAGAACAGCAAAAAAAGCCTAAACCCAGAAGAAGAAGAGAATTAATAAAGATTAGAGCATTGGGGTGCCTGGGTGGCTCAGTCATTAAGTGTCTGCATTCAGCTCAGGTCATGATCCTATGATCCTGGGATCAAGCCCCGCATCGGGCTCCCTGCTTAGCAGGAAGCCTGCTTCTCCCTCTCCCACTCCCCCTCCTTGTGGTTCCTCTCTCACTGTCTCTTTCTCTATCAAAAAAATAAATAAAAAATCTTAAAAAGAAAGATTAGAGCAGAAATTAATGAAATAGAAACCAAAAGAACAGTAGAACTGAGCGACAAAACTAGGAGCTGGTTCTTCGAAAGAATTAATAAGATTGATAAACCCCTGGCCAGACTTATCCAAAAAAAAAAAGAGAGAGAGAAAGAGAGAGAAAGGACCCAAATAAATAAAATTATGAATGAAAGAGGAGAGATCACAACCAACACCAAAGAAATACAATTATAAGAACATACTATGAACAACTATATGCCAACAAATTAGGCAATCTGGAAGAAATGGATACATTCCTAGAGATGTACAAACTACCAAACTGAAAGAGGAAGAAACAGAAAACTTGAACAGATCCATAACTAGCAAGGAAATTGAAGCAGTCATCAAAAATCTCCCAAAAAACAAGAGTCCAGGGCCAGATGGTTTCCCAGGGGAATTATAGCCAACATTTAAAGAAGAATTAATACCTATTCTTCTGAAGGTGTTTCACAAAATAGAAATGTAAGGAAAACTTCCAAACTCTTTCTATGAGGCCAGCATTACTTTGATCCCCAAACCAAGACCCCGCAAAAAAGAAGAGTTACAGACCAATATCCCTGATGAACATGAATGCAAAAATTCTCACCAAGACACTAGCCAATAGGATGCAACTGTACTTTAAAAGGATTATTCACCATGACCAGATGGGATTTACTCCTGGGCTGCAAGGGTGGTTCAACATCCACAAATCAATCAATGTGATACACTACATAAATAAAAGAAAGGACAAGAACCATATGATCCTCTCAATAGATGCAGAAAAAGCATTTGACAAAGTACAGCATCCTTTCTTGATTAAAACTCTCCACAGCATAGGGATAGAGGGAACATACCTCAACATCCTAAAAGCCATCTATGAAAAGCCCACAACGAATATTATTCTCAACAGGAACATCACAGGTATGCCCACTCTCACCACTGTTCAACATAGTACCAGAAGTCCTAGCCTCAGCAATCAGACAACAAAAAGAAATAAAATGCATCCAAATTGTCAAAGAAGAAGTCAAACTCTCACACTTCACAGATGACATGATACTCTATGTGGAAAACCCAAAAGACTCCACCCCAAAAGCACTAGAACTCACACAGGAATTCAGCAAAGTGGCAGGATATAAAATCAATGCACAGAAATCAGTTGCATTTCTATACACTAACAATGAAACAGACGAAAGAGAAATTAAGGAGTCAATCCCATTTATAATTGCATCAAAAACCATAAGATACCTAGGAATAAACCTATCCAAAGAGGCGAAGGATTTGTACTCAGAAAACTACAGAATACTCAGGAAAGAAATTGAGGAAGACACAAAGAAATGGAAAAACGTTCCATGCACATGGATTGGAAGAACAAATATTGTTAATGTCTATGCTACCTAGAGCAATCTATATATTCAATGCAATCCCTATCAAAATACCATCAACTTTTTTCACAGAGCTGGAATAAATAATCCTAAAATTTATATGGAACCAGAAAAAAGACCTTGAATAGCCAAAGGAATGTTGAAATGAAAACCAAAGCTGGCGGCATCACAATGCCGGACTTCAAGCTCTATTACAAAGTTGTAATCATCAACATAGTATGATACTGGCACAAAAGCAGATACATAGATCAATAGAACAGAGTAGAGAACCCAGAAATGGACCCTCAACTCTATGGTCAACTAAACTTCGACAAAGCAGGAAAGAATATCCAATGGAAAAAAGACAGTCTCTTCAACAAATGATTTTGAGAAAATTAGACAGCCAAATGCAGAAGAATGAAACTGGACCATTTTCTTATACCATACACAAAAGTAGACTCAAAATGGATGAAAGACCTAAATGTGAGACAGGAATCCACCAAAATTCTAGAGGAGAACATAGGTAGCAACCTCTTCGACCTCGGCTGCAGCAACTTCTTGCTAGACACACTTCCAAAGGCAGGGGAAACAAAGGCAAAAATGAACTATTGGGACTTCATCAAGATAAAAAGCTTTTGCACAGAAAGGAAACAGTCGACAAAACCAAAAGACAACCAACAGAATGGGAGAAGATATTTGCAAATGTCTCATCAGATAAAGGGCTAGTATCCAAAATCTATAAATAACTTATCAAACTCAACACCCAAAGAACAAAGAATCCAATCAAGAAATGGGCAGAAGACATGAGCAGACATTTCTGCAAAGAAGACATCCAAATGGCCAACAGACACATGAAAAATTGTTCAACATCACTTGGCATCAGGGACATGCAAATCAAAACCACAATGAGATACCACTGCACACCAGTCAGAATGGCTAAAATTAACAAGTCAGGAAATGACAGATGTTGGTGAGGATGCAGAGAAAGGGGAAACCTCTTACACTACTGGTGGGAATGCAAGCTGGTGCAGCCACTCTGGAAAACAGTATGGAGGTTCCTCAAAAAGTTGAAAACAAAGCTACCCCAGGACCCAGCAATTACACTACGAGGTATTTACCCCAAAGATACAAATATAGTGATCCAAAGGGGCACCTGCACCTCAATGTTTATAGCAGCAATGTCCACAATAGCCAAACTAGGAAAGAGCCCAGATGTCCATCGACAGATGAATGGATAAGAAGATGTGGTATATGTATGTATATATATATATATACACATATATATACACACACACAATGAAATACTACTCAGCCATCAAAAAAATGACATCTTGCCATTTACAACAACATGGATGGACCTAGAGCATACTATGCTAAGCAAAATAAATCAATCAGAGAAAGATAATTATCATATGATCTCACTATATGTGGAATTTAAGAAACCAAACAGGAGCATAGGTGAAGGGAGGAGAAAATAAAACAAGACGAAATCAGAGAGGGAGACAAACCATAAGAAACTCTTAATTATAGAAAACAAACTGAGGGTTGCTGAAGGGGGGTGGGGTGGGGGGATGGGGAACTGGGTGATGGACATTAAGGAGAGCACGTCATGTAATGGACACTGGGTATTATATAAGACTGATGAATCACTGAACTCTACCTCTGAAGCTAATAGTATGTTATATGTTAATTAATTGAGTTTAAATTTTAAAATAATCTAAAAAAAAAACCCCAAGAAGTTAGAATTGTATCTTAAACAAGCTCCTTGGGTGAATCTTATGTATACTAAAGTTCAAGAACTATCACTATATGCTTACTAAGTTCTACCCTTAAAATATCTTACTTTGGCTCTCTAGTATTTTTATAACTGACAAACTAATCTTGAGTTTTTGTCTTTTGGAAGATCCAAAAACAATAACAAAATAAAAAACAGAGAACACTTCAACATTCTTTGAAAAATTATCATTTTCTATCAATATTTTATTGATTGTGACTTAAGAGCCAAGTAGCTGAAAGATAATGTTAATGCTTAGTTATATTAATTATACCTGGTTTCCAGTATAATTACTGTTCCTTTTTTTACATCACGGTTTCTCCATCTTGACACTACTGATATTTTGGGGCAGATAATTCTTTGTTGGGGAAGGAGGAGGAGTTGTCCTGTGCGTTGCAGAACATCTAGCAGCATTCCTGGCCTCTACCTACATACCAGTAGCAATCCACCTGCCCAGATCCCCTCACTCCAACTCCAACAACCAAAAAATTCTTCAGACTTTGCCAAATGTCCCCTGGAGGACAAACTGCCCACTGCACTACATGATTGCTTACCTCTTCTGACTTACTTCACACTTCACAGCCTCACGTAAGTATTTTAGTTATGATCCACTTCAACTGTTCGTGGAAGTACAGTTGTGAATTACAAACACATTTGAACATTACAACTTTATGATAAGTCAATTAATATATTAATATTCAGAAACCGATTGAGTCTTTATATAATTATCAACAGATTCCAAAGTAGTTTAACAGATCCTTCACTTCAACACAACTTTTTGAGATCTATAAAACGACCTGCCACCCTGAGCTTGTTTCCTTGTCTAACAATTGAGCTAGCATTTTCAACAATTCTTCAAAACCATATCATAGTTCTTCAGTGCATGATACTATCTATGGACACTACACAAATAACAAATTATACAGAACTGGGCAAGTGAAGGGGAGGGGAACAGAACCATAGCGTTAACATTTGTCCTTCATTATATTTGTCTTTTTATCCACTATTTAGGAAAATGTCATAAGAAAGCTTTTCATAGCTCTGTGTTTAATGTTGGATCCAGATAAGTACTGGTCTAGGAGAATAAGTATTTATTTGTAGTATTTGATACCTAGTTAATCTTAGATTTCAGAGCTAGTTCTCATTAAAATCACTAGCATTTCTATTTACACTTTTTTTCTGTCTGTTGACACTCTGTAAATAAATATTTAGACACCAACTGGCTGTATCTACAGGCCTTCAAATGGGAGGATAAAAAAAATGAAAAATACATCATGTAGCTGTTTCCTAAATTTGCATGTTTTATTCTATGTTAACAATGCTAATTAAAACCAAACAGAACAAATAAAAAATAACAGAAGCTCCATTTTCCTATATATTCACATAAAAAAAGGCTTGAGAAACTTAGAAAAATTTAAGGACATCTCCTGCTTATATAAATTAGAAATATGTATTTGATTAAAATTCATCTTTTTTTTAATTTCTAACAGAGATATGCTGTTATGGTACATGTAGGATTCTGGTGTTCATTATAGCTATACTTCTTTACATAATTATAAGGCCACTGAAAATAAAAGTAGTTTACTTTCATTCAATTAACACTAATTGAGCGTATATATTATGCAGATGTTGTGCCAGGTGCCAGGAAAGACTAAGATGAATAATCATGGTTGCTGCCCCTGGGGAGCTCACAGTTCATGAGGGAAACAGATAGTTACGTGACTAATGGTAGTACAAAGTGATAAGAGATACATACCGTGCCATGCGAACACAGGCCACGGACTGAGAGACCAGCAAGCAGTTGTGCAGCGTGGCTGGAGGTCACAGTGCAGAGTGGAAGGATGTAATAGAAGATGGCTGTAATGGTGGTTTTCTTTTTAGTTACATTCTGGAGTTATACAAAAGCTAGGTTAGTACTTTTTTTTGCTGCTTTTTATTAAAACAAGATAAATCGGGTTATTGTTGGTTTGTTTGTTTTAACTCAAGTCTGGCCAGTGGTATAATTTACCAATAAAATTACCAAGTCAAAAATAATTTCTCTAGTTATTTAGTACTTTTGGTTTCAATTGCAAACTCCTTTCTCCTATTATTATACAACTTTCACTAGTGTTACAAAAAAAACTAAAACAAAAGCTTGAAATGAAATATGTGGAAGATTTTGTATCATAAACTTCATCAATTTGGATATATTCTATTTGCTTGAAAGTCATATTAAGCATGGACTTAGTACTCCATGTTTTAACCAATCAAAGCCAACTCATCATTTCCCCCTCCCCGCTGGAATGGTGGCTGAGGGTTTGAGTCTATCTTCAGAAAAGTACATTAAATATAATAAAACCCAAGCCAAAAATGTTGTCACACTAGCCTAATGGGTGCTCAGGATATACGTAAATATATCAAGGGTATCAGCAGCAGCAACAACGTTCACTTCCCTGAGAGTTGCTTCTTCACTCACAAGTCCTACCTCCAGGTCAGAATGTTCTGAGTCTCCTGATCTTTCTCCCCTTTCTCTTTGGCAAACCTTCCTCTTAGGAAAAGATCTGATATTTACATCTTCGTATGAATTTAAGCCACTGCATTACTTCTCCCTGCATTACTTATGTATAGCACAAATTTTAGATATTTGTTAGTAGGAAAAGGAGAGTCAGTCAAATGAGTTGTGTTAATCCTGCCCTGTCTCAGTGTTCAGTACAATGTGGAAAGTTAAGAGATTCTCAGTAAATATTTAATGGCTGATTGTTGAATTGCTCATCAAATATTCAAATATTTGAAGCATAGGAAAGCAAAACATATAATTTTATATTTTCAAATAATGTAGGAAATGGAAGAGTATATTAGACACCTTCTACTTTAGCTTCTGCACTTTACAGATTATAGGACGTGGCCAGCAAGTGAAGAACCTAGGGTAGCCTTGGGCAGCATACCAGGAAACAGAGCTCAGATCTCCTGACCAAAATCCATTTCCCCCTATGCAATATGCTATTTTCTGCTGAGAAGGCAACATAGTCTCCAGACTGAAAGACTGCAAAAGACTGAAAGTAGATAGAGTTTATACTAGATGCATCTTTGTTGTGCATTTTGATTCTTATATTATTGTCTCTGGTTATTCTTTACCATAACACCAGTCCAGCTCAGCCACTGAGACACTCTACAGCATTGTTATCAGTTAATAATTTAAACTCTGACCTTTGTTTTCAGAGACAGTAATCATCCTAATTCTTACGTTCCATCTGTATTTCATCATACGTGCCTCTTTGTATGTAGAGTTGAGTGTATATGATATTTCATCTTCACTAAGAACTTTAAACCCCATCTTTTTCATCAACTCTTCTCAAAATGTTTTATTTACATTTGTAAACCAAATGTTCCCTGGCCTTACCAGCCTACAACTACAAAATGAAATTACGCTTCTTTAATAACCGTATAATGATGACTTAGAACTGGCATTCTACTCATGTGCAGGGAATCCAGTCTCTTACTTGGGAATGTTTATGTGCTCTATGTATCTGAGCTGTCTTGGGTCTCATCAGCTTTTTAATCTCTACTCTGCCCAGTGAGTTGCTCCTTGCTCTATGCAGGTCTCCTCTTGATAGTCTGAGAATGCAGCATCTCTCAAACTATTATTCGTTCTCCATGTATTCTCTCTGGGAGTGATATTGCACCACAGCGGTGAAAATTGGTTCTTGGGGGGTGAAAACATCTTACTCATCTTGCTCTTTTAATGTATAAAGCACAGAAATGCATATGGTACATAAACAGATATACATATGGTCTATCTGTGGTATTAAAATTTCACGAGGAGGGAGGCAATTGGGGGAAAAATGCCTAAATGAGTTTCCTTAGTGAGTCGATAAGGAAAACAAAAACAAGGTTAAGAAACACTGCTCTAACCTTTCATCCCAAGTATAGGAATAGCCCTTTCCCTTAATTTTTCATAGCCTGAGACCAACCCGCAGGTGTTTACAAGATTTACCAAAAACTTGGGAGGTTATAGAAGATGGACATCCTGGGAAAGTGCTAAATATGGACCCACTCAGAACAAATCCTCACTTAGGGCACCTTACAATGTGCCTCTCTGCCTACTTCTGGTCAGCTTTCTTCTCATCCATGTTAACTACCTTCTCTCCAGGAGTTCTAGACATGTCTGTGATTTAGATTTCACATTTCTCCTCTCCCAATTTCATTCATTGTCCTGGAGCTGCCACTTTCCAGGGTGACTGACCATGGGAATTCCCACTCCCTCCAGATGTTCAGTACCCAGTGTGTGACTTCACCTCATGGCCTCCAAAGGGAAAATCGTGTTGGAATATCCTAGTCTGATGCAGTACAGTTTCCAAGTCTATGATATCTGGTCTTACATTACTCTAAGATTGTCACATCAACAATTTAATCTAAATTGAGATTAGTCAAACCCAACCCAATACCCTTTTAGGTTCCCTTTTGTCTGATATGAAATCACACTGCTTAGTCTTCCCACTCACCTCAGAGATCATGGCACCCAAACTCTAGTACACACACTCAGAGAACAGTGACAAAATTCCTTAACTTTTTTGCCAAAATACAGCAGTTAGGTAATCTTGGAGACTCTACTATTAATTTGTCTTCCTTTAAATGCCACAAGAGTCACCTAGCAGAGTTGTCAGTTGTTGGGTAATTATATGGTTTTACATTATTTCAGATTGAAGTGTACACTGATGTTAAGTAAAGAGTTTCTAGTAGCTTAACCAACTTGTCCCTGTTTGTTTGGGACTTTATCTTAGCACTGAAAGTCCTGAGCCCAGGAAACCACTCAATCTTGGGCAAACTGATTTCCAGCTTAGTTCAGTGACTACCTGAAGACCAGTCTCACAAAGGTGATATAACAGCAGCAAGTATTATCTTGATTTTTTTGTAGTGCAGTGTTGAGTTTGCTTCTTGATGCTACATTCTCCCTTACCCTATTTCTCACTATAAAAAGAAAAATCTATATAGCAACATCTTTTCCCATACTTAACAAGTTAAATATTTTATCTTATAATCAATATGTGAATACACATATTTAGAAACTGGAAATTTAGATGGTCATTCTGTAACAAGTCTCTAATAGGAGAGGCTATTATTTTTGACAGCTGGAAGTGGTGAATCATCCTATTTGGTAATCACAGTTTGCTGGTTGTCAAGAAAAAACATTTTAAATACTGCATGATACTGCTTAACCCTCTGTCCCTCCTTGTCAATGCCACTGCTGTGTCTCCTGAGAGACCCAATATGTTAGGGCTTGTCCACTGAAAATTGAAGCTGTATAATCTATTACAATGCAAAATAGAAATCAGCTTCATGCTGTGGGTAGCATTGAAACAGGCTTGTTACATTTACAAAGATTGTTCTGATAAGAGCATCCCCAGTTGACCAACATATGGGCACTGATGAGGCTATGTGTCTCTCATTTAATTTATAGTTGGAGCTTCCACCTTTGAGGTTTAACTAGCTTTTAAATGGTACATTTTGCACCTGTTCAGTGTTACTAATCCCAGAGACTATTTTCCTCTTTATCCTGTGGAATTATCCAGAGAGGCCAATTAAGAAAAAGATAAAAAAAAGAAAAAAAGAAAAAGAAAAAAAGCAATTCAGGGAAATAGAAATGTGCTGTATCCCAGAGATTACAAGATGGAGCACATGAGGGAAAATGAATTCATCTTTGAATTTGCTACTGTAATTTTAAAAGTAAAGTCTTATATATACAAAGATTGTCACATACTGGAGAAAGGTTTTAATGAGCTTTAAAAAATATTAATTTGTAATGTATATAATTTTGATATTTGTGAAGTTCCTACTGTATAAATTAACAACTATTGACAACTCTTCCTTCTCTTCTCTTTCTTCACCAAAAAGAATAGAGTTCAATATCGTGTAACTTCCATGTCAGCTAGAGGGAAGTAGGAGATGCTCTCATTTCTATTTCACAAATGAAGAGACCATAGCACAAAGACATTGTGACATCTCCAGCAATCTTATAATTCGCCAGCAAGCCTGAAATATGATCAAGTTGGAGCTCTTACATCCCTGTAAGCTATCTGGCAGGAAAATGGTCTATCTTTTTCTTTATTTTGTTTTGTTCTGAAAAGTATAGTTTATTAAGTTTTCAAAAGATTTATTTTCTAGGGCGCCTGGGTGGCTCAGCTGGTTAAGCGACTGCTTTCGGCTCAGGTCATGATCCTGGAGTCCCTGGATCAAGTCCCGCATCGGGCTCCCTGCTCAGCGGGGAGCCTGCTTCTCCCTCTGACCCTCCCCCCTCTCATGTGCTCTCTCTCTCTCATTCTCTCTGTCTCAAATAAATAAATAAAATCTTTAAAAAAAAAAAAGATTTATTTTCTAGTAGTTTTTTAGGATAATGCTTGAGCACAGTCAGAAAGGAAGCCAAACCTCAGGTGTTAGGAGTTCATGGGGCGCCTGGGTGGCTCAGTCGGTAAGCATCTGCCTTCGGCTCACGTCATGATCCCAGAGTCCTGGGATCAAGCCCCGCATCGGGCTCCCTGCTCTGCTGGAAGCCTGCTTCTCGCTCTCCCACTCCCCCTGCTTGTGTTCCCTCTCTCGCTGTCTCTCTCCCTCTCTGTCAAATAAATAAAATCTAAAAAAAAAGAAGTTCTGTGCAATCTAAACAGGGAAGAAATTAAATGTAAATATAAACTTTAATAAGTGAAGTATTGCTGGACTTCCAGAGTTTCAATTAGAGCAGTTTTTCCTTTTGCTATGTCAAGACTGTGATCTTTTATATTTAGATTGTTTTGAAGGGCTCAAAAGGCAGTCACCCTATCTATGTCCTGATTCAATTATAGTAGTAAATTTTGGTGCTGTGGAATTGGATCTGATCAATTACATAAGATTTTATGTAATTTTTCTACTTAGATTTCATGGTGCCCTAACTGCTTACTATGACTGCTCACATTTCATTAAGATAAAACTATAGTAGATTACTGTAATATTTAATTATTAATAAGAGACTTGACTATATAACAGGGAGTTCTGACCAAATACATAGGTTGAACCAAGTGATTCAACTCAATTCAGTTCCATCTCACAATTTCAGAAGCTATGGCTGTGCTATTGCAATAATCCAATCCTGATGCAGGTTTTCCCTCTTCATAAATAGCTTAGTCAATAAATTAATAAACTCTACACTCAAAAGTTTAGGCTACTAAGAATTAGGAAAATTATGCAAGTTTTAAAGACATCCAAACTTCTTGAAGTTTTGATATACACCTATTATTTTTAAAGAATAAAAACCATTGCCTCTCCTCCCCACCCTCCAGCCCATACCTCCACTGATTCTTTTAGCAAAAGGAAACAGCAAGATAGGTAAATAAGTTTTATAGTTAAATAAAATTTATTTTGAGAATTTTATATTTTCCTTAAGATTCCATGAAAACATCTTAGTATATTGGGTAGCTTGGATTGCTGATTATTGGTTCATCTTTCTAGTGACTTCATTATTTAAACTCTACCTATTCCCAAAAGCATTTGAGTTGGCTCTCAAAAATGCACACAGTACAAAAGGATGATAAATCAGGAAGCTGAGGAGATATAAAAATGAGAAACATTAATAAAAATCCTAAATAAATAACCGGGAAATGGGTTCAGGGATCCCACCATTAGCTTTTTAATCTCTACACTAGTGCTTCTCAACTCTGTCCATACATTCAGATACTGGGAAGCTTCTAAAAAATACCAATGTCTGCATTCCACCTCAGACCAGTTATATCAGAATTTTGAGGGTAGGGCCCGGGCACTGCTATTTTCAGAAAATTATATAGATTATTCTATCCTGCAACCAGGTTTGAGAATCATTGTCTTATACCAAAAACATAAAAAACAAAATCAAACAAATACCTACCCCCCTTATCCCCCCATTCTTTCCTTTTAAATGTAAAGAAAATTACCAGACTTCCATAGCAACCCATTCTCTTACATTATTACTTTGTTTAATATAAATTGATTTAAATTCTTTTCAATAAAAATTTGTCAAGACTTTGCTTTCAATGTGCTATGACCTTGTGGAAGCAGAAACAAAAACTAAGTAGTCCAAGATCCAGAAGGCATAAATGCTCAATAGTGGTGTAAATACAGAGCTGCAG
Source organism: Leptonychotes weddellii (assembly GCF_054177405.1). Classification (NCBI taxonomy): domain Eukaryota; kingdom Metazoa; phylum Chordata; class Mammalia; order Carnivora; family Phocidae; genus Leptonychotes; species Leptonychotes weddellii. The sequence continues at coordinate 63,372,953 of NC_138380.1, forward strand.
GGGAGAGAAGTGATTCCTTATAACTGAGGAGGATGATGTGAAAATTACAAAGGACTGCATGGAAGAGGCAGCAGGCATTTGTTCCAGGGCTTGAGAACTAAGAAAGAGAAGTTAGAGACAAAATGAAAGTAAATGCCCCTGCAACTGAGGGATGAGTGAGCGGAAGCACGAAAGTATTCCTGTGTGCTGGGAGTCCATGGGTAGGACAGCAGACCCACAAGGCATATGGATAGGAAGTGGCTAAATAATTACATTCACGAGGAGTTCTCATACTACATTCTTTGGAAGATATTTTTTTCAAGGTTGGATGCAGCAGGAAGAAATTTCCCATTTGACTACCCTGGAGTTAAAAATCCTGATGGTATCTTGTGTATGTGGCAGGATAATTAACTGAAGTATCACTTTGTCCTACCATCCCTAAGCTTTTCCATCTCCCTTTTTTTGAAGCAAGTTATTAAACTTTGTGGTTCCTTGCAGTCCTTGCAGTCAGAATTTGAGCAGGATAAAAGGAAGAAAAAGCCCAAAGCGTCTCTATATGAAGAGCCTTCAGTTGATATTTTGCCAAAACTCCAGAAGATGAGAAGAGAGGGAGCTTGTAGCAGGGCAAAGGGCTCTGAGATGAAGCTATCTGTTACTCTGAGTGAGTGGGCATCTCAGGAAGGGAACCTTGACATAGGGTTTCCATCATTAGCTAAGATTCTCCTATCTACATGAGTAGGAGTACAGTAAGTCAGGGAACATCAAGAGATTAGAGCAGGCAAAAACCATGAGAAGTCAGTAGCAATCAGGAAATACTGGACATCAGCAGCCCACTCCCATTTCTAGCTACCACATAAACCTTTGAGAGTCTGGTATGACCAAGGGAGGGGGGAAAAAGGAGAGCCTATAATAACTGGAATAAAATTCTCTACTGCCTGAAGGATGACATAAGGAAAATTGTTCCTGTACACTCAAGTTTGTGGACCTAAATTTGCAAATGCTACAGATATGTGGATACTTGCGTTCAAAAAGGTGGGGGAGAGTTTGAATCAGCTAGGTTCCTACCTTTAGTTATTAGAAGAGCTTTGGAGCTTTTTCTTTCCATTATACAGATGAGATCAAGGCCAGTCAACTTCGTAAGGTAATTCAATAAGAATATGGGGAACCTGGATTCAGCCTTAGGCTGACATCACAAAAACCTATTTCCTTAACTTAATTCCTATATCCCCTCCCCAGGAATCTTTATTCTATGCTGCTATTAGGAAAACTATATATGCTAATAATAATAAACCAAAGGATAGGAATGCTGTCTGTGGAAGACTTATTCTCTTTCCCTCCCTGACAATTCGAAAAACTCTGATTAAAAAAGCCTGAACAAGTAAACTGCCCTCACTTTAAGGGATAACTAGAAGAGAAGAATCCCCAGTATTATCCAGTTTGCTCTTACAGTGTATCTCTGTATATTTTTTTCCTTTTCCTATGACTGCAAATTTTTCTCTGCCATGACTGCTTGTCATTTACATTCATTGTGCTCTGATAAAGGGCTGTCATAGCTTTTAAAGTAGGCAATTCCACCAAAGTAACCTTCAAAAAAAAACCATCCAAAATCAAATGCTTATAGATCTCTGTCTCACTACTCCTTATCTCAAAATGAATATCTGATAATGAAATTCTTTTGCCATATATTCACTGGGAAGGAAAAATGGATTGCATTCCCATATGCGAGACAGTATTTTTGATTAACTTTGGGATATTCTGGTACTTTATGCACCTGTCACTTTGTTCAGTCATAGCAGTTTTGTTTCCTAACAATTTGTTCACTGGTATCAAGAGGCCAATGAGAAGTTGAACTAAATAGGGTAAGAAATTCCTAAATGGTAGTTGTGTTGAAGAGTGGCTTCCTCATAAACCTGCTTCATAGTGGAGATCCTCAGGAGTAAAGGGGCCTTAAAACCTTTCTTGGCGCCCAATACCGTGTTCCTGTATCTCGATAAAGTGCATTTTAGAAAACTCTGTAAGAGACAGAGACTGGATAGGTATGTTCATTTGGCAAATTCAGAGATGGAGAAATAAATGTATACATACATATATGTACACATACTTACATATGCGGAATATATATATACTTATGTATATATCATATATATATGGAAGAAAATAGATGCCTTGAAGTATGATTACAGAAACATTAGTAGCTTCAACTCTCCATTCTAGGTGGTGAGATTTGGGGCGAGTTTCATATTCCACTATATGTTATTATTTTTTGAGATTCACATTTTTCTAGAATGAATATTTCTAATTTATAATAATAACTTATAAACAAAATAATGACTAAGAGGCATAGAAACATCATTACAGGACGTCTGAAAAGAAAGGGAAAAGTATATAATGATAGTGTGAAAATATCATTAGATACCAATTAAAATAGTATAAAATGTTCCATCAAGTACAGGCAATGCCTCTGAGAATCTTGCATGGGGAAGAGGAACAAATATATTGGTACTCAGGAAAGAAACTGCTGGACAATGCAGTGCCAGGGCAGAGCTGACTGAGTTCTTCAAGAAGCTGGAAATAGCTGAAAACACAGCTTGTGGACCCCTTTAATCTAGGATCACCCTCCTCAGGGGAGTAACATACCCTAAAGGGACTAAATGAGGTCAGCCTTCACCAGGCACAATAGCATAAGGTGGTGGGGAGGGTGTTGGGAGTTTCTTGCCATTTCCTTTCTCTCCACTACTAATCCCAGAAATTCTTTTAAAATATAATGAATTAACTTTATCAGTTCGTGTTTTTCCTGATGGGAGAGAAGAGAATCTTGGAGACCAGATTTGTAATCAGGATCAGAGAAACACGGATGGGTAAACACTGCACTCTGAGGTAACCTCAGGGATTACTGACAAGCCGGTCTGGCTCTGCTCTTTATCCCCACAGGCCATTTCCACCTATTCTGATTAAGGAGCCGAGCAAAGGCACCTTCTGACAGATAGCTTGGTTGTTTTGTTATAAGGAGCTTCATTTTCCAGGGATGAATGATGAAGACTTTTTTTCTCTTTTTTAGTTATTTTAAAATATGGCTGTCTCATCTGAAAATGTGTTAATTAAGTTACCATGTATTGCCTTGTTTCTAGTCCTACACATTGATATGGGCAAATTACTCTTTAGAAGACAGCTTCCAATACTTGGAATAGCAGCTGGAGTGATTCTACCAAGAGTGCGGGCTAGGGGGATTGGGCATAAGGAGTGGGCTTGGCAAGAGAAGAGGAAAGGAACGATTTGATCAAGCTCAAAGGCAGGCAGGATCCCTGCTGTGGCCCTTGGTTGGGTCCACTTCCCTTTCTGTTTGCCTCCTAATCAGACTTGACGCTACCTACCCACTGACCTGTTTCCCCATGACACTCCCAGGTGACCCTTCTACTAAATCTCTGCTGGCTGGACATTGGCTTTTCCCAGCCAAAAGCCAGCCAGAAAAATATTACCTCTATCTCAAAAGGCTGAAATGGAAGCAACAGCTATAGGTCCTATGCTCAGTCAGTCGGATATATTCAACTCAATTAAATGACCATTTAGTAGGTATCTATTGTAACAGCCCTGGGAGAGTATAGAGAGAGATGCAAGAATTGCAACATAGTCTCTGCCCTTGGGTACTTTGGGACCTGTCCTAGGGACAGAGCAACTGTTGTGAAGGATAATAGTAAGCACAGCAAGAGAAATGCAGCAATGTGTTATGAAAAAAGGACAATCAGAGAATTTCCCCCTCTGAACCACCTCCACAACATACACCCAGGGTGCTCCTAACAAGGTGAGGGGTGACTTCATGTTCTCTGCATCCCAGTGCCTCATGCAGGTCTGGCAAGCAGTGTTTGCTAAGCCATTATTTAGGAGAAGGGATATGCAGTGGTGTGAATGGGAGAGCTTATAGTCAGGTGAAGTGCCACTAGAGAAACAGAGATGAGGATTGGAAGAACATTCTAGTCCAAAAAGAAAAAAAAAAAAAAAGAATATGTGCAATAGCTCAGAGATATATAATCCCTGCCCGACTTCCCGTACTCATTGACTTCCACTTTATCCAGGAATTTTGAGGAGGGATTTCTGTACAGGTAGTTGAAAACAAGACTTACCTGATGAAAATAGCTTAGTTGATCTCCTAACTCTAATGTTGCTCATGAACTCGCATCTGCTTGCTTCCCTCCCTTACTCCCATTCTTTTGGTGAGGAAGCAGAAGGCTGAGGACAAAGTACAAGCTGACACCCCGCAACCTCCCTCCTCCTGGATGGGATATGTGTGACATATCCTGGAAGCTCCCAACTGTCTCAATGTTAATGCCCTCCTAGAGGGAAATCAACCTTAACTTGGCAAGGCCTCCGGTATCCTGTGAGTCTTCTTTAGTGTGTGAAATCCTTTTGAAACCTCTCTTTTCTTTACCTTCTGCAACTCCCAAGTATAGAAGTCAGCCAACCCTCACCACCCTGGGGTAGCAGCTCTTTCTGCCCACGGGTCCTGTCCCCATGCTTTAATAAAACCACCTTTTTGCACCAAAGACATCTCAAGAATTCTTTCTTGGCTGTCGGCTCTGGACCCCACCCCACCAAACCTCATCTATATTCCAAAACCACATCACTTTCATATCTAACCTTATGGCTCCTTGCTGTGAGCTCCCTACATCATCCTTATGCCTGCAGACTAAAGGGATAAGGCACAGGTATGTTACCAGACCACCAAGCTAGTCTAAGCTTTCCTACAAAACAAAGTACTTTCAAGGTCTTTAGAATAACTCTCCTAACTCTCCAGTATTCCTCTCTTTTCTGTGACTGGCATAACAGAAGCTCTGAAAGTTGATATGGATGCAGCATGACATAAGTATGAGTCACAAATGTTCATTTTCTACTTCATTTTGCCTTGTGAGTCACGGTGCTTCTGAAAAATTAAACACCTCCTCTCCCCACCACCTGAACCCTTGAAAGTTTGCAACAAGTCCACATGCATCTCCAACTCTCTACTCTTCAACCCCCTCAAATGGAACTTTTCACAATGTTTTGGCTCCCCTTTGGATCTGAGGATTTTATAATAAAAGGCCAGTAGAAAATCTTTTTTGTTTTCCTTCCATTTTCACTGTATTGTTCCATTTGGGCTTTCCTTTCTTCCCTCATATCTCTGTAAGATTTCTTTCTTCAAATGACTTGACAACAGCCCTGTTATCTTCTAAGAACCTAATATTACTCTGGCTGCTTTAGAAAAATGTGTCTGTTTTTCCATCTCATTAAGAAGCATCTGAAATCTCTCTGAAAACACATGAAAGGAACATACAGAGGGCCTCCCAGAATCTGAAAGTCCTATTAAAATTAAGGCCCATTAGCGTTTTTCATAACATCAAAGAGTCATCAATGCATTTAAAAATGTACTATTTTGTTTTGGTTATGGGTGGGGTAGGACTTAAATTTACTTGCTTCTGAGTTTATCATAGGAATCAAAGAAAAGAAGTGGACGGAAGAAAAACGGGACGAAGAGAAAAGACTGCTCTGGTTCTTTTCATCTTGGGTTATTTCTGAAATGACAAAATGATGATCCACAAAATTCTCAAGAGCTCTCTTCCTGTTGCTACTCTCTGCTCTCAAGGGCTGACCTGCCTAGGAAAGGATCTCTTTTTCGTCTTTCCGGCTACTAAACTGAGGCAGATGTAGCCACAAGGTGTCACTATTGCTAAAATAGATCTCCATCTACAGGCTCAATTGTGATTATGTATATATAATGTGGCTTTCATTTTGTTTTTAAGGAGTGTCTTTGGAAAAGGCACTTTTTGATTGGCACTATTAGTTGCCTCCTTCATTTCAAACAAACTGACCCTAAGTAAGGCTCAGATTTCTAATCTGGAAATTGGATAGAAGGAAACGATGCCTGTTTTTTAGGATAGTTGTTAGTTTTAAAGAACCTTTGTATAGCTGAGTTTCATACTCAGCATTGAGTAAGCACTCAACAAAGGTTAGTTCCCTTACCTTAAAAAGGGAGGTATGGGGCACCTGGGTAGCTCAGTCGTTAAGCATCTGCCTTCAGCTCGGGTCATGATCCCAGGGTCCTGGGAACGAGCCCCACATCAGGCTCCCTGATCAGCGGGAAGCCTGCTTCTCCCTCTCCCACTCCCCCTGCTTCTTGTGTTCCCTCTCTCATGGTCTCTCTCTCATAAATAAATAAATAAATAAATAAATAAATAAATAAATAAATAAATAAATATCTTTTTTAAAAAGTTAGGTATGAAGTTAAAAGGTAAGAGTGAGGGAGAGGGTGGTAACTTTAAGGGCGCTTTCTTTTCTTTTTTCTTCCTTTCTTCCTTTTGATTTTAGAGCTACAAGAATATCATCTAGGACAGAGTTCTGGTTATTGTAAATAGCTATGCCTTTAAAAACGCTTGGGAAAAGGTAAATAGTATAGCTCCCTCTGACAGAGTCACAATAAATTATTGTGTATAAATGTTAAAGTCATATTAAAGTCTCTAAGGTGTTCTGTTATAAAGAAACCTCTCTACTGACTTACTTTGCTGAATCCAGTTTCCCAAGTTTCTTTGAGCCAAGAACCTATTTTTTGTTTATTATCCAGATTGGGAAACTTTAGTCTGGCTTAACTCTGTTGTACAGAAAGGACAACAGAAACCCAGAGAGTACTTTTGGTTCACAAAACACATCTTAGAGGTAACAGAGCTGGTCTAGAACTACTACTGTGTTAGAGTTGGTTTGTACCAATTCACAAGAACCAGTGGTGCTCATCTCTTTCCAATCCTGTGCTTAGCAATGTCAGGTTGAAAGCTTGACATAAGCCACTGTGGGAATATTTACACCACAGAAATTGGCAATCACTACAAACCATTTTTTTCCCCCAAACATCAGGTTTACCAGTATATCACCATTAGAACCCAGGCATTCAGATACCCAACCCAACATAAAGGAAGATTGTTTGCTAACTGGCCAGTATCTCTTCCAACCCAACCCTGATTTCTGGGACAGCTTCAGGGGCCAGAACAAGTTCAGTGACTCCACCTACCCCACAGCTGGCCCAAGATGGTTTATTTTATAGATCTGTGGGATGCAGGATATGGGGATTTGGTGACTCCCAGGGGCTGTCCAGCTTCTCTAAAAAAGTCCCTCTCTCTAATATGTAAAGATAACAATAATGAGGACATCGACAGCCATCGCTAGAGTACTTGCTCTGTGTCGTGGACCACATTAGAGACTTCTCATACCAAGTCCTAATCTCACAGAGGAGAAAACTGAAATGCAACCAAGTTTAACAATGTGCTCACAGTCACACAACTAATACCTGCTCACCAGCTAGATCTTAAATAGCATGATTTTCCCTCAAGCCACTTCAGGCTTCTTCTAAGTATAGGGAAAGAGGAGCAGAAATGACCTGCCTGGCAGGGGCAGTTCTGAGGAAAAAAATATACTAGAACCAAGGAAAATACACTCTTCTGAGGAAGCTTCTGACTAGTCTGTCTAAAACTCACACTTATCTCAGTCATGAGGGTAGAAATGGAGTTGTTCCATGCCTGGTGCAGGAGATATTACATAAATACACTGGGAGACACAGAAAGATTGCTGCTGTTGATTGTGGCTTCTGGGCAGAGAGAAAATATGGAGAGAACCAGGAGGTTAAAGTAGTTTTTACAAATAACAGCTTGGGTGTTAAACCAGAATGACAAGCTGCTTCATGCTTTCTGAAAATGGCTTCAAATCATTCATCAATTGTTTCAGTCACAACAACATTAACATCAGCAAAGGATCTGAAATTTGAAGTGAAACTGGTAGGAAAGCAGGGAAAGCGCAAAGCCACGTGAGCTCTGGAGTGGGCTCCGTGCTGTGCCATCCCCGGGTTGTGCGCAGATGCCATGGAAGCCCAGGGCCCAGGCTCCACTGCTGCTGGCAGTGGCTCCTGAGAACCCGACACCGCAGTAAGAGTGGCTAAGAATCCCTGCAAGTGATGAAAAGGACCTGGTCACTCCAGCCACATAGTGACTTGCTTAATCTCACTTTTTCTATTTGGGGGATGAAGCACTGGAGCTGTGGAGTCACTTTCGCATTCAGGCTTGGATATTCAATTTGTGCTCTCTATGGTCTACTGATTGAGCTTCACACAGATTTATCATCCTGGAGGTTTTATATATTTTGTTGATAAATTTGAATTTGATACCGCAAAATTTAAACCTGAAATCGTTTCCTATACCACTATTTATGCTTCAAATCAGATAAGTGCCACTTCTCTGCAATGGATTAGAGTTCAGTCACTCATGGTCAAACTTCGAAAATCAAGCCCTCATTATTTGAGCATGGATGAATTGTCTCTCTTTTTAAGCATGTAGTATGCAGTTCTTATATACTAGTTGCCCGAGTCTAAAGGTTCCTGTGCTGAATACCTAATATCCTGTAGAGGAAAGGCCAGTAGTGTAACCTATCATGACCACAACTCCCTTACAAAAGAGTCCAGAGGAGCTCGGGGTGATTACTTCTATAGGGAGCCATGTTCTTTACCAACATGACCTGGAGTTATTCTTCCACACTCAACCCAGGACCTGTGCTCATGCCGGCATCTGAACAAAAACAACTAGTCTCAGACTGGTTTAGGCTTGTGTGCCATGAACAGTGGAGGCGGCAGGGAGCATTGCAGTGGGGACACAGCTTGATGCAAAAAGTATCTGAGAAGGAAAAATCATCGAATGTGGCTACAGGGTCCTTCCAGAGCTGCAGCCACAGCGGCTTGTGGCTCTGCACTGTTCTCGTAGCCAAGAGGCCTCCCACCTAGACAGCTGAGGCAAAGTTTAACCCATGCGCTCAATAACAGTAACCGGCAAACATTCCTGAATCTAGAGCTACAGCAGTTTACGAGTGAAAAAGCATGAAAATGTAGTTTGATAGGATCAGAAGTTTAAATTTTTAAAAAAATAAAATATTAAATAGGATAGCAAGACCGACTATTCATTGGCACCATTAAATGGGATTGATGATCAAACTTTCAGTGCCTACCATTTTATTTTAGACCCGAAAAAGTACAACAAATTCAAAAGTTAATTATAAAAAGGGAGGGCAACTACATCACAGTCTTTGTGTGCTTATCTTCATCCACCACAGCAGCCGATTAGCAGTGCTTTATCAGAGGATGTTAGAATGCAGACACATCAACAAGGCTCACTTATTAATTCTGTGAACAAAATTAGATCATCAGAGCTTGTTCCTAAATTTCTGGATCAAAGCTGAATATTAATAAGTAAATAGACAATTCAAAACAAAGCAAAGCATACTCCACAGAAAACTCTCCTCTCCTCACTCCCACACCTCCCCCCCGACCCCAAACAGAATCTCCATCTTTGAACCTATAAAGTTTGCTCATTTGCCTACGTCAGCTATACGCAAGGGATCTTCTGTGTCTTCTTGGTTATGGGAAGGGGATGCTTTCCAGTAAGACAACCAGTCACAGTCTGACTGCTGCGGCTTTCTCAGTTTTCTTTTCACTGCTCCCCTACATTCTACCTTGTCCCCAACAAAACTGGTCTCGCCATTCAATAAATATAATTTGTTTTTCTACCTGTGTCCACCCATGCCATTGTTTCCAACTAGAATGTCCTTTCAGTTTTAACTCTCAAGTCATCCCCACTTTCAAAACTCTGGCTACAAATCATCTAACATGGCCCTGAAAATAGGATATGATCTTATCCATCTGTGGTCATCTGAAAACGTTATTTTCAAATTTTATGTGATAAGAATCATATGTAAAGCATATTAAAACTGTAGATTCCTAGGCCTTACTCCCAATGATTCTGATTAAGCAGATCTGGAATGGGGTTCCATACCTCCATTAAAACAAAATACCACTAATTAATTCTGATGCACCAAGTTTGTAGACCATTCCTGCTATAGACTGAATGTTTGTGTCCCCTCCCATCCTGCCACTACCAAATTCATGTGTTGAAACCTAATCTCCAATGTGATAGTAATGGGAGGTGGGGCCTTCGGTAAGTGATTAGGTCATACAAGTGGAAAAAAAGAGATTCCAACCAAATACTACTTTTTGAGACAGTTCTTTTTTATTCTCATTATAAAAATATAAGCCTTGGTCCTTATCTTTAGGACTGGAAAAAAAAATTGTTAGTCTTTGGGGCATCATTTGCATTCATTGCTCATGGTTGAGACTTGATGCCAGCTAACTTACTAATACATTCAGAAGTGGCTGGGAAATCTAAATATGTAGCCTGAATTATTTCATAAACAACTATTGTCTCAGTTTCTCCACCTATGAAAAAAATTAAGGTTTTTCATTAAGCATACATCTAGCTAAACGTAGTGAACTACTGCTTTGCAAAGAAGCCTAGACCTTATTTTACTTAATTTGCTTGTATTAAAATTATTCAGTTAAAGCTGAGAAGGAAAATAAGGTGTTCCTCAAATGTTTATATGAAAGCCATTTTTCTAAATGAGTTCCTGTATGAATATACATAGCATTTTATCAAAAATTAATAGTCTCAACCTGAAAAGTATCATAGCACTATATATTAATTATCCAAAGCAGTGGCTTTATTTATGACCTCTTTGACACAGTCTTCACCTCAGTAGTCTCAATTCCAAAAGCCGTGAAGAAAATAGAAAAGGAACTGAATGTAGGTTTTCAACTGGAACTGCGTTTAATTACATCTGTTCTACACTATTTGTGCTGTATGGTCAGTAACATGCTAATGAGTTTCAATTAAGTTACCTTTGCAAAACTAAGTTACCTTTGGAAAATTCTGCCAAGAAACAGATATTGGGTCATAGAAGGTGGGATGCTGAATAAATATTGTCTTGTTATCAGTGAATATATATGCTTAACCCCTTTAATTTTCCATTATCTGTGATTCAGAATCACTGATGTGTGTTACAAGGTTAAGGTCATGATTACAAGTGGCTGAGAAGTAAGAGAATTAATAGGCTAAACAACTGTAACTCTAATATGGTCTATGAAACCTGAAAGGTGTGCTTTGGACTGTTGCATCCTGAGCCTTGTCAGCAGAATGTTGAGGTGGGAAGGTGACTGGCCTGAGAGAAAGGGCTGGAATTAGAACAGCATTTGTCAGCGTGTTCTTCACAGAACACTAATCCCTTAAAAATAAGAGAGGAAAGAAAGTATTCCATGGTCAAGGAATTTAGAATTGAGGACACATTATATATTGATCTCCCCACCCCACCTTGCAGATTTATACAACTTAAAGGTTCTGAAATTCCTGCAACTAAAAAAAGGCCAAAAGAGTATTTAAATTTTTTTAACCAACATCTCCTGATATTTTCCTGAACTAAACCCTTATTTAGAGGAATTGGTTTCCTGGTATCTGGGAACCTGAATTTTGGGATGGTTCCTTCCATCCCAGAACTGGTAAGAGTAGCTCACTGTACCTTGACTATTTCTATAAACCATGTGGTTTACACTGAACACCTGCTTTCTTTCTGGAAGTCTGAGATTCAGGTATGTGCAAGGCAGAGGGTACCTATATTACCCCAATAAAAACCCTGGACACTGTTATTTAATAAGTTTCTCTGGTTGGTAACACTTTACATATTGCAACAGCACATTTCTGGGGAAATCAGCTGCACCTGTGTTATTCACTAGGCAAGGAAGCTTGTGGCTGGTTTTCCCTCTGCTGATTTGCTTGGTAGCATTTTATTTTAACAAGTCATAACTGTGAGTACTAATATCTGCTGGGTCCTGTGAGTCCTTCTAGCAAATTACTGAAACAGAGGGTGGTACTGGGGACCTCAAATACATGTGGTGTGCAAGAAAGAGATGGCTCTGCCCTCAGAGAACTTACCATCTAATGATGTAGAAGATAAACCAGTATTTAAAAAAATTATCACTTAGAAACTTACAATTAAGATAAATACATTTTTGGGGCGCCTGGGTGGCTCAGTTGGTTAAGCGACTGCCTTCAGCTCAGGTCATGATCCTGGAGTCTCAGGATCAAGTCCTGCATTGGGCTCCCTGCTCAGCAGGGGGTCTGCTTCTCCCTCTGACCCTCTTCCCTCTCGTGCTCTCTGTCTCTCATTCTCTCTCTCTAAAATAAATAAATAAAATCTTTAAAAAAAAAAGATAAATACATTTTTAAAAAAAACAGGAAGTGTGGGTTTCTATGAGAAACAAAGTAACAGCAAACTGAATCTGGATTGGGGAAATCAGCAAAGGCTGTGCTGAAGAAGTGAGAATTAGGTTGAGTCCTGAAGGATGGGTAGGAGTTACTCAAGACAAAAGGAAGGGGATAAGCAATTTGGACAAAGGGAACAACTGTGAAGGCTCTGAGACTTACTGAAGATGGCATACCTAATAAGCATCAGACCAGCATAAGAAACTGGTTCCCAGGACCTTTTTAAGTGTTCTTCCTATGGCACTTGCAGTGCATTACTACTCAGTGCCAAGAGCATCCAAAAGACTTTCAGTCCATCTTAGCTTCCTCACTCCCAGATCTTGTTACTCTGTGTATCAGAAGAAAGTCCAGTTACGCTGAGGATACTTATAGGTTGAGATTGATTCCAAAGTCAAAAAATCTGGCTTCTTTTATACATACCTCATTGGCCAGCAATTGTACCCCTAATTATATACTCAACAGAAATGATGTACATATATACACCAAAGTGGATATACAATAATGTTCACGGCAACCAAAAACTATAAACAACACAGATGTTTTCTATAGAAGTATGGGTAAATTGCAGTATATTTATATAATGGAATATTATACAGCAGTGAATTTGAAAAAAAACCGGTACATGTAACAAGATGGGTGAATCTCAAAAACATAATGATGAGCTAAAGAAATGAGACATAAAAGAGAACATTTATATAAATTCTTAAAACACGTAAACTAGAGGCGCCTGGGTGGCTCAACTGATTGTCTGCCTTTGGCTCAGGTCATGATCCCAGGGTCCTGGAATTGAGCCCCGCATTGGGCTCCCTGCTCAGCGGGAAGCCTGAAGCCTGTTTCTCCCTCTCTCTCTGCCTGCTCCTCCCCCTGCTTGTGCTTGCACTCTCTCTCTCTCTCTCTCTCTCTGTGTCAAAAAAATAAATAAATCTTTAAAAAAAAAAACCAAAACATGTAAACTAATTAGTGATGATAGAAGTGAGGATTTGAGGTATAGTGACTGGGAGTAGCATAAAAGATCCCCCGGGTACTAGTTATATTCCATTTCTTGATCTAGGTAGTGGGGACCCAGTTTATGAAAGACCTTTGCACTGTGCACTTAAGGTCTGTACACTTTTCTATAGATAAGTTTTAACTCAAAAAAAGTTTACAAAAAATCTGAGTTCTTGCCCTGCTATTATCTTGCATTAGCAAGCCTTTTTACTGTGGACAAATCACAATCTCATCCAGCCTCAAATTTCTCATCTATAAAGTGAATGAGAACATCTGCCTGACTTTTCCTCAAATTTTAATTGAAATCAAATGTGTTACTGAATGATATTATGATCTGATTGGTAGATGTGATCACAATGTGTGATGTCACTTAAAAAAATCATACTGATTTCAGTTGACTCTCAATTATTCACCGCCTAATTATCTAGCCTGTGAGTTTCCTAGACTTCAGCTCTTCTCTTCCAGACTGTTTACCCATAGCAGAAGATGTGGAAACAAAAGAAAAACAACTGTGTTTTTTTTTTTTTTAATGTGGCACTGATAGTGATAGAAAAAAAGAATGGAATATGCCTTAAAAATTTATGTTGTAGTATAGTTTTAAGATTGTCAAAGTATTGCCATTGTATATGCTAACCTGAATCTCTAAAAACTTATTTTGATTACTAAAAATAATTGTTACCATTTATTGGCTATAAATCATGTAATAGACATCATAAACATATATATGTTAATATATGTGCCTATATGTAAAATATAAATATTTTTATAAAACATAAATCTATGTAAAATTCAAAATTTTTTATATATAGCATTATTACATATAGATTTTTTTTTTTTAGATTTTATTTATTTATTTATTAGAGAGCAAGTGAGAGAGAAACAGCATGAGAGGGGAGAGGGTCAGAGGGAGAAGAAGGCTCCCCGCTGAGCCGGGAGCCCAATGTGGGACTCGATCCCAGGACTCCGGGATCATGACCTGTGCCGAAGGCAGTCGCCGAACCAACTGAGCCACCCAGGCGCCCCTACATATAGATTCTTATTGAATCCTTATATCAAGCTCATTGGGTAGGTTTTGTTAAAATATTTTGCAGATAAGAAAATAGGTTCAGCGAGGTTACACTGTCTGTGTAAGGTTATGCAAGATGTAGCTGAATTAGGTTTGGTACCTGGGATTTTTTTGCCTCCAAGGCCCCTGCTTTTTATCCACACTATTTCCTCCTGTTGGCAATGCCTTTAGAGCACAGATTTTTCGTCCATGCCTCCTAAATGGTTCTGCTATGTCAATGACCACGGCAGGGGTGCCTGGGTGGCTCAGTTGGTTAAGCGACTGCCTTCGGCTCAGGTCATGATCCTGGAGTCCCTGGATCGAGTCCCGCATCAGGCTCTCTGCTCGGCAGGGAGCCTGCTTCTGCCTCTGACCCTCCTCCCTCTCATGTGCTCTCTCTCTCTCATTCTCTCTGTCTCAAATAAATAAAAATTAAAAAAAAAAAAAAATCTTTAAAATGACCACGGCAGCAGCTCTTTTATTAAACAAGTAGCAATGCCAAACAGTCCTTCTTTTGCATATGACAAAGTCTCTGTTATAAAGAAAACATATGTAATCTATTTATTTGGTTTTTCACTACATTTCACTGTTTGCCCCATACAAAATGCCTGATAGAAAACTATTTTTTGTGGTGAAATCACAACTTCAAAGCATTTAAAATTTGCAACATTAGAAAAATACGTATAGAAGACCTCTTATGATTTGATCTTTTTCACAAAAGCCTCAGTGTTCCAGGAACCCCTCAACCCTCCATTTTAGAACAGATCCCAGTCTCCCACCCCGAGACCCCAGATCTTTGTCCAGGAATACAAGAGATTTTTGTCTAAGACTTCCCTGAACTAAAAAAATGAAACATGACCTTTGTCACTGAGAAAAGAATATTGTTGAGGTAGAGGAACAGAGGTGATGGGATATTGGGACAGAGGTTGAAAGCTCAGGAAGCCTTAGAAAGAACAAAGTGTTACAGGACAGGTTAGAGTAGGTAAACCCAGGCATCACAGTGCTTGGATTTAGATTAGAAAATAATGATGAGACCTCTTCAGTTCTGCCTAAGAGAAGGAGGGCATTGTTGGGAACCACATACAAGGTAATTAACAAAGAGGAGACACAATCAGCTTCCTGCTTCTGTAGTACAGGCCCAGCCAGCATCAGTGGGGCTTTGCTCTCAACCATTTTATGTAAAAGAGGTTGATGCAAAAGACCTTTAAATAGAAGTGGTAACTACCCCCCAGGAACTGTTCTAACTTAACACCTTAAGCCTTCACAGAGATGTAAGCTTGCTGAGAGAGGCAGAAAAAGGTTGAGAGTTGGCTGGGTGGGGTGGGAATGAGGGCGAGAGGTAGAGCACAAGGGAAGGAAATGGAAAAAATCACTGCATATGAGAATTCTCTCAATAAGTAGGCTGCTCACAACTTGTCTACAAACAAACTTAAGAACTCTGTGTATCTAACTTTGTCTCTTTTCCTCTCCATTCTGCTATTACTTCCCTAGAGCCTTTTGTCTCATCTGTAAAAGAAAGGCATAGAAATGGATAATCTCCAAGGTCCTTGGCAGCTCTGACAGCCTATGACTAATCCTTACGTGTGAATGCAGTGCTTCATAGTGTATGTAATACCACATTGCCTATGGGGAGAAAACTAGGCTACAGTGTAGAATTATGAATTTGACCTTTGAAATTTAAACTGTTTTGATTGTATTTTTACTGTTTTCCTAAGGGAGCCATTCATGTTGCTTTAGTACTTGGAAACTAAACATAGTTCTTAAAGCGAATTGGTGAAAATGACGATTATCCATCATTCAGCACTGAGGTCTGTCTCAAGGGCTGGTTAGAGGGCATGTGGCTATCTGAGGCAGAGGAAATGAAGCAGTAGAGGAAGTTTATTATGCCAAATGCAGTGCCCACTAGAAATCCAAGAAAGCCTAGCCTCTTGAACTCAATGGGATTTTGAACCACTTGGTGTTTGAAATAATTCACTCTTGCCTAAAGGTATAAAAAAATATCTTTCCAATTTTCTTCTTGAAATATCTCCAGCTGTCCCATACATTTTAAAAAATAGCAGTATTTGTATGTATTGTATTTTAAAAAGAGTCAGCGAGATTCAGCTTATATTTGCCTCAAGGCTTTGTGACTTTACGTTTGCAATTTGAAAAACAGTTTGAGATATCTGTTAAACTTCGAACACTGTGAGATTTACCCATCTCCCTTTTTGAGACTACAAAATAATCCTGTATATGTTGATAAAGAGCCAATAAATTGGCCCCTAGGAAAGAGGGAAACCATAACCATATTTCTAAATGCTTCTGGCAAGAGAGCTTGCTCTATTTTGGACACATAAATTGAACCCAGCATTAGCTCCAAAATCCATCTTTCCTACAAACCTAAGCAAATCCTTAGTTCAGAATGGCCTAGAGAAAAACCCTGAGTCCTATATGAATCATGTGAGATGTACTTAGAGCATGGCTACTTCCATATTTTGCTTAATATGTGACATTTGCATTAAGAACTGTGTGGATTACAGATATGAAAAGAGCTGTTTCATTTATTACATCAGTTTGTTTATTGAGGCAACCCAGACTCATTCATGAACGGTCTGAGCCCCTCGTCACTGTGCCCTTTCATACCGTGACTGTTGCACTTATCCATTTACCATAAAAATCATGCAGGGTAGTACTGAGATATGCTCCAGTGGATCACCCCGTTGTCAATGTATTCTTCCTTGCTTCCATGTAGGGCTTCTTGTCCCAGTAGGAGACCCACTTATACCTGACTACTAGGATCAATTACCTTCCAGGTGACTTCTTTCCTAGCCTGCTCTTTTTTTGGTATAAAGAATCTGAAATGACCAAAACCATGTTTAAAGTTTGATAGGAGGAGTCTTTCAGTATCTCTGGAGGATACATTATTCCTACATAGGAACAGGGACTTCTAAACCAAAATTCCCTAAGTTTAAGTGATAGAAAGCATGGGTCCCTGAAAACACCACTCATCTCTGTACCCAGATAGTCTATTGGGAACATAGCACCACATAAAGATCATTGATTTAAGGTTGTACTCTGTCTTTGCAGAATATTATCTTCAAGCTGATGCCTCATTTATTCCAACAAAAGGTCATCTATCCTTCTATACAGCTGATAGCTTCTGTGTGAATGCAGATCCTATGGTTATACACCCACTGCTACACTCTATGTGATGGTTAATTTTGTGCATCAATTTCACTGGGAATTGGTCAAACATTATTCTAGGTGTTTCTGTGTTCTGTTTGTTAAGTGTTTTGGATGAGATTAACATTTGAACATTTGAATCAGTATACTGAGTAAAGCAAATTGCCTTCCCTAATGTGAGTAGGCTTCGTCCAATCAGCTGAAGGCCTGAAAAGAACAAAGGCTGACCCTTCCCTGAGTAAGAGATTATTCTCCTGCCTTGATGGTCTTCAAACTGGAACATTGTTTCTTCTTGCCCGAAGTTGTTCAGACTGGGGCATCAAGCTCTTCCTGGTGTCCTATAGCAGCCTGCTGGCTTTCATAGTTGAACTAGGACATTAGCTCTAAAGATTTTGGACTTGCCAGGCTCCCTAATTGTGTGAACCAATTCCTTATAATCAATCAATCAATTTCTCTCTCTCTCTCTCACACACACACACACACACACACACACACCCTCTATTGGTTCTGTTTCTCTAAAGAACCCTACTATACAACCTCTTTGCTACAAAGTGCGTTCCTTGGTTCAATACAATATTATTCAGTAACAGAGAAGTAACAGAAAAGAAGAAAAATGAAGAAAGAAGTAAGAAAAGCAACAGCCCTGCAATTCAGGATATTCAGAGTGTGACAGCTTCCCTTTAAAAGTAGTGGGCAGGGGCGCCTGGGTGGCTCAGTTGGTTAAGCGACTGCCTTCGGCTCAGGTCATGATCCTGGAGTCCCTGGATCAAGTCCCGCATCGGGCTCCCTGCTCGGCAGGGAGTCTGCTTCTCCCTCTGACCCTCCTCCCTCTCATGCTCTCTGTCTCTCATTCTCTCTGTCTCAAATAAATAAAATCTTTAAAAAAATAAATAAATAAATAATAAATAAATAAATAAATAAAAGTAGTGGGCAATTTGGGGTGCCTGGGTGGCTCAGTCAGTTGAGCGTCTGATTCTTGATTTCGGCTCAGGTCATGATCTCAGGGTTCTGACATTGAGCCCTCTGTTGGGCTCTGCACTGGGCACGGACCTTGCTTAAGATTCTCTCTCTCCCTTTCCCTCTGCCCCTCCCCCTCTCACACACGAGTGTTCTCTCTCTCTCTCTAAAAAAAAAAAGTAGTGGGCAATTCAAATGAACCCTCACAAAACAAAACTAATGAGTAGTTTCTGGGTTGCAAAATAAGTTTTGTCACTGGTAGTGGAGGTAAGGTATCTGTTTATCTGTCTATGTATTTGTCTATTTATCTCCTATCTATCTATCATATCAAGAACGTTTAGAGGCCAGGATTCAAAGAAAAGAAAGAAATCAGTGATTGCAGGTGTTGCAAGAGACTATGATTTGCTAGTTCATAACTTGCTTCAGGGTAAAGGCATGCTTCTTCTCATCTGAAGAGGTGATCTTAGGAAACAAAATATGACACCTCTGGTTCTATTAGTTGACTGATGCCCAGCCTCACATCTATATATAGGCTTTAGAACACGCAGAAAACTGGCCATTTTTCTGATTTATCATATTATTAGGGAAGACAAGAGCCTGGCTAGTATCTTCCATATCTCTCAAACTATATCAGGAGACATTAGTATAATGGTTCTCAGACTTCAATGGTTATGAATCCCCTGGGGGTATATTAAATTCCCAGAAACCATCTTCAGAGGTCCTGATCCAGTGAATTTAACATTTTCAGCAGGAAAAGCACTCCAAGTGATTTTGGGAACAGTATCTTGAGAAACATGAATCTACTGGACCCACTTGAGGAGGCACTGACCGACTGCAGTTCATTCCCTGTAACATTCTGGCCATTGAGAAGATCACAGTGATAATAACTCCTGGTGAAATGCATTCTGTGGCATATTTTGGTATTGACATGCTTTTCAGGCAGTAGGAAGTTTTTGCATTCAATGGAAAGTAAGTGAAATGTAGATCCAATTGCGTTTTCTTTTTTCTCTGTTCATTGAATGAAAGACTGACATCAGCAGCACAGAGAATTCTTTGAGGACATTTCAAATGATTCAAATAAAGTTTGGATGGCTTTATTTGAACTTTGGCTTCTCATTTAGGCATGTTGAGAACTCTAAAGGCATCATGCCACTCCATAGCTTAGACTGCCAAGCAACTAACCATGAGATATGAAGAGAATTTTAAAACAATTTTTTGAGAAATAAAATGTATACAGTAAATTTATTGATTCCATTTACTCATTTTTTATTGATGAAGAAGTTCTCATTTGAATACTTTACGCAAACTTCCCTTCCTCCTTCTCTCCCCCCCTTCAAAACCTTTTTTCCCCTAAATCATCTACAAATGCCACAAAATTTAGAGGACCATGAAATTTAAGCACAAAATCATATATTCTTTTGCCCTCTCTATATAAGACAGTGCATTGAAAGCAATTTGAAAATGTAAAGAACTGTGTTGCTATAAAATTTCCATGATACCATTAGGATGACTAAATGATTTTCCCTCTGCTATGGTATAGGTTACTAGAAAATAAACGTTTTTCTTCTACTCTCTTTGTAGCTCTCATAGTTCCCAGCACAGGCTGGAGCAAATAGCAGCCACTTGGGACTCGACAATATTTTATCACCAATTTTAAGTCGACACTTATTCCTTGCAGTCCCCTCTCATTAAAATTTTATAAAATCAATTCTTACAATTATCACATATAGTTTAAACACAACTGAAAATGACTATGAGAAAACTGGGTGCTCTAACATCAGAAACATGTGGCATCTGGCCTCTCTTCCTTTTTTTTTCTCCATGACAGAAATTGTATTTAACCTTGGGAGCTTTTTTATGATAAACGTGAATGTAGCTCCAAAATCCTACTTAACACAAACTCCAGGATTCCCTGCCAGTCAGTCAGGGTTCCCTACCAATCAGTCAAGACTCAGGGTGACATCTTTACCATCTTTCTCCTAGATACTAATTCCAGGTTATAGGTCCATCTGGACTTCCAGGAAAGAAACTAGTTACAGCATCATAAAACTTGGGCTTCTAGTGTTGACACTGCCATAAACAAGCTGTATGACCTAGGCAAGTAATTTAATATATCAGAACCTCTGTTTTCTCATCTGCAATGTAAGTTATTTGAACCAGATGCTCTCAAGGTACCCACTGCCAGCTGTGAGATTTTGTGATTCAGTGAATGGAAGCCAGGCACTCACAATCTGGTCAGGCTCTCAGTGGTCATAAGAATCCAATAAAATATGCTTCTTTCTCATTCTCCTACCAGAAAAAGATCATTTATGTTTGACATATCTGTTAGACATTTCCATGAGCCTATGTTTGTGAATTCTTGATGATTCTTTAATTTTTATAGTCCTGTGAGAAGAGCAGTCACACTGGTTATAACTGAAGTAACTTAGCCTTGGCTGCATAGAGTACTTGGGTCTATGGCATAACTCACTTTTACCACAACCACTTTCTGGGTCCCACAAGAAGGGTTCTTTAAGACAATAAATGTATCTATTCCTTAACGCTACTACAAGAGCCATGCTCTAGCTCTAAAGCAAAAACTTTATACCACATTTGATTTTGTGAGGCTTTGGACAATGATGTTATATGTCTGAATCAGAAGATTCCCAATAACAATCCAATTGGCCAAGGATGCTATGGCTGGCAAAACCCCAGAAAGTCAGCTGCCCTGCTTTGTCCTGCTCTATCTTTGAGTTCCAGGATGAGCTCAACTGTTACCTTCCATCTAGCCAAAAAGCCCCCAGGCTTACTGGTAGCTTTATGACCAGCCCAAACAGACCTACAGTAACTATAAGGTAAGGATTGTATGCAACAGGGGATAGGAACACTGTGTCAACTGTAGAGTAAAAGAACAGTATTCCCTTTGAGAAAAAGAAAAACACTGGATAAACGTGGCAAAAAATTGTTGTGTCATAAAGACACATCCTGAATAGTCAAACAGAAAGAAATGAGACTCTTCAGGGCTGTTCTGTAACTTCTTGACTAAAATGCAATGAATATCAGAGCTCCCACAGCCATTCAGGACGTCAGGCTTATATGAAGGAGACTTCAGTATGCATGCTTTCTTTCTCTTTCTGTCTCTCTTCCTCTCCATTCTTTCTCTCTCCCCCATCCCTCAGCCCCAGCACACATCTTTAAAACAACCGAAAGATTTTGAACACAATGTTGCCTCTGAAGACCTGAGATAGTCCAGTTGTTTTCCATAGCCTTCCAAACTGTTTCTTTTCCTGGAATATTTCCAATCTTAAAACAAAATCTATGACTTGCTGTAAGGTTGACAAACACACTCATTGTGACAAAGCTCTTTTTCCCTATGTGCAGGTTTTATAAGTTATTCTTGCAACCTTGTTGTTTGTGGATGGAAAGCCAATTTAGTTTGTATTTTACTGGATATTCATTTAATCATATATTAACTAGGTGTGAACCGTATACAAATCTTATCAAGTGACTCAGAGACCTCACAATATACCTGGAATTTGTGTGGCATCTGAATTCACAAAGTGTCTGCCCAAGTGTGACAAAGTGTTAAGGAGTATTACTTTTGCACAAATCTAGCACCATAAAAAAATAGAGGGAAATATGAGGACAGGCAGGAAACTTATTAAATGTGTTTATCACCATACTTCTAGTTTTCTGAGGCTGAACAAAGGATATGACTTGTTTTCTGAAGGAAGCAATTAATGTTGCATTGACCAGTGGATGCAGAGTGGCTATCTTTCTGTTCCCCACAATAGCTTTGGAACACATCCACTATATTTTACATTTTCCCAGGAAAATAGGGCTTCAAGTTCCTGTCTCTTCACTTCTGTATGATATGTAAACTTTAAACTACCTAGACTTTTCAAAACATAAATTCGCATAAAGTATGATTTCAGGGATGAAGAAATAAAAGGTCCAAGTGAAGCTGTCCTCTGACCTCATTTGTTAATGAATGTGGTTTGTCATGTGACAGAGGTTAGCATAATCAGTAGAAAAGAGCAGATTTAGAAATATCTGTGTGAGTTTTTTCCCCCCTTTGGTTCAGTGTGGACTGAGCCAAAGTCTTCTCCTGTGATAACAACAAGATGTAAATCTGAAAAATCACCTGGAATAATGCCTAGGACATGGTAAGCTCTTGATCAATATTTATTTTTGAACGGAAATTAAACATTTTCAAGTGGAAAGCAATATATCCTCTATATTATCCTGAAATTTTCTGCATTATCCTGAGAGCCAAAGGACACAGCTAGAAGAGGTATTCAAATCACCATTTACAATCAGAAAAGGCCACCAGAAATGTCTGGAGACCTCCTGCTGTGCCAGGCTGACCTTCGCATTGCTGGAGAGGAAGGAGGGACTGGAGAAGTTGCAATTACCACATGGGTAGTGTAAGTTATTCAGAGCACTAGGCAACAGTTACTTACAAACCATTATAGAAGAATATCCGTGGTTCAACAACCAATAAGGCCATATATACTGCATCCAATCTGCCCTGAGAACAAGCCAAGAGAGGAGTGGCCATAGCAGCAATAACAACATTCCTTATCCCTTTGAGGGATAAAGCAAAGGGTAGAGACTGTGCAGGGCTGAAGTCCCTCATTCCCAGCCCTGAGCATCTTGTTCTTTTCTTCCAGCCTCTGAGAGAAGAAAGCCTGGAACGTGTCCCTGACTTGCTAGGTTTATAATAGGGTACCGACCAGGGACGAGCTGATGCCCTGCCTATTAGTGCTCAATAAGAGCATCCAATGCTGACGAGAATAAGTGATCACAGCACTTGGCCTTGGAAAAGAGACGAGGGTGACCAAACAGAAGTGCAGGTGTCTGAGCAGTTAGACTAATTCAGTCACAACTGCTGCCACATTTGATTTGGAAAAGGAGCCAGGAAAATTATGGGCAAGCTAGAACCTGAATGTAAATGTTGATCTAGCCTACTCATTTATAAGAGGATCATCACACAGCTGAAGACCATTTCTCCATTATAACTAAGCCATGTGGATAACATCTAACATGGATTTTCCAGTTTACAAACAGATGGCATCCTTAAAACACAGCAAGTTCAGTATTATTTTACATTTAACCTATTAGGACACAGATGCTCTGCTAAGCCTTGTGGTCATGCAGGTAACCAAGGCTTCTAATCATTCTAATATGCTTTTTGCTATATACTAAAGCTTTCTTTTCAGAGACCACAATCAACCTTTCTTCTCCCTCCATTTTATGGCTTGTCATGTTCCAAAGTAAAAACAGCATCAGGACCTTACCGCTTGTCATTCTTGAAATTCTCTTGAGAGAATATCAAATTTAAATTACTTATAATCTGAAGGAAATCTGGTTATCTTTGGACTGGAGAAAAAAAGAATATGATTGTATCTTTACCCTTCAAGAAAAGATTAAGTACCATTTATATAGGAAAGGATTTATATAGGAAAAATATCCACCATCATATTTGGAGGGTATGGTAGATACATCAAAAATAACTTCTTTGTATGTTCTCCATTGTCTGAAGAAATGTTAAAGTCCTAGGCTATTTTTTTCCTACATTCAATGAACTTGCAGCCACATTTGATAAGGAATTAAAAAGTTCAAACAGCACTATCTAAGTTTTTACAGTATGAGTTGAGTTGCTGTGAATGAAGATGAATTTACTATATGTTCTCTCTTAGGGAGGAGTGGAACTTGTTTCACAAAGTCAGTAGGAAGTTGGGGAATACAGCTGTAGTTGGATTAATGCAGTCAATAAAGGCATGGTTCTCAGTCTTTCCCAATAACTCCTCTCTGCCTTTGCCATTTGCAGGGAGCTCTGTTCCAAACTGGGCCAGAGGTCACCTGCGAGGATGGAACCCAGTCACTCTGCTTAGGAAACCAGTCTCAGAACTGGCCGCATCTCTCTTCTCATGGTGGTTCTCAGTCCAATGTCCTTGACCAATACTAAGTCTTATTCCTGAATGGTCTGTTTGCTGAACTCCATGCTTCATGCGTAACAATTTGTGGTGCCCTCTGGTCCTATAACAAAGCTGCCTTATATGCCTAGATATCAACTGGAATCAGAAAACTAGACAAGACACACTGAAGAGTCCACCTCTAGCATAGGAGTTCTTACACAGCATGAAAAGGCACATTTATATTTATTTTCCTGCCACAGGGCTTCTGGCTGTCATCCCCATTCCCCAATGTTTTTTTCTGTACACAGGATGAGGGGATGCCTTTTTAGTTGGTAAAGTCTGTAATATTGAAAAATTGTCAGAGAGCATGGATCCATCTGACAGTGAATCAATGGTGATTATTAAAGCACCCAGCCATCTTATCTGCCTATGTGGTTGGGAATAACAATACTGATTCCTTGAAAACAGTAGTCATGGTCAGCAGATTACCTCCAACTCTAAAAACAGACATAAACAACAACAGAGTCCTAACATGTAAAACACACAGATCTCTTGATTCTTTCCCCTGATTTCTTATTCAGTTCCAAAGTGATTTTGATTACTTTAGAGCACTGACCAAGACAGATGGCCACTTAGAAAAAAAAGTCATGAATGACAGATTATGAGAAAAATCATAAGATATTTTTGAGAGATGTAGCAAAAAAAAAAAAAATCTAGTAAAAGTCGCTGAAATATCCAAGCAAAATAATTATGTGCAAAATGAATGAGAAAAAAAGCAAGAAGAAATTCTGTGTCCTGGTCTCTGACTGAAGAATGGATAACCAGTTATCCACCTTTGCTGGGCTGAATAATGGCCCCCCACAGATATCCACATCCTAAAACCTGGAACCGGTGTTATCTTATTGGCAAAAAGGGAATTTTTTATTTATTTTTTATTGTTATGTTAATCACCATACATTACATCATTAGTTTTTGATGTAGTGTTCCATGATTCATTGCTTGTGCATAACACCCAGTGCTCCATGCAGAACGTGCCCTCTTTAATACCTATCACACCAGGCTAACCCATCCTCCCACCCCCTTCCCCTCTAGAACCCTCAGTTTGTTTTTCAGAGTCCACAGTCTCTCATGGTTCGTCTCCCCCTCCAATTTCCCCCCCTTCATTCTTCCCCTCCTACTATCCTCTTCTTTTTTTTTTTTTTCTTGACATATATTGCCTTATTTGTTTCTTAGGTACAGATCTCTGATTCAACAGTCTTACACAATTCACAGCGCTCACCATAGCACATACCCTTCCCAA
>NC_138380.1:63398928-63472286 GCF_054177405.1 Leptonychotes weddellii
GTAACTACTATGAAGGGATAGAATATGACTCTAAAAATGAAAAATAAAAATGTTTTTTAAAAAAGGGATTATCAATTGATCAAACCCTTATCAACCTTTTTTTGGTTGAAAAAGGGAAAAAGAAAAATTCAGAAAAAAAACAGTTAAAAAAAAATTAACTTGGGGTGCCTGGGTGGCTCAGTCGTTAAATGTCTGCCTTCGGCTCAGGTCATGAACCCAAGGTCCTGGGATCGAGCCCCGCATCGGGCTCCCTGCTCCGCGGGAGGCCTGCTTCTCCCTCTCCCACTTCCCTTGCTTGTGTTCCCTCTCTCGCTATCTCTCCGTCAAATAAATAAATAAAATCTTTAAAAAGAAAAAATTAACTTTGAAAGACTAAAGAATCATGGTAAAAAAGCTATGGATTCTATGTGCATTATTCCCCTAGCACTGGAGTTCTGCCATTCTCATTGATCGGTAAACTTGGTCTTGGCTGGCTGTCCTTGCTGATCTTCTGGGGGAGGGGCCTGTTGCCATGGTTCCCAAATGTCTTTGCTGGGCGCCGAATTGCCCCGCCCTTGCCAGTCTGGGCTAAGTAATCTGCTCAGGTTTGCTCTCGGGAGCTTTTGTTCCCGGCAAGCTTTCTGTACAGCTTTGGAGGACAAGAGTGAAAATGGCGGCCTCCCAATCTCCGCCCTGGAGCCGAGAACTCGGGGCCCCACTCCCCAGTGAGCCCCCAGAGAAAAGTAGTCAATCACTCCCGTCTCCCCAGTCTCTGGCCTAACTCCGTGCTCACCCGGCCTGTGACCGAGCGTTTCTATCTCTGGCACCTGGCCCCGTGTGGAGTCTCCAAACCCAGCAGAAACCTGCAGTGTGCTCCCCCTCCGCTCTTCCCAGGGGGAGGAAGGGGAGTCTCCCCGGATCTGCCGCTTGTTGGGTCCCTGCTGGAGGAGCAGTGGCCCGACTGTGCCGCTGATCACAGTTTATGGCAACCCCGAGCTGAGAGCCTGCTCCTCTGCTCCATCTATGCAGCCAGCTTCCCCGCTCCGATACCTGGGAGCTCTGCCGCACTCAGGCACCCCCGGTCTTTCTATGACCCCGAGGGTCCTGAGACCACACTGTCCCGCGAGGGTTCCACCCCCAGCTTAGCCACTGGAGCGACATCCTTCAGCGGAGCTGACTACTAAAAGTTCCAATTTTGTGCTCCGCGGCTCTATCACTTGCCAGAAGCAGCTGACGGAGGCCCCCTCCCGCCGTCTATCCTCCCAAATACCGCCTCAGATTCACTTCTCCACACGTCCTACCTTCCAGAAAGTGGTCGATTTTTTGTTCAGAGAGTCATTGCTATTCTTTTCTTTGATCTCCTGTGAATTTGTAGGTGTTCAGAATGGTTTGATCCCTATCCAGCTGAATTCCTGAGACCAGACGAAATCCCCATCTCCTACTCCTCTGCCATCTTGCTCCACCCCTCTGGCAAAAAGGGACTTTGAAGATGTGGTTAAGCTAAGGATCTTGAAATGGGGAGATAATCCTGCATTATATAGGTGGATCCTAAGGGTATTCACATGTGTCCTCCAGAGAAGAGGAGAAGGCAATATTACCACAGAGAAAGATTGGAGTGATGTGGCCACAAGTCAAGGAATAGCAGCAGCTATAAAAAGCTGGAAGTGGCAAGGACCATATTCCGCACAATAGCCAGTAGTGGGCACTGCCAATATCTTGATTTTAGCCCAGCAATACTGATTTCAAATGTCTGGCCTCCAGAACTATGGCAGAATTAATTTCTAGTGTTTTAAGCCACCAAGTTTGTGATAATTTGTTATAATGACCATAGGAAACTAATACACTATCCATGAATCAGACAAAACATGTATTATCGATACAAGCCCAGTAGACATTTATTTCAGGTTGATCACACCCTTCAAAAATGCTACAAGACACTACTCAAGAATTTTCAGAATTGCTTTCTATCTTGAGTTTCTCTGCTCCTATTTTAAAAATGTAAAGTATTAACTTCATTTAGCAGATGTGGCTGCTGACATGGAAGGTTTCATCAGCATGATAACAGAGAGAATAAGGGTTATGGATCTTGAGTCTGTAGGGAGGTCAAATTAGACAATGCCAAGCAAATGCCTGCATTGTGCATAAAGACAAAATATCTCCAACATGTTGTACTAAGAATTAGGAGAGCTGATCTCTAATGTTGACTTCCAATGATTATCTAGGTCTTCTTGAGCAAATGACTTAGTTTCTCTAGGTCTCAGTTTCCTCACCATAAAATGTGTCAATTAGATATACTCAGCAATTCCTTGAAGCTCTAACATTCTATAGCTTTATCCAGTCAATAGTTGAAATTCAAATCTGTAATAAGCTCAGTGTTATGGACAGTCAGTGTTTGTGGTTCCCTATATAAGTATCAACATATCACCAACTTCACCAAATACACCTGAAATTTCACCCATAGCAGTGTGTGTGTGTGTGTGTGTGTGTGTGTGTGACAGAGAGAGAGAGAGAGATGGGGGGGGGGGATATTCCCCTGTCCATTTAAAAACCTTTGGATGAAATCATATAACACATTAGAGTAAATGAACTTATCAATCTTCATTATAGCTCTTCTCACTCAGTTATTGTCTTAGACACATTACACTATGACTATTAGTTTATATATCTGTCTCTACCATTGCACAAAAGTTCCTGAGAGAAGGAACTAGATCTTATTCATCACTGAATCCTCATGACCTGGCACTTAAGTGCCTGGCACAAAGTAGATGCTCAATAAATATTTGTTAGATAGATGCATGGCTGCCTAGCTGGCCTTTCCCCCATATAGGATATCAGAAGAGACAACTTATGCAGCAGAATAGAAGTTCTCGGCAAACAAAACAAACAACCCCCCCCCCAAAAAAAGAAAAACATTATCTACATTATCTACATCTCCTACCTGTGGTGGACAGTATAGTCCACAAATCATTTATCCCAGGCTTTTTCTTATAGCTTGATACCTTTACCATGTTTTCTTTTGGGAGAAAATTGGGTGTGCTTTATTAGAGGTTTGGTTTCTTATTTAAAACATTCTTTCTCTCTCTAAAGCACCATTAAATTGTTAATTGAAATAAAAGAGACTTAATTTGTAACTAGGACTTGATGAAGTGGTAATTAGAAACAAATGCTGTATTGCATTTGAATGTTTATCTTATTATTAGTATGCTATTGATTCTTTTTAAATTACTCTGTTCAGCTGAATTTCAGTAGATAAATTTCAGGTATTTTTCCACTGAAAAATGACAGTGAAGAAAATTGCCAAGCAACAAAATATTAAGTGAAGAAGTAAGTATTTGGTTGGGCTAATTTTTATGATTTTTCTTGTTATCATTTTAAAGAATTAATCCAAATTGTGAGGAAGAAAATACGGTGAGTTATACTCCACACTATCTGCAAAAATTAGTCTAAAAACGTAACATTATCAAGAACAGGATCGAGCTTGATTTGTAACAGTTTACTCTTTAACACCCATGGGTTAAAAAAAATCCATTAAAGGGTCTTCAATTTATATCATCCTTAGGAGAATGCATTGATATTAAATTAACAATAAATTAACAATACTCCACTACTCAGACAGGAGACCCGGTGTTTACTCTGAATCCTTTCCATTACTGCAAACCAAGATTTAAAACATTTTATTTCTTTTTAGGCTGACCTGGGGGCTACCAACAAGAGATATGTGATGCTCTTTCACAACCTGCTCAGGCCAGTCATTCAAATCATTACTACAATTTACAGTACAAGATCTTTTTTATTACATACTAATACATTATCTGTAAAATATATACTCAAATAAATGAGTTACAAATAGTCAGTTAGGTGCATAATTTAGCTGGATATACATTAACAAATAAGTCAGATTTCTTTCATAATTAATGACATTATCATTCATTTATTCACCCCCTCACCATCCAACCCAGACTTCAAAATAAAACAAAACAGTAAACAACCATTACTAGACAAAATGTCCCCAGATAATGTGGTAATGTTCTGTCTCCCAAGTCTTAGTTTCACAGAATGGAAAGTGTTATTGTAATGCTGACAAGGAGCAGACTTAAGGGACAAGATGGAAGAATAAAGTGACGTGGCTTTGGGAATTCAGAATTCTCCAAGAATCTTCATTTACTTTCCTACTTAGCTGCTATTCTGAGGTGTCATTAGCCTCTTACCTGGACTGTAAAGGAGATTAATAGCCACATCAATGTTATCCTGACTTTAGTCTTAGGGAATGACCCACCAGACCTCTGGACCCAAGGTCATTTGCCAGTTTATATCACTATTGGTTGATCCTGGGATATCGGAAGAAGACTAAAGGAAAAGTCCCTTATTTAATAGAACAAGACAAAAATGTAATAATAAAGAAGAGAGTGAATTATGGTAGAGAGAGTATACTATTGGAAAGAAGCAGGCAGGATGGATCTCTGACCTTTACAGATGAGAGCCAAATTGGGTCTAAAAAGGTGGGATTCTTTTTCCTTTAGGAAAAACCAAGAGTAAACAAAATCACATGGTCTGCTTTCAGCTTCCTCCATTCTTTGCATATTTGAAGTGCTTAGTTAGATAGCCTTGCTTCTGAGTTCCACAGGTGTCCCAGATTTACCTGGATGACTTCCTGTTTGGTAGTTACTAAAGCTATCTCCCTAAATACAAATCAATAGTCTAAAAGCCATAAGCATTGTTTAAAAATAAATAAATAAAAATCAGAATAGACATAACTAAAGACAGTGGGACTTGGGGAAATTTAATATCCAGGTCAAAACAAACTCATCCGGGTGCCTGGGTGGCTCAGTTGGTTAAGCGACTGCCTTCGGCTCAGGTCATGATCCTGGAGTCCCTGGATCGAGTCCCGCATCGGGCTCCCTGCTCGGCAGGGAGTCTGCTTCTGCCTCTGACCCTCCCCCCTCTCATGTGCTCTTCTCTCTCTCATTCTCTCTGTCTCAAATAAATAAATAAAATCTTTAAAAAAAAAAAAAACTCATCCAACAAAAGGAACAATAATTTATTTTGTTGTACCCACTTATCTCTAAGTAGATTTTGATTATGTTAATTACCAAGAGTGAATGGCAAAGAAAAACAGTCCAGAAATTGCAATCCCATATCCTAGGTTCTTGTTCTGAGTTGGCTACTAACAAGCTTTGTGACCATAGACAAATCATTTGTATGGATAATAATGCTTGTCCAACAGTGATTTGTACCACCAGTTTACAGACCGTTCTTATCACTGAATATATAAAGTAATAAAAAATGAGGTGTTCCATAGTAATTCATCCTAATTCAGCCCTCTTTCCTGTTCCTTTATATCCAGGGTGAAATCACATGTTTAGATGACTAACCTGATACCATGAATGTCTTTCTAAAAAGCTTTCTCATTTAGGAAGAAGAGGCCAAAATTTAAAAGACAAAAAACTTTTTCAGGCATCAATCTCCTTGGGAACGAAATAAACCCAGGACCCTGACACTGACTGATTATGGGATTATTCCTGCGTTGGGGGGGGAGGGGTGTCACACAGGAAATGAAGAGAATGACTATGATTTTAGCTGTTTGTGCAGAGTCAGTTCCTCCTCTGGGGTCAGTGGTGGGTTAAGCAGGGAATAATATCTTCTGAAATTGGTGCCTGGCACCTTGTTACTGGTAAGTGGTGTCTGACTAGTCACCATTCTCTTATATGTTACACAACCACTTTCACTAGAGAAACTGAAAAATATGTATGTCCTTTCTCTTTAATATGTGCCAGATTTGCCAAAGGAAATGCCTGAATGTTATCAACTTCTAAAAGGCTAAACAAAAGTAAAAACAGAAAGCTTTGGCCAATAAAAGCTTCCAAAAAAACAAGTTTGAGGTAGCACTGCTTTCCTTTCTTCACTGAAAAATACAAATGTGTGTATCTGATCCCTGGATACTCCAATTTCTGAACACCCAAACTACATACCATCTGTTGCTACTTAGCCAAGGAGAGTGACCATTTCCTAAATTATGGGATTGCATATATGTGTATCTTAGGACTCAGCCAACGTGGCCCTTTTAGATTAAGGAAGTTTCATTAAGTTGCCTGCTTTGCAGTTAGTAAGGACTGGGTCAGGATTTGAATGCAGTTCTGTCAGACTAGCAAAGCCACCAAGTTTTTCACCTCTCCACCCCGAGGCAAAAGCTATGAGTCACATCCCCAGCACTTTATTATAGTCTGAAAGGGTCTGAAGTGATTTAGAAGTGGCAGAAGAAGTGCCTCATTTCTGACTGCATTTGTGAGCTTCTTCTCACTCACAGATTGTGAAACCCTTACTATTGCCATTACTGACACTCATTTGCCACATATGGGTTCACTGGTTTTCACAGACGGGAGCCCTGTTAGCATTTGTTGAATGGTAAGTGGAAATTCGTCATGGGGACTTTTAGAAAGTAAGCATGGAGAATACCAAGCAGGAACGTGCTAACCACTGGAAAAGTTAAGCAATTTACAGAGTGCAAATGAATGTGATTTATTATGAACTCCATTCACGAAGTTTTTAATACCTTAAAGAAAGACGTAAAGTTTTTAATATCTGTCCTCAACAAATATGTAACCCTTACTGTGCGCTGATACTAT
This sequence comes from Leptonychotes weddellii, assembly GCF_054177405.1. Lineage (NCBI taxonomy): Eukaryota > Metazoa > Chordata > Mammalia > Carnivora > Phocidae > Leptonychotes > Leptonychotes weddellii. The sequence continues at coordinate 63,405,531 of NC_138380.1, forward strand.
TAGTGCTTTACAATTATTAACCCTTTCAGTTTTTACGAGAATTTGTAATAGATGCTACTATTTTCTGTTTGCAGATGAGGGAGTTGAGTGATATTTGTACAAAGGCACCAATCTAATGGCAAATTTGGGACTCAAACCCAGGCATTCCTGCTTCAGAACCCATGCTATGGGGCCTTGTGCTTTGCTGCTTCTAGAAGACAGCTCATGTAATATAAACAAAGAAGCTGTAAGGTACCTAAGTATTATGAACCTGAAAGTGTTTTCCCCTTTAATCTTTAGCTTTGATTAGCTACCATGTAAAAATATCCTTAAAGCATTAAAGCTAGTGTTTGGCATTTAATATACTGCCATTTAAAAAGAATTGAAACAATTTTCAATTAGTGAGGATACTCAAGAAGACTCTGACCTCCCTGTGTATTTGTTGGGGCCAACCCTGCTTCGCTCTGTGCCCTGGGAACTAGAGAGAGTCTGTGCTTGGGACACGGTGAGCCATTAGGATTGAGTGAATAAATGTCACACCTTATCCTTCCACCCCACAGTGGGGCTTGGCTCAAGTGCTAGGGTAGGACATCATCATCCTGCCTCCAATGAACCTTGAGATATGCACTTCAGTCTCCCTGGAGAGATTCCATTCTCGGTTCCCTTGGGCCTTTTCAGTTTCAACCCTGCTTCATTGTGCCTTCTCCTTCTTGTGGCTTTTACCAGTTTCACCTTCTGGTTTCACCACACCACACCATGTCCCCTACTTTCTAATCATTTACTTAACATATATCTTGTTTGACTTATATCTTTGGAGCAACTGCTATGAGCAAGCACTCCATTTACAGTTTCATTTTAACCTTCATACACTTATGGTAAATGCCTAGCTCACTATAATTTATTTCATGTGCAAACACGCATGTCAGCCAATGTTTCATGAACTTCTATAGAAGGCTACATTAGTTTCCTATGACTGCTGTAATATATTACCACCAACTTAATGGCTCAAAACTACACAAATTTATTCTAATACAATTCTAGAGGCCAGAAGTCCGAAGTCAGTTTCACTAGGTTAAAGTCAGGGTGTAAGCAGGGCAGTTTCCTTTTGGAAGCTCTGAGGGAAAATCTCTTTCCTTGGCCTTTCTATCTTCTAGGGGTTACTTGTGACCATTGGCTTGTGGCTTCTTCCTTGCATTGCTCCAATCTCTTGCTTTTGTCATCACATCTCCTACATCTTCTTCTAGTCAAGTCTCCCTCTGCCTCCCTCATGTAAGAGCACTTGTGATTATGCTTAAGGCCCATATGGATAATACAGGATAACTTCTCTATCTCAATATCCTAAATGGTATCTGCAAAGGTCCTTTGGCCATAGAAAGTATCCAGGATGAAGACATTTTGGGGGCCATTATTAGGTCTACCACAGGTGCCCAAATAAATTTATTTATAATTTCTAAGAGTCAGATATCCATTTTCATGCTCAGTGGCCCAACCAAAACCACAACATATCAAATAATTTGAGGTTTACACATTCAAAAGATAAGGAGGTCAATTACATGTGTCCTCTTTTTTGTGAAACAGGCAGTCTGAATGCAATTAAGCACCATCATAGTTGAATTATAAAGGAGCCTTTTTCTTCAGTACTGTTCCCAAGAACATTGTAAAAATGACGGTGTGACCACAATGTTCCATTTTCAACCAATGTTTTGAAATCACCTGAGTCATTATGAAATTTCAAAATTCCCTTCTAGAAAAAAAAAGTCTCTTGACCTTTTGCTTATTTCTTAGAAAGTATGGAGGTTTTTTAACATGTCCATAAATTCTTTCTCCTCCCAGGAAGAGGCAGACATTTCCTTCCTTTCCCTCTCCTTATACCTGGGTGGACCTTTGTGACTACATCAACAAACAAAATATGGCAGAAGTGACCCAGCATGAGTTCCGAGCCTAGGTTCGAAAAAGCCATGCAGATTCTGCCAGTTTTTCCTGGGACAGTCACTTTCAAGCCCTGAGCCTCCATTTTAAAAGTGCAACTAACCTGAAGCTGCCATGTTTGAGTGATCATGTAGAAAGATCACACTGAAGTAGAAAGAGACGCCTGGGGAGCCACAGCATTCCAGGCCAGCTGTCAAGGTGGGGCCTCAGACATTCTGGGCCAGGAGTCTGCAAACGAGGACCTGCAGGCCAAATCCAGCCCACCACCTATTTTTGTAAGGAAAGTTTTTTTGGAACACAGCCACCTTCTTTATTTCATGTTGTAATGGCTGAGTCGAATAGTTGTGACAGTGATCACTGGGCTTGCAAAGCCTAAAATATCTGCTGTTTGGCCCTTTACAGAAAGGGCCACCTGGGTGGCTCAGTCGTTAAGTGTCTGCCTTCGGCTCAGGTCATGGTCCCAGGATCCTGGGATCAAGTCCCGCATTGGGCTCCCTCCTCCGCGGGAAGCCTGCTTCTCCCTCTCCCACTCCCCCTGCTTGTGTTTCCTCTCTTGCTGTATCTCTCTCTGTCAAATAAATAAATAAAATCTTAAAAAAAAAAAAAAAGTAAGTAAGTATTTGGGACCCCATTTAGGAACCCTTTAAAAAAAAGAAAATGTTTGCCAATCCCTGTTGTATAGACCAATCCAAATTTCCAACCCACAAAATACTTGAGCATAGGGGCGCCTGGGTGGCTCAGTCGGTTAAGCGTCTGCCTTTGGCTCAGGTCATGATCCCAGGGTCCTGGGATCGAGCCCCACATCGGGCTCCCTCCTTGGCGGGAAGCCTGCTTCTCCCTCTCCCACTCCCCCTGCTTGTGTTCCCTCTCTCTCTGTGTCTCTCTCTGTCAAATAAATAAATAAAATCTTTAAAAAAAAAAAAATACTTGAGCATAATAAATACTTATACCAGTAAGTTTAGGAGTAATTTGTGATACAGCATGAGATGCCATGAGATGTACAGATTTAGGGTGATATCACTAAAACATCTCTTGAAGTCCTTTCATTTTTAAATTATACACAAGTTCATTTCATATTAGATTGTTTTGAAAAGTTCCCTTTAATTCATTCTTCCTTCAGCTATCACCTTGTTTTCTTGTTCCTTGCTCCCTTCACTGCAAATGCCTTTGAAGGGTGCATCTGCCATTCTGCTCAGCTCAATACAACCGGGTTTTTGGTTTTTATCCTCACCACTCTTCCACAATGGCTATTATCAAGGTTAAAGTGAATGGGTTCATCTTGCTCAACCTCTAGGAGTTTTTGGTTTTTTTTTTTAAATCTTGGTGGACCACTGTTTCCTTTCTTCCCTAAGTTTCCAAGATCCCCTCCACACCCACTTAGTGTTTTACCTAACATGACTTGCATGTTTTGCCAATCTCCCTCTGACTCTTCATCTTCCAGGGCTTGCTCCTGGATCCTCATCCCTTCTTTATCACTCTTTCCTTGAGTGATTTCATCCAGTTCTGTGGCTCCAGACTTGAATATCCAAGTGTCTATTTTCATTTTCATTGGGGTATCTAATAAGCATAAAACTTAACATGTCCCCAAATATAACTACTGACTTTTGCTATAAAATCTGCCGCTCTCAAATTCTTCCTCAACATATTAAATAGCATCACTATCCACTCAACTGCTCAGGTCAAATTTGTAGTCATCCCTGATTTCTCTCTTTCTTATACACTTCACATTTAATCCATCAGTAAGTCCCATGGCACCATTTAAAAAATATATCCCTATTCTTATCATATCATCTTCAAGCCACCATCATTTCCCACCTTCAGCTAGTATTGAATTTCCGTTATTTCCTTATATATGCATTATTTATCTTCATCACTAGGATATAAGATCCTGGGGACCTAGAAGAGTGCTTGGAACACAAGATATCCTTAAGAAGTACCTTTTGAGGGGTGCCTGGATGGCTCAGTCGTTAAGCGTCTGCCTTCGGCTCAGGTCATGATCCCAGGGTCCTGGGATCAAGCCCACATCCAGCTCCCTGCTCAGTGGGAAGCCTGCTTCTCCCTCTCCCACTCCCCCTGCTTGTGTTCCCTCTCTAGCTCTCTCTGTCAAATAAATAAATAAAATCTTAAAAAAAAAAAAAAAAAGAAGTATCTTTTGACAAGCTGACTAAATTACAAAGGAATTCAGCTAAAAGAAAAATTTTCCTAAAAAGATAAAAATACATTAATTTAGGACAATGTCCAAAGATATTATTAACTCTGGAAGTGGTACATGAGAAAATTTTGAGGCACTGGTTATGATGTTCCACTTCTTGAATTAAATTGTGGTTATTAGTTTATTCAAAATTATTAAACTTACAAATGTATCTTATAGCCTTTTGGACATACAATCTTTCATAAAATGATGCATTACAGGAGTAGGCAAACTAAGGCTATGGGTCAAATGGAGCTTGCAGCCTGTTTTTGTACAACCATTCAACTAAGAATAGTTTTTACATTTTTAAAAGGTTGCTAAGAAGAAGAGGTGACAGAGACAGTATGTTACCTACAAAGCCTAAAATATTTACTATCTGGTCCTTTACAGAAAATGTTTGCCACCTACATCAGGATATAGGAGTAAGAGTGGATGTTTTATTGTATTAAAAACTATTTCAGAAATCCCCATATTTTAAGATGAGGATTTGATGAACAAGGTAATGAATAAGCAAGTGGCCTAAAGCTCTACAGACCTGATAAAGACAATTCATAAAAAATCCATAAATAATACAAGTGCTTCTAATTGACACAACCAGGGTCAATTAAATTTAATGCCAAAGGATATTAAGGAGAGACATAATTGTTGAATATTACAGATGTGAAAGAAGAAACATTTATGATTCAGTGTTCATTTAATATAAAATTTATGGCATACATTTTAGAATGAGTAATTTTCCATTTCCTAAGGGGTTTACATATTTTCAACTTTTTCTTTAGCTTATAGATACAATTTCATATCTTAAGCTTAAATTCCTATTCCATCTTTCTAAATTGAAGACCAATTAAAATATTAAGCATTAAAAATATTAAATTGATTATATGAGAGAGAAACTGTTAGGTAAAATATTAATGGAAAGGAGATTAAAATGTTTGGGGCTGTATTAAATATTTACTAGCTATAGCCTTCAATAAATTAACAGCATTGACAAAGTTTTTATTGCTGCTGCTATTAGAAGTGAACACCAAAATAGCCATTGCATCGGATATGAATAAATTAACCTTTCAAATGAACATTATTCCGTTTAATGAGTTTTATCTTGCCATCTTGGATATTTACATTAAGTATTAACTTTTAGACAATTCAATGTACATAGCATGATGGCTTATGAATTTGGGTAAGTTGATGATTAAAGGTATATTTTTAAGATGCTTTTGGCTGTTATTCTAAGCCTACGGCACTTTTTTTTTCAGGTTAAATGAACATGCTATATAAACTAATGTAAACAAATATATTTATGGGCTTTTTGTACCAGTAAGCTACACTTCTTTTTGCATCCATTCCTTTTATGAGTGGTAAAAGCAGGCTACTTAGAGGGGAGGGGTAGTCCCCCTCACCACTAGAAACTGTATGCCACAGCATATGTGGGACTGTCAGTCAAGGTTCCCTGCCCTCCCCTAACAATAGGTGAGTACTTGACCTGAGCTAGACAAGGTGGATGGACCCTTATCTCTCCAGCAGAATGATTCACAGATGAAGACGCAGCTGGTGCTCAGGAGAGAGTCAGCCTGCTCATCAGGGTATCTGAGCTCTTCTGCTTCATGTTCCCTCCTGGCCTGGTCAACTACCTTCCTTAATTTTATGAGCTACTGGGGTGCCTAGGTGGCTCAGTTGCTAAGCGTCTGCCTTCGGCTCAGGTCATGATCCCGAGGTCCTGGGATCAAGCCCCGCATCGGGCTCCCTGCTCCACAGGAAGCCTGCTTTTCCTTCTCCCACTCCCCCTGCTTGTGTTCCCTCTCTTACTGTGTCTCCCTCTCTCTCTGTCAAATGAATGAATAAAATCTTTAAAAAAAAAAAAAAAAAGGATTTGTGAGCTACTCTATAGCCTGCCAATTAATTTCATCTTTGCCCCTCTCAACACGCACATCTGGTTTTGTCATAAATTAACCAGCATCATTTTCTTTTGTTGGCTATACCCCATCTGAACAGATTCATTTAGGTTCACATGACCTGGAATTAAAGCCTGAGAAGTATAAAATATGAACTGCATGTAAAAGATAATGGCTGATAAAAACTGGCACCAATGATTTCACTGTATTATATATATATATATATAAATTCTGTATTCTAATATATATATAGTATTTTTTCACTGTATTTATATATATATATGTTATATTCTCTTCAGGTTTGTCTCATCTAAGCTGCAAATACTTTTAGACCATGAATACCCTCTGTTGGTAGCAAGAGATATTATCCAAATGTTTTCATGTGTATAGATGTTAACTCAGCATTCCAACACAATCTACTTGGCTGGAGAAAAGTCCTCTACAGCTCTCTGATATTTATTTGAGCTGTGTGAATTCTCTTAGCTAATGTTGATTCAGGCAAACACCACTGAAAAGAGAGAAAACACTAAGCAAACATACTTATTCTATCATAACAAGTGAAAACCATGTAGTTTGATAATAGTACCTTCTCCTAATACCTAGTATATGGAAATAAATTTTTCTTTATTTTTCCACAGAGCTTTTTCTTTTTAAACTATAAAATTAGAGTATTGTGGGTGTGTGTGTGGGGGGGGGTAAAGTGGGTTAAGAAAAGGATCATCTTTAAGAAATAATACTAGCTTCTATTTAGAATGCTTATTACTCACATCGTCTAAATCAGCCCTCACAACTAGCCAAAGAGAAGGCATTATCTCTGTTATTTGATGAAAAAACTGAGGTTCAAAGAGGAAAAATTGACTTGCCTGAGGTCACCCTTACTTACTAAGGGACAGAGCTGAAATTCAAACGGAGGTATATCTGTCAGCAAAGCCCATACTTTTACCCACTACACTATTTAATTTCTATAACAGATTTTATACTCTGTTCATCAGTCCATGAAAGAATATCTACAGGGTGCAAGAAAAAAATTGGATACAATTTTTCACACAAAATAGCTTTTTAAAACCAACTCAGATAAGAGACTTGGGTAGGTTGTATTTGAAAAAAATAAAATGATGGCTTTGTAAAAGTTATATATATATATAGATACATATATCTTACAAATTCCAGTCTCTGCTTTCCTACCCTGTTCAGAATCTAGAACTCTCAAGTTCAATATATAATACTGATGGCTACTAAAGAACAAGTTCAGAGTTCCTTTTTAACAGTAAAAAAGCATTAAAAAGTGAAAGAAAAGCACCATAATTTTATCTAGTGCTGCCACAAAACCTGAAGTGAATAATGGGCATTAAAAATAGAAAACTCTGGAAACCAACTTGCACAATTATGTGTAGTTGAGAACATGGAGGGTGGGTGTAGGAGATAGTGCTATGAGGCAAAAATGTAAAATCATGCTACATAAGAAAGAAATTTCCTCTAAAAATTAGGTTGAATGAAAATTCAAACCCAGCCTCTGTTAAGTTGTCTTCCATAGGTCTGGTTTTCAAAGTGGAGTCCCTGAACAAGCAAGATGAGCATTACCTAGGAACTTGTTAGAAATAAAATTCTCTGGCAACATTAGACTTACTAGATTAGAAACTCTGTGAGGTCCAGCAACCTTTGTTTTAACAAGCCCTCCAGGTAATTCTGATGCATGCTCAAGTTTGAGAACCACTGTGCTAGAGGTACAACTGGGTTCTATGCCTGGATTTCTCTGGTATCAGATGAGACCCAATGGAGCTTTTCATGAAGGTAGAAGGAATAAATAGTGCAACTTTTACTCTATCTTCAATATCTCTTTCTGATTTCAACAATGGATCTCAACAATTAGCTGATTAAATATGTAGAAAATATGAATCTTACTCTACACTTGGGTGTGCAAGTTATATTATATATCTTTTGTTCATTCCACAACTCCCCAGGCAGGGAATACAATCAGAGACCATGTTAGACCATCAGAAACCATCTTCTCCCCAATGTTACAAGAGTGGTTGATTGCATCATGGGTGAGTGTCAAGTCTACAAAGCCTGAAGGTATCAGGGAGTCATCTTAGGTTTTTAGTCCACATGGGTTGGCACTGAGAAATTCACTGTATGTATAAGCCAGGAGGACCATTTTGGTCTGGCAATCCTTCTATTTTATGGCAGACTTGGGGCCTGGCACCACTGCAGAGCTTGGAAACCTTTGTTCTAGAGCCTAGTCCCTGTAGGAATACCATGCAGGCATGTCTTTTGTGGTTCTGTCAACACACTTAGATTTCAGGAGGCTGAGAACAAGCTCCCACAACTTTTGGGCCACAGCTTCCATTGCCTTCCCATTCTGAAGGGATTTCTTTATGTAGGTACCTTCAAAAACATTCCCTACCAAGACACCCAGCAGTATTTCAGCAGTGACCCAGCCCCTTCTTTCTCATTTCCAAAAGCCTCAACATTTATTGGTTCAATGAAAGAAAGAATAAATGTTTATGGCCTCTCAAATCAGTTGTTTTTGTGTGCTAGTCAGTCATATTCTAGCCTGAATAGAGTTCCTAACTTTGTAATCTCTGTCTGTGCTGGTGCCCAGTCATAAGACTGGCCATTTATCCTATTCAGAGTGTCTAAAACATTATTGGTAGGTAGTCTTAATAATAAAAACATTCTTGAGACTTCAGTTTCATTTATTGAGTACCTGTTATGTGACAGAAAGCATTCTAGGAGCTCTCTATAGCTTCTCTTGTTTACTTTCTCAAAATAGCCATGAGGTACTTCTAATTTAAGTACTTAATGTAGCTTGCCCAAGATCACACAATTCTTAGTTGGAGGGAAAGAGATCAGGATCCAGCTCCAGCTCTGTCTCCTCTCCCCAGTACCTGACAGAAATTTGGCTTCTTCCCTATACCACACTGCCTCTTGCCCTACCCTTCTGTGGGCAACCAACCAATGGAACTCATATTTGGATCAATTATCCAAAGTGCATAAATCCAGCCAAAGCACCTACTATGTGTCTCTTGGAAGTAATCAAAATGATTGATTAGTAATATTTTGGATAAAACCACTCCTTGGTAGTATGTGCTTTCTGGCCCTGCCCAGTGTAATGCTTCAGAATTGCATACTGAGGAAATAAAGAGTGTATCTCCTGGAACCAACGTTAGAAACCCAATGGACCCTCCTTTTGAAGTGTGAAGAGGGAGTACTATGTATACAGTCAAACAATACATCCTAATTAACTTGCTGGCCCAGGGGTCCAGACCAAAGAGGCTATGAATTTTGAAATAATTATTGGAGAAGGCTTAAAAAGAAAAAAAAAAAAAAAAGCGAATACAATGAATTCAGATTAACAGTAGTCTCTATTTAGCATTTATAAGTATCAGACTCTATGCTAAGCATTCCAAATATTACCAGTTAATGCTCTCCAAAACTCTATGAAGTTGTTTTTTATTCCCCTGTTACAGTTCTAACTTACAGTTCTCTGTAAGATAGGGGTCATATTATCATCTTCTTTTACAGTGTTATTGTGAGGACTCCATGAGTTAAGACATGTCAAATGCTCAGGATTAGACCCAGCTCATAATAAACATGCGATAAATGTTATTATTTCTTTCCTTATACAAATGAGAAAACGATGGCATGGCTACACTGAAAAGTTGCCCGAGTTGGCATAGTAAGGGTGAGAGCAGGATTTGAGGCTCTCTGATTCTGGGAGCCATGTCTCAAGCCCCCGAACACTCCAGCTTCACTTTACTTTCTTTCAAAAGCCAGGGATAAAGGCCTCTGTATTCCCCTTTCCACTCCCCAAAAAGTGTTACTTGGTCCTCTTAGACTTGATTACCTTTGCCTACTTAAAAATTTGGAAAGACCATTTATCAGAGAAAGTGTGAAGTTTATTATCAAGAGTGTTAACAGGAATCAAGATAAACTTTTCTGTGAAAGCCGCTGACACTTTCATTAAGCACTGACCTGCCCACTGAAAAGTTCTTTGATGGATATCTCCAGTGTGACTCCTACAGAAGCCACCCAACTGCCTGCTACAGTAATGTAATCAGGTAACCTTTGTCTGTGACAAGCCCCAGGCTGGTGAATGTTAAAACACAAACAAAAGGAAATGACTTTTTGATTGACATGGCTGTTTTGTGGATTGGCCCCACTGATAAAATCAGTCAAAACAAATCAGTTTATGCACCAACACATACTTAGAAAGACTGTATTTGGAAATTTCATGGCAGATGTGATCTCTTCTGCTTTTGCTTTTAAAGTCCTTGGTGTCATCTATCTTACGATAAGGGAGTATGTTAAGAAAGAGAGTTGACTATATAGTTCTCAATTTTTAATTACAAAAGATCACACTGGGAGTCTGCTAAAAAAGCAGCTTCCTGGGCCTCAGGAACAGAAATTCTGACTCAAAAGATTTAGAATCAAGCCAAGGATTATATATATGTAAACAATTTTAAAATATTTTTTATTTTTTAAAAATAGTTCCTTGAGCCTTTGAGAAACCAGGAGATGAAAAAAAACCATGGTTGACATAATGTTTTTAAATCAATAAAAATGAATACTTAGAATATGCATTTCACACAGACTTTTTTTGAAGTGAATGGCTATGCTATACACAGTCTTAGGTAGAATATATATCCTGAGGGGCAAGCACTGGACTTTTCTTTTTATATTCCCAATGTCTGGTACATGGTGGGTGCCAAGTATTGCTAAATGAATGAAGTAAACTTAGGGTCTTGCCTCATTTTCGTGTCCTTGGTATGCTTTGCATTCAGTAAATAATCGTTAATAGAGGGAGTCCATATTTGTACACATAGTATAAATGGAGGTATCATAGAACTTACTATAAATAGTCCCCAAATTGCAAACTCCCAGCTTGCAAACACCCTTATATGAACTGTCCAGTTGGAAGACAGCCCATCAACACTGCTTAGAGAGGGCTTCCCTGTCACCACCATTTAGTTCCACCTCACTCCCACGCTGTAACTACCCTCAGATACCAGAGAGCCCTAGAAGAGCAACTAATCCTCTGACCCCAAATTCTCCTCATACATTTCCAGAGATTCTCCTGCAGTCCTCCTACTCGTCCTCCAACCTTCTTCCCTGTATTCCACCAGAACCCCTGGGAGTCTCTGGCTGGCTCCTCACGCGCCCTCTTGTCCTACCCTCGTGCAGTTACGTAACTTAGAGCTTCAGGTTAACGTTCCAATTTAACATTGTTTTTACTCAGCTTCCCCTTATTGAAAAAACAGAAGCAACTGAAGACTCTTTCCAGGCCTGATTCCCTAGGCAGGAGCCATATATGGGACAAACTTTGTATTCCAGGGTAGACTCTTTCCCAGCCTTTATGACAGCATTATGACAAAAGAAGCAGTGAAGGAATTAACTCTTGAGATGCAAACTTGAATGCAATTCTGTGATAAAACACTGTGATCCCCTATTCTTCCTCCTTCTTAATTTATGCCTAAATGATTTCACGTAGTTTTAGGGGTCAGGAATAGAGAGGAGAGGATACCATCTAGCTAGTTATATACAAGTTTCCTACTACCCCCTCTCTAATTTGTGGCAATACTTGAGGTAAATATTAGTGTCTTCTTTTTAAATATGAGAAAACTAAATCTCAGAGCATTTAGACAACTTCCCCAAAAATGACACTTTAGTGAGAGGCTGAGGTAAATTTGACTTCCAGCCTAAGAGGACAGTATGTACTCTCCATTCTCAAACCTTTCTTTCCTTCCTAGTGGCAGTGAAGAAAAAATACAGGTACCTATGGGATGCCGACGATAATGCACCAAAGAGACTCCCTTTCTTAAGGCTTGTGTTTTAAATTCATGTATAGTTTGCATTTTCACAATATATCTGTATGAGATTGAAGTGTAAAAGAAATAATTATTTCCTCAAAATTTCAACTAAAATGACACTCCAGGAAGATGAACCTTGCTTACTCCTTGGTTTTAATGCCTCTAGCAGATGAGGGGTGTGTGTCACTCAAGGATGAACTCTGCCTCTAGGACTGCTGATGCAGACTTGCTACCCTAAATTATTCCATCTCAGTAGGTCAACATAAAATCCTCACTTTGGTAGACATGCTCAGCATCCAATTCAATAGGCCAATGCATCTAGTTATCTTTGGATGTGTTTTGTCTACTATCACACTCAGATGTTGTCTATTAAATTACTGCTTGACTCAAAAGTTCAAAGGAAGAAATTGTTCTTAGAGACTGAAATTAAGAAAACAGTTGATCTTATTAGATACTGAGAGGTATATACTACAACGCTTCCACCCACCCATCAGTTCTAGACTTCCTGAAATCAAAGGTGGAAAGTAAAGTGGAAAAGATTTAGTTTATGAAATGCTGGTAAGATATTATACCAAACAGGGAAAGCAAATGTTTCTTTTTGCTTGTGAGTTATCAAGTCTCAGTTTGTAAGTAGAACATTATTTTTAAATGAAGGGTGCTTTTTTTTTTGTTTTTTTTTTTTTTTGCAATGAACATGAGGATGCAGATATTTTTTTGAGTGTTTTCATTTCCTTCAGAAAAATATCCAGAAGCAGAATTGCTGGATCATTTGATAGTTCTATTTTTGATTTTTTGAGGAAACTCCATACTGTTTTCCCCCGGGGCTACAATAATTTACATTCCCACCAACAGTGTGCTAGGGTTCCCTTTTCTCCACATCTTTGCCAACACTTATTTCCTGTCTTTTTTATAATAGCCATTCTAACAGGTATGAGGGAATATTTCACTGTGGTTTTGATTTACATTTCCCTGATGATTAATGATGCTGAGCACATTTTCATGTACTTGTTGGCCATCTGTATGTTTTCTTTGAAAAAATATTCACTGAATTCTACTCCAGAAACCAATATTGCAATGTATGTTAAAACTAAGTAAAACTTAAATAAAAAAATAAAAATAAATTTAAAAATTTTTTAAAAATGAAAAAATATTCAGACCCTCCATTTAAAAATCATATATATATTTTTTAATACTGAGTTGTAGAAGTTGAAGGACATATATTTTTATAAAATATGTTTAAACAGTGCTTGGTCTTTTATATAACACTCATTGCTTGGGCTCCATCTCCTGGCATTTGTGTACCCCCCACCCCCAAACCCTAACTTAAGCATTATGGCTCAACTTTGGCTCTAGTTCTATCACTGCAATTGGTTTATTTTATAAGTTTTCTCCAGGCTTTATAGCTATTTGAAATGGGAGGATAAGTCCAATGCCAGCTACTCATCATGGCTGAAACCATAAATTTATTTATATGATCTTGGACCAACACAAGTAAAAACCTGAGTTATTTTTAAATTACCATTTATGGTTAGACTTTTGACAGAGAAAAACCTCTGGTAACTTTACAAGCATTTCATAAATTTTTCTAAGGACTTACCAATTTAACTAAAATCTTATTAGAGAACAATCAAATGACTTCAATCATCACAGTGAATGATTATTATAAAATAAAGACTATACCTTAGACCAAAATAAACCTAATTGATAATTATTCCTAAAGTCTTCCATGTAATTGAGTTTAAAAATTCAGACTCCATTGTCCTATATAAAAAATGTTGAGCTTGGCAAGTTTATTTTACCAAAGTTAACTTAGATTTAATAGACCACTTTTAGGATATAATAATTTGAGCCGCTAATGTCCAATGTGCCAACTGGAAGTTAAAACTTTTCACCAAACTTTTCTCATCACTACCCTCCAACTAGATTCAATTTGTGGGAGAGAATCTTCCCACTGCCTAATCATATACCTTCCTATTCACCCAATAACAGAGGAATTATCCCCTTCACCCAGGCAATTTAGAGAGAAATCCTCCCTTCTATATCTTGCTTCCTTCCCAAAACAATCTTAGGCAACTTGAAATAAAGAACAAATACAAGATAATCATTTAGATATGAATCAAAGAATAACTACTTTTAAGAAACATCACCAGTAGAATATATTTGTAAAGAAATGCAAACATCCTTTTAGCAAATGACACTGGCTTGTACTGTTGAAGCATTTAGATGAGGAAATGACTCAGAAATATGGTAACAGTTAGCACTTCCATTATACTGATACTGACTTGGACTTAGATGTTTCAAGAGCCACAAGCTTCAGCTCCTATATATTCCTTAATTTTAAATCTTCCCCAGTTGTGTGTGTGCTTGTGATCTGAAAGAATCTATTACTTTCCTGTCTCATTCAAGAAGTTTTTTGTGTGTCTATTCCAATGTAAATATCATATCTGTATGGGTGGATAGAAGGTCATATGGAGTGGGGCAAAAGATCATAGCTATTACAATATATTTCCCTTGTGTTGCCCCAGCCTTGGAGTAGCTAAACTGGGGTTGGAAATACTATGTGGTCACATGCTACCTTAGCATGTCCAGTGCATAGCCAATACCTATAATCAGAATTCTATGATCTCATTGATAACAAAGATAGAAAACCAATTTTCCGTTTCAACCTGAATCCCAAATTGTCATTTTGAGTGTCACATTAAAATAGCTTTTAGACTATATACAAAATCTATTCAAAACAATAGTCTTTTATCTTGTTTTTACAGTATTTTTTGGCATTTCTCCCAAAGCATATATCTAAGAGGCAGCCCCAGCTAGGACCCTGTAAGTAGAGTGAGTGTTGAGTTCCTACAAGAGGGGAAATTTCTAAGACATTCACCATTCATGGAAGTGAGTTCTCTTTCTGTGTTGGCCAGCAAGAGTTCTGGTTCTCAATGCTTGCTACAGGGAGAACAATCATAATAGGACACCTGAGTTGAACGCTTTGGATAGTAAACACTAATCAAGTATGTGAACCACTAATTAGTGTGTGGCCTTGGGTCACTCACTCAAAGATAAAGGCTTGGTTTTCTTCATGCAAATGAGGTCTCTGAGGTCCCTTCCACCTGTAACTTTCACATTCAAAACCTTAATGTGTATATTCAATATACATATTCTGAGGTGAATTCATTTTTTTAGATATTATGTGAAGGACTAAGAATAATGGCTTTTTTTTTTTTAGCATAAATATCTAAAGTTATTTCATTTCATACTTGGCTAAATCAGTCCCATCTCCATAGCCAATGCACATGTGTGCATGCATCTACACACACTCACACAAATATGTATATGTACACAATAATATATAATATCTGTATAAGTAATAATGGCATCTAGATTATAACATACTAATATTAAGGAGTCCCAATGTATAAGCAGTTTAATTAAAAATCTGACTAAGAAGAAAATCAATATACAATAGCATAATTAGCATTCTTCAAATTAGGTACCTATCCTTTTAAAGGAAAGCTAAAATTATTGGGGGGGTTTGACGATTCACAAAGAAATAACCAATTAAAAATAAAAGCTGGATGTATGTTTATTTTATTAAAATTTGATGAGATATATATACTTAGGATTTACGTACTTTCCTATTTATCTGTTTAAATATAAAGTTTAAACATTTTTTAAATGCTGGAACTCAGGCTGCATCTCAATTACATAGATCAATAAGATTTCTGTTCATAGGCCATCAAAATATCAACTGCATCACAAAATCGTATTATATAAAGAATCTGTGACACTCATCTGGATAGATGTGAGAAGGCTATAGATAATGCAATAGAGCAATGAAATCATTCACTTGCTACTGGTAATTATATTTCACATGCAAAATTATGCTGAGAAGCTTAGGTTGTCTCTTTGGAAACATGAACATAAAAAAGTTGCAAAGATTTCCACAAAAAAAAAATCCTCATCATACACGCTATTGTAGTCACTGCCATACTTTAGCTTAATTAAAATGACTGCATTTTGGTGTTAACTCGAACAAGAAAAGATTTAAAGTTTAAGACACTTTGGGCTGGGCCTCTGGCAAGTTAAAGAACATCTCTGTTCAGAGTCTCTCTCTCTCTTTTAAAGGAGGCTTTGAGAAGGGTAAAGACCCCATAAGTAATGTTTCAAGCACTGCTTGAAAACCCTAGAGGGCATTCCGCCAGAAGTAAAAACTCCCATTATTATCTGTAGGGAACACGGATGGACAGAGGAAAAATCATGTCCACATACTTTTGAGCCAAGTAATGGTGGGGGGGGGGAGAATATACAAATCGGAAATTACTGTAAGAACACACTACTTAAAATTGCAGATGTATTGTAGGATGAATTCAATGCGGGTCCAACATACCCATTTCTCAGGTTCCTTTGGCCAGCGAGGTCCAGACCAGTTTGGGGACTTGAGGTCATCTCTGCAGCCATCAGCAGAGGCGCTATTGCCCCAGCCAATGAAGGAAATCTTCCTCTTCATCCTCTCTGTGTCTAAGTTAGAGAAGCAGTTGCTTTGGATTGTCCTGTGAATGGCAGGAGACTGCCTGAGGTTAATTAGGCAATAAAACATGACTGAGCAGGCAGCAGTAATTAATCACATCTCAAACTTGTGCTGGGAAACAAAAGGTGAGACCGATTGGCTTGAAGTCCTGAAAGTGAGTAAATACCACCCAGACTTGAGGTCTGAAGTGTCTCCTCATGCTGGTGAAAGGTCCAGAGAGATGCCTTTTGGTGGCCCTTTCATTTTTCTGTATGTGCATGCAGAAGTATAACATGCATGCTAGAGCTTCTTGTAAGCAGAATGAGTTTACTGATGATGTCACAATGTAACAACTTTTATTATGCTTTCCCTGAACAGTGAAGGGCAGGTATCCATTATTATGCATAACATCCAGATAAGAAAACTGAGGGTAAGTGAAATTAAGTTACTCAACCAAGTATCAGGAGCCACAAAAAAAAAAAAAAAGAAAAGAAACGAATTGTAGAGACGATGAATTTGCATTGAGTAGAACTTCACATAGGTAGCAAGATGGTCCTTCAAGTTAGAGATTAGAGGACTATCAATGCAGAGCCAAAGAACTGAAAGTTTATTTTGAAAGTAATGGGAATTTCTGAATGCAACTTGATAAGGCAAGTGACATGGCAGCGTTTAATGGGGATTCGTCTTATAGCAAAGAACAAGATTGGCAGAGAGAAACTACTAGCTATATAAAAAACAACAACAACAACAACAAACTGGCAGGTAATACTGTCTGAGAAGTTGCTATATTTCAAAACCTCCACTATGCACCTTACTATGGACCTCCATGTAACTTCATCTAATTACTTAGTTATAGTTATAAAAGTCTATGCCTGTTTTGTTTACCACTGAATCCTAGCACACGATAAAGGGTTTGGCTGGTATTAGTGCACAGTAAACATACCTACACTGAGTAGATTACTAGGAAAGTAAGATGAATTCACAGAACAGATAGAGTTGACCCTTTAACAACATGGGTTTGAACTGTACTGGCCCACCTACCTACAGATTTTTTTCAATAAACACAGTATAGTGTTATAAATGTCTCTTCTCTTATGATTTTCTTAGTAACACTTTCTTTTCTCTTGCTTACTTTAAGAATACAGTATATAATACATATAATTTACAAAATATGTGTTAATTAACTATTATCAGTAAGGCTTCCAGCTGAACAATAGGCTATGAGTAGTTAAGTTATACACAAATTTTCTATTGTGCAGGGATCAGTGCCCCTGACCCCTGAATTGTTCAAGGATCAACTGTATTTCTTCTGCTTTGAGACTCAAGTTAAAATAGGTAAGCAAATATATCTTTCTTTATCTCTAACGTTAAAAAAAGACAAAAAGAAAAATACACCATAAATGTGCATAAAATGGAATATACCAATGATTAGGACACCAGGAGGGTAAGCACAATTAGAGGAAGACAAGGAAGGGATACATGTAATCAGAATTCCTGCTGAGTCTCAGATCTGGCTAAAATATTAAAGAGATAAAGTCCTAACCTTAATTGCACTAAACTGGAATAGCCTTGGTTCTGAAATTTTAGAATATATCTGCTCATCAAAGCTCTAAGAACTTTTATTCTGATGTTTTGCCCCATCACCTGCTTGTAACTCCATCACCCACAAACTAATCTTAAAAGATGGACATATGGCAGTCTCTGAGCTGTAACACATGGGCAAGAGCACCATCTAAAAATTATCACTTTCACAGTCTCATTTTCTTTGTTAACAAGCCAAGGATGAGGCTCCTGGATTAGAACAGTTCTAGGTGTGGGACTGTTCTGCAATAGGAAGAGGTAGCGTTGTCAAACGCTTTGCACTCACTGAGACTAAGAAGTCTGCATTTCAAAGAGTCCACAGAGCACTAGTAGTGAGAAACAAAAATAGTTTTGTTGGAAAAGGAGTTCAGTCCCAGCAGCACAGCTCTGAGCCTAGAGAGGACAAATAAAGCTGCTGCTAAGAATAAAAGCAAGTTCAGTGTTTCTCTCATTATGGTTTCTCTTGTCTGAGACCCTTAAAACCTCTTCTGTTGTGTCCAGGCCTGAAAGCTTCTAGTGATCTGACTGAGCCTCTCTAATTGGGTGCTTGCAGTTCATCTTACTTCTCATTAAAAAAGTAAGCTCATCAGCACTATAGCCTCAGGGGTCCACAAGGAACATGTTTATAGAAAAGAAGTTTTCGTGTTTATTAGCATTACACACAGCCCATTACACAAAGCCTCAGAAATTTACACTGGCCTCAGCAAGCTGTGGTTCCAAATGTGAACACTTGTCACAACGCATAAATTATTGCCAGTGACGCGCCCACAGGGCCCTGAGAAGGCCGCCCTTTCACTCAGCCCAGGTTATTTCAATCAGGGTACCTTTAGGGGGACATCCTTCCCAAAAGTTACAAGCATTCATTTGGGTCGACTCGACGCTGCAGGAAATACATTCCGTTCAAACGAAAAAATTGTGAAGCACCTACTCTGTGTCCCACAGGATGGAGGACGTGGGTTCGCCGGCGCGCGTGCGTGGGTTCGCCGGCGCGCGTGCGTGGGTTCGCCGGCGCGCGTGGCTATTCTCGTAATAGCCACAATCGTTTGTGAGGTCAATTTCTTGCCGATAGATTAATCTCTGTGTACCTCAATGACTTCATGAATTGCCCCAGTCATACAAGTAAGGGGTGGAGTCAAAAATTTTAAAAATGCCACACCAGGTCTTTCTAATCTCAGAGCCTCCCTTTCTTCTACCAAAGTGTATAGCCTCTTAACATAAATTACAGGTTTAACAAAAGCCCCTTTGAGAGTCTCATCCCAAACTAGGCAGGTGGAGTAGAGCGAAGAGGGCAGAGGACCAGCAGACCTGGATTAGGGTTCAGTGTCTGCTGCTGTGTCATGCTGGGTTACCAGCTGGGCCAGTCTCTTCACTGGGGATTAGGTTGGCTGCCCTGCTGGAGGACAACTTTGAACACAAGTTATGCATCAAGCAACCGATATGTCAAGAACTAAGAAGAAAT
Organism: Leptonychotes weddellii; assembly: GCF_054177405.1. Classification (NCBI taxonomy): domain Eukaryota; kingdom Metazoa; phylum Chordata; class Mammalia; order Carnivora; family Phocidae; genus Leptonychotes; species Leptonychotes weddellii. The sequence goes on from NC_138380.1 coordinate 63,424,870, forward strand.
AATGTTCCACAAGGGTAAGCACAGCAGGAAGAAAACCAAATTAATTTCAATTGCTGCCGGAGGAGGGGGGTGCGGAGAGACATTTCAGCCGTTGATACCAAATGCTGGCTGTTATGAGATTGAGCACAAGAGCAAGTGACTTCAAGTTAAACCTGACCAGGTTGATTAATAGAAACCACCAAGTAATTGCCTGCTAATAACAGCTGCCTGAAAGGCACTGGAATGTTTGCAAGGAACTCTCAGTTCCACCCAACACAAGCATTTCACAGTACCTGAAAACAAGGAACAGAATTTGTAATTATATTAAATATATAATTACCATCTTTAATTACTTGGCTTAAATGTGGTTAATTTACATATGCTTCTTAGTCTTTCCTTCCTCCTCCTCACACAATAAAAGGTACACAACAAATGTTGAAGCAAGGGAAGAATGAAATGCAAGTAAGCAAAGACAGTGCAACAGGTTCACTCTATTCTGCTTCCTAAGGCAAACGAAGCACATTTCACTAAGACAAGAGAGAAACATTTTTACCAGTCAAGTGTAAAATGAGACCTAAATCAGTGTCTGATTAACGTAACATTCACCAAAAATTTGGTAGAGTAGAAACCTATTCTGCAAATATTTCTCACTAAATTGAGTTTGAAGTTTCACACTGCGTCCATGTGAATCAAATGAAATAATTTTTGAGTTAGTCATTACCATAAATCATCAAATTATAATTAAAATGATTGGTAGAGTTACTTATGTCATAAGTCAAAATCAACTCTTCCTTCTTATTCAATATGCTGGTTGTATGTTAGGAGATCACCTACAAATATCTGACCTGAGTCTCATTCTGAGGCAATAAGATCCTGGAGACAGTTAGTGCAGAACAAAGTGGCAAGTTCTGATTAGCATAAGTGTTATTTTAAGGAGTCTAAATCCACTTAAGTTTGTTCAAAATGTGGGTTTGCCTTAGGAAAGACTCAGAACATTTTGTGATTTTAAACCAAGTTGGCAAACTGGCCTAAGGGCCAGATGCTGTCCCCTTCACCTGTTTTTATAAATAAAGTTTTATTGGAACACAGTAACTTTATAAACTTTTGTTTATAAAGTATTTATGTCTGCTTTAAAGCTACAAGAACAGGGACACCTGGGTGGCTCAGTCGGTTAAGTGGCTGCCTTCGGCCCAGGTCATGATCCCAGGGTCCTGGGATTGAGTCCCACATCGGGCTCCTTGCTCAGCAGGGAACCTGCTTCTCCCTCTCTCTCCCTCTGCTTGTGCTCTCTCTGTCAAATAAATAAAATCTTTAAAAATAAATAAATAAAATAGTTTAAAGCTACAAGAACAGAGTTGAGTAGTTTGAGAGACTTGCAATGCTGAACATGTTTACTGTCCAGTGCTTTACCAAAAAAAAGTTTGTCCACTCCTGCTCAAAACTATGACCGATTCTTCAGATCCTATCACATAAGCCCAATCAAATCAGCAATGTTTATTAAGATCCTATTAAGTGTATACTGGCATACTCACCTCTTACTGAGTAGTCCCAGTCAAAATATTTTCCAGGAGCATTGATTAACAGGGTAGAAATAATGTGGCTGGCTACTTGCAGAGTTCAGAGTTCCAGGGTCATGGCCAATGCCACAATCTTTTTCAAGCAGCAATATGGACTCAGGACCCCTCTCCCAAGGCTCTCTTCTCAGTGTTTTGGATGATATAGGAAATATGAGGCCCAGATCATCATGCTATGACACAGCTGACATTCTGCCTGGATAAAATATAGACCAATAAGAAACTAACACCCTCAAGATTTAAATTCTGCAATTAGGGCGCCTGGGTGGCTCAGTTGGTTAAGCGACTGCCTTCGGCTCAGGTCATGATCCCGGAGTCCTGGGATCGAGTCCCACATCGGGCTCCCGGCTCGGCGGGGAGCCTGCTTCTCCCTCTGACCCTATCCCCTCTCATGCTGTTTCTCTCTCTCTCTCTCTCTCAAATAAATAAATAAATAAAATCTTTAAAAAAAAATAAATTCTGCAATTAGTCTTGACAACATATTTAGACTTTCAAGTCCCTTAGGCTTAAAAAGAAAAAAAAAAGCTATTTTTCTGGCTTTGGCAGGGATTCTTTGTTTACAGTTATATGAAGGCATTCCTACTTAAATTCTTTAATACTGTAAATTATTAATAAAAATATTTTAAAATACGTAAACAACTAATTGTATGTAACATCAAGAGACATGTTTGCATTAATCTATCAATAAAAGTTCCAGAACTGAAAGAGGAAGATGACAGAAAACCCAGGCACATTGAGATCAATAGAGTGATCACTGGACAAATTTTTGTCCTAGAGCCCTGTACACATCAGTATAGAAAGCCTTAGAATGATTGCTTTCTGAATAATACCTTTAGTACTAGGAAATTGCTTACATCTAAGCAGGATATGACCAGTACTTCATTTGATGTTTGTCATTGTGCTATGACCACATTTCTCGATAATATTTTGATTGCACATTTATGAGAAGATAAGGCCTCTTGTTAGTTCTCTCAGAAAAAAGAAACAGACATTAAAACTTGGCAAGTTTTCTGGCAGTAAGTATTCTACAAGGGTTCATGACATTTCCATGAAGCTGTCTATAACACATCACCTATCAACCTCTTTGACACTATCTACACCAAAACATCCCAAAGGCAGTCAGAGGTGAAGGCTCTGGAGTCTAATTAACCTGAAAGTGTCAAGTTTTCAAATTCACTCCAACCTGAAGATTCTAGGAAATTTCATATGTTCATTAATTCAACAAATATTTATCAAGTTTAAGGCAATGTTAAAGATACAAAAACGAGCAAGAACAGGTTCTTGCCTCCAAGCACCTCAAAATATATCTGTGTCATAAGAGAGTGCTAGTTTGAGCTGTAAGTGGGCTGGAAAATCCCTAGCAAAAATTATTCAGAGCTTTTCTGTAGTAAATCAAATCTAGCCTATCAGAAAATTATTTCCTAGGTAAAAAAGATTTTGCTAGAAGGAAAGAGATTATATGCTCTCTTGAAATGGTTGTAGTTTTTTTTTTTAACCTATCTTCCTGTTATATTCAAGTTTTAAAATTTCACACAACAAATTTCTTACTGATTTAAAGCAGTTCAGCCTATATAATGTAAGAATTTAACACTATTTTAAAAATAATATGGAGCTATTAATAGCCTTTGATAATCATGAAAGATCAAAGCTTTTAAAAATGGTAATGTGTGTCTATTGTGTTATTTAAAAGTAGAAAGGGAAAAGCAAAAAACAGCCCCTAAGTGCAACTGGATACTGGAACAGAAAAAGTTTACTAGTGGAATAACTAGGGAAATCTGAATAAAGACTGCAGTTCAATTAATTGTATTGTGTCAATGTTAATTTTTTAGTTTTGATAAATGTACCAAGATTAAATAAAATGTTAACATTAGGGGAAACTGGGTGATAGAGTATATGGGAACTCTATTTTTGCATCTCCTCTGTAAATCTAAAATTATTTTAAAACAAAACTACTAAAGAATAATGCATATCCCGGGCTCCTGGGTGGCTCAGTTGGTTAAGCGACTGCCTTCGGCTCAGGTCATGATCCTGGAGTCCCGGGATCGAGTCCCGCATCGGGCTCCCTGCTCGGTGGGGAGTCTGCTTCTTCCTCTGACCCTCTTTCCTCTCATGCTCTCTCTCAAATAAATAAATAAAATCTTTAAAAAAAAAAAAAAGAATAATGCATATCCCAAGTTATTGTTCAAAGCTATTTAGCTTTTCTCATATCTTAGTATAGACGTGAGAGAATTCAGACAGGAGCATTAGAAATTGGCCAGATAGGAAAAAGTAAGTCCTGATAATGCCTTATCTAAATAAAAGCATGGAAGTATAGGCTTCCAGTGGTGACACAAATGTGAAATGTGAGATTTAGAGGCAAAAGCATATAACTCTCCATGAAAGTAGAGCCAGAGGGATGCTTAGGTTTATTCACAGTTGTTCTCAATGCAGCCCTATGGACAGAGAGTTAAGGTGAACTCCAGAGGGGATGGAGGTTTGCCATACAACTACAATAGAAACTATCTTCACAGTCTCAGGTTTAACTTCAAACTTCACACAATACATTTTGTTTCATATTATTTACTTATATAACTGTTTTTCCAAAGTTCTTATAAAACTGATGCTCAAAACAAAAACACAAATGTATGCTCTTATTACTTAAAAAGTATTAGCTGACGGGGCACCTGGGTGGCTCAGTCGGTTAAGCCTCCGACTCTTTGATTTCTGCTCAGGTTATGATCTCAGAGTCAGGAGATAGAGCCCCACAGTGAGGCTCTGCGCTCAGCAGGGAGTCCCTTGAGAGGCTCTCTCTCTCTTCTGCCCCTCCCCCTACTCTCTCTCTTTTTCCCCTCTCTAAAATAATTAAAATAAATCTTTTTTTTTCAAAAGTATTACCTGATTATGCCATGTTGATCCAAGGGTATGATTTAATCTTTGACACAACACTTTGAAATTTGGTGAGGGGTGGGAGAGGGGAGAAGGGGTGGGCTGTCATTTGAGAATGATGGAGTTCTTTACCTAATAGACATCTTGAGCAAATTGCATCAACTCTTTCCACTGAATGAAGACCAACCACTACTGCTGGAGGGTGTCAGGAAGGGAGTGGTCTTGAGCATGTGGAATGCCACTCTCACTTTCCAGCCTCAGTCAGGGAAGCTTTCAGCCCAGAAAGTTCCTGAGGAACATTTTATGTTCCCTGCCTTTGTTGTGTCATCCCCTGTCTTTTCCCCATATGGAGAAGGGAAGAACTTTTTCAATATATCAAATTCAGTCAATTTAGCAATCCAGGAGGCTGGCACACATTTCAAAGTGCCTTTTCTTTCAGCTTGTTACACTGAGAAGACTGTTGTAATGGAGTCTGAAACACTGCATGAGAGTATGTGCCCTCCAGGGGCCCACTTCTGTCAGTTCTACAAAGCACAAGGAGAAGTGACTCAGCCCACTTCAGGCAGTGAAGATCAGAGTGCAGCTCTGATTTGAAAAATTCCACCCCAAATTTTATTTATATAATTTATTTATATAATACAGCCAGTTTGGATTATTTTAGATAATCCCACAATTTATGGATTGGATTGGCTTAATGGTTTGACCTGACATCTATTACTCAGATACAATTTCTGTAATCATTTCAAGATTTGCCTGTTTTTCTTTTTAATTCTAACTGATGGCCAAGATTAGTGTGGTAAAAACCATTCTACCTTGTATTCTATCAATTAGTTAGAACTGCAATACAGTGTACACTGATGTAAATTGTAAATTAGACTGATGAACTAAAAATTTTAAGTATTAAATTGCATATTTGTTCTAAAAATTGGAACAGGAAATCTAACACCCTGTGTTTCTGGTATGGTTAATTTTGCGACCACAGCCCCAAAAAGTGTTTTTTTCTTTTCTTTTCTTATTTGGAAAGCAAAAAAATCACACACGCACAGAGTTAGCCTGTCTGGGGGGAAAAAATCCTAAGAAATTTACCCAACTCTACTGGTTTCCGGATAATTCTAGGAATGACATCAAATCTGATCCTCAGATCTCAAGCTTCCAAGAAACTATATAGGTGCATTCAGTAGGAGCATGTTAATAAGAGTCATGAAAGAGGTGTTGGTTATGTGGCACAATGACATTTAAAAACTCATTTATCTCCTGTTTTGTCACAAGGTAAGCCTGTTTCCTCCATTTTTCCATTGATGCTCTTTTGAATTTATTTCTAAACATCTTTTAGAAATTGGAAAATGTATTTGCCAGGTTTATAATTTACTCATTTTCATGGGTTATAAGTTTAAACCAGAATTATCTTTTCTACATAATATTCTAATTCCAGCACATAGTTGAAAGGAAATTGCTAGACTTACCCATCCCCAGTATTCATGGAATTTTAATACGTTGGATTTTCTCCTCTGTGTTTCTCTTGAGTTCTTGGAAAAAGCAAAGTGAATTTTAATCAGATCACATCATATAGGAGGTATAAAAATTTTTCAACATTTTATGCTATTTGGTAGAGTTCATTCTCTTGCATGGTATAATATCTAAAATTACACATTGAGAAGGCATAAACTCAAAACAAAAATCTCTTACTTTGATTTTTAACAGTCACTCCATAAAAGGCAACAATGTACTTTCTGGAATCGGGTGGGGAAAAAATATCCCAGTGACAGAAAATTGAAGCTAAGACATTAGATAGCAACCAGATATTGTAGTCTAGATATCCCTTCTCCTGTCTGCCACCCAAATATCCCTAATTGTTTTAGTCAGGATTCTCTGGAAAATGCAGAATATTATACATATATATGGATAGAGAGAGAAAGAAAGAGGTTGCTTGATAATAAGGAAATGGCTCACGTGACCGTGGAGTCTGAGAAGTCCTAAGACCTGTAGTTGGCAAGCTGGAGACCCAAGAAATCCAATGAACCAGAGCTGAAGGGAGAGAAGTGGATGTCCCAGGCCAAGGAGTCAAGCAGAAGAATGAATTCTCCTACTTTGCTTTTTGTTCTAGGGCCTTCAACAGGTTGGATGGGGTCCACTCACATTGGAGAGGGCAATCTTCTTCACTTAGTCTAGGGATTCAGATGTTAATCTCATCCAGAAATACCGTCACAGTCAGATCCAGAATAACATTTAACCAAATATCTGGGTACCTCATGGCCCAGTAAAGTTGACATATACAATTAATCACCACACCAGTCAAGTCATGGTTGGATGTTGGTCATCCGATAGCTTATAAACTATCTTGGTATTCAGCTTCAGGAGAGTTCTAATAGGAGATAACTTATGCGTCAAACTGTAGTAACCTGTAATTTCTATTGTCTAGCATACTTTTTGCCTCCCATCCTCTGATTCCTTGGGAAATACTTCCTTCATTCTATATGTTTCTGATGGAATATTAGTTATGCTTCAGTAATGGCCAATCCCATTATTACCTTCCCCAGTGGGGGTTGCCTAGGATTGATATACAGCAGTGGAGAAGAGCACTGCTTTCTTTCTACTGGTTGTCAAACTAGGATGGTGTGAAGTTGTGATTGCAAGTGGTCATCTTCCCTGGCCACGTGAAGGAGGCAGTCTATAACAAAAAGTAAAGAGACCATCATGCACAGAGAAGAAGAGACAAACAAATACGAACAGAGGGTAAGAGAGACTATGAAGGAGAAGATTTGAAACTCTAGATCCAATTGTGCCTGAAGACATCATTCCTAAACTTTCTGGTTAAGTGAGCTGATAGTTTTTTGTTATTAAGTTCATTTGGTTGTAACCAAGAGAACCCTGACTAATGCCAACTATGCTCCTATGTTAAATACACACTCTTTTTTATTGATGGTACATACTGAAAAGCATCTGTTATATGGATAGATTGTCCTTGTTGATCAAGTCTATAGTGTTTGTGATGGGTTACTTAGAGCCCTGGACAGAACTAGGATTCTTGACCTTCCAGCTGAACCAGTCCTGGAGAACAGTGGAATGGCAATGTTAGAACCAGATGACCATCCTGAGAGTAAGTCAGTGAGATCATAGAAAGATTAAGTCTGTAACTAACAGTCTGAATTGCAGACATTAAAAAGCCATAAATCAGTGAGTACTACATTCAAACTACAAGAGGAATAATCCACGATCATTCTATACCAAGTAGCAGATCTAGGACACAAAATACTAACTAGATCTCCAGCAAAGCCCATCCCTTCACAGGTAAAAGAACAACACAGATCCTCTACAAAGTGTGATGAAAGCCAAAATGCAAAACATCATCAGGAGCAAACAAATCCTGGGGCTCTGTTAAGATCCTCTGTGAACTTATTCCACTGCCAACCTCTTAGAAATCAGCCAACCTCTGATTTCACGGATATATACTACATGAAGGCTGAGGCTGCAAGTTTGTAAGGAAAACTTTATGATAGGGTGTGGGGTTTGTTTGTTTGTTTTTCATTGTTGTTTTTTTGTTTGTTTTTTGCTAATTAAGAAAGAAAATAGAGGTTCCAAAAGGCAAAGAATGGCATCTGAGGCCCAGGGATAGGTCATTGCCTCCTGCCCCTACACCACATACCCCGCATCACAGCACAGGGCCTTCCATTATAGCACACCTTTCTCAATGTCTGAATATTACATCGCACTATACAGTGTCGTGCAGATGAGGGATGGGTTCGTCACTACTTGTCAGAAATGTATTAGAACAATAAACCCGAAAAGGCTTAGAAATATCTGTATAACAAGGGGAAGGGGAAGATTGTATTCTATTCTGTCAGTATAAAAACTTAAAAATATGATCAAGATAGAAATTTAAAATAAATAAAAATGAGGAGCCTCCCCTCATGGAGTCACCAACCCCTTATTATAGACTGTGCCCTCTCTCAACCCTTTTCAAGTCATTCCGTGTCTCTGTCCAAAAGGTCCCTGTGTAGCCATACTAAGGAAATTAAAGCTTTTCCGTCCTTTAGCCAATCCTAGTCAGGATAATATGCTGCTGATCATCAAAGAGATCATCAAAAGTCAGATTCTGGCCCCCAATTTTTTTTTCTGTGACCATATTTTCTTAGATCCTCTGGATCCACAGAATAACTAACCAAAACACTAAGTTTCTCAGCCATATCTTTCAAACAGTACTAGCAAAATGAGCAATAATAATCCCACCCTCTATATTTTCATTACAGCCTAACCCCCTGTGTACAGATAGATGCCACGTTAAACAACTGCCTCATCCCAGCCACTCTTCATACACAGTGCAGAGCTATGGTATTCATTCATTCCAGGGAGGTCCCCCAGCAAAACTACGGGCTCCCATCACCACGTATAATCTACCAGACTAGGCCTTCAAAGGAATGTTCTTCAGAGATTCGCTACAAGTGATTTTAGGAGAGGTTTCTTCTGAAAACAGGAAGGTTTCACTCGAAAAGACTTTGTCTTCCTTTTTGCAAACCTTCTCAGGATTTTCATGTGGAAATAATCCATACAGATTTAATGTTCTCAGCACTTATTCATGCTTGTGGATTTCCTCCCAACTCCCACACACATTTCCCACATCCTGGTTCTCTTGAAAAGCAGAATATTCTAGGTTTGCTCAGTGTGGAGCATAATGGAATAATTGTTTCACAGTTCCCACAAACTCTGCTTTCAGGTGGGTCCTCCAGACTTTACCCCTCAACCACGTAGTGCTTTGTGGTCTCCTGTGGTCCAGCCAGACTCTGAGGTTATTCTTTTCCTTCTCTCATATGGTCCAGGAGCCGGCTCCTGACCCCCACCATGTATGGTTCCTCTTTCTCTCTCTCTTTTTTTTTTTTGTACATTCCAATTGTTCCTTATGCTGTGTGTTCTGATCATTTGCCAGCTCATCGTGCCCGGTTGAATTCTAATTTTCCCCAGAGTGAAAATAATGAACATGGTCTCTCTTTTATCACAGAAGATAAATTATTTTTGTCTTTACATCAAAAGTCTTAAATCAATAGCTACTTCAGAAACCCAACAGGAGTAAAAAGGTAAGCAAAGCAAAACAAAACAAAACAAAGAAACATTGTTACAAGTAGAAACACAAGGGTGAAAGAATTGACCCTCTCCTATTCGAGCAGCTCATCTTTCTCCTTATTTTCCCATATATTTGAATCTAATTTATTTACCCTCAAAACGTGGTAGAGCTTTGCACACTCAGTGGGATTTACTTCTAAGGTATTAAAGTCAATATTAGCAACATTGTAAATCCTGTTTTATGGTTTATATATATTATTTAATGTGATATTCAGTACTACTTAAGTAGACCCCAGAGAAATACATTTATTCAACAAAATAGGCATTGGAAGCTCCTGACATGCCAGACGAAGGACAGCAATAACCAACAATTTGGGATGCTCCCTGGAAAGTGGATTATAGGGTGCAAGCAGAATCGTTAGAAAGCTGGTACAGGGGCGCCTGGGTGGCTCAGTCGTTAAGCGTCTCCCTTCAGCTCAGGTCATGATCCTGGAGTCCCGGGATCGAGCCCCGCATCGGGCTCTCTGCTCAGAGTGGAGCCTGCTTCTCCCTCTCCCACTCTCCTGCTTGTGTTCTCTCTCTTGCTGTTTCTCTCTCCCTGTCAAATAAATAAGCAAAATCTTTAAAACAAAACAAAACAAAACTAGGCAGTCTGGGTGGCACCTGCGTGGCTCAGTCGTTAAGCGTCTGCCTTCAGCTCAGGTCATGGTCCCAGGGTCCTGGGATCGAGCCCCGCATCGGGCTCCCTGCTCCATGGGAAGCCTGCTTTTCCCTCTCCCACTCCCCCTGCTTGTGTTCCTGCTCTCGCTATCTCTCTCTCTGTCAAATAAATAAACAAAATCTTTAAAAAAAAAAAAAGTTTATACAAGTTTCTTGTATATCTTTAAAAAAGAAAGCTGGTACAATGTAGGTGTGAAGTGACTGTGGCGTGGACTACAGTGGTATTGGTGGTGGTGGTACAAGAAAAAAGGAGAGGCGCCTGGGTGGCTCAGTTGGATAAGTGGCTGCCTTCGGCTCAGGTCCTGGGATCGAGTCCCCCATCGGGCTCTCTGCTCAGCGGGGAGCCTGCTTCTCCCTCTGATTGATGTTAGTGCTCTCACTTCCTGCTTGTGCTCTCTCTCTGTCTCACACACACACAAATAAATAAATAAATAATAAGATATTTAAAAAGAGAGAGAGGAGAGGCAGATTTTAAAGATATTTATGATACAAAATCAATATGTTGAGGGACCTGATTGAAGATCTGGGCAGGATATAATGTCCAAAGTGTAAGGCGTTGAGGAGCTCCTAAAGTTTCTGGATGTATTAACTGGATGGGTGAAAGTGCTGTTCATGAGATTTGGAAACAGTGGAGGAGCACATTTAGGGGAAGTAGATCGTCAGTTTGGTTTTAGACAGTTTGAGTTTGGGGTATGCCTAAATTATTCCAAAGGAGATATTGGATAGGCAGTTGGATCTACAGGTCTGGAAACTGGAGGAGTGGTCTGCGCTGGAAACGCAAACATGGCAGTTGTCAATGAGTGGCTGTTAACAGCATGAAAATAATTGTAGTCATCTGGGGTGAAGCTGGAGAATGAAAAGAGTCCCTCAGAAAGTGCTTCCAGGAGGAGAGATGATCAAAAGGGAAGAGGCAGAAGCATCCAGGGAGATTGCAATAAAACAGATAATAAAACAGATGCTATAAATATCAAAGAAAGAATGAAAATGTGGCAGACAATACTGAAAAGTCACATAAGAGCTTTTTATATTTACGGACATGGACTTAAAAGCTGTTTTGTGTGTGTGTGACGTGAGTTTCAGAAAACTAGGAAGGACAGACGAAGAGTGGAATGACTGAAGTAACTATGTGCCAGGCAGCTTCCAAGTGCTTTCCAGGCACAGCTTTATCTAACCCTCTGTTACAGGAACTCTTACCGATGATGACCTTCAAGTTCAGAGAAGTAAGACAACAGGACCTGCCCAAGCTCCTGCGGTTCCGGGAGGCAGCGGAGCAAAAGCTCAACACACCCATGAGCAAAGATATCAGATTGAATTTTGTTGTTGGGGATTTTTGTAAATTAAAGATGAAATGCTTCTTTTAAAAAGTGAGAGTGGAGGGCGCCTGGGTGGCTCAGTTGGTTAAGCGACTGCCTTCGGCTCAGGTCATGATCCGGGAGTCCCTGGATCGAGTCCCACATCGGGCTCCCTGCTCGGCAGGGAGCCTGCTTCTGCCTCTGACCCTCCCCCCTCTCATGTGCTCTCTCTCTCTCATTCTCTCTGTCTCAAATAAATAAATAAAATCTTAAAAAAAAAAAACCATTAAAAAAAAGTGAGAGTGGAATAAATTGGCAAGTCATTTTTGAAATATTCAAAACAGAGAAATAAAGCACCTTAGTCTTTAAGGTGTTCTGTTTCATTGTATCAATACGTGAACATATTGTAAAAGGGTTATTTTAAGAGCATGTGTACCCTGCTCTGTTCTTACCTTCTGTCTACCCTGCAGAGCAATCGCTTTGGACACTTTCAGCTGTGTAGTTGCTCTTGGTTATGTTGTTGTACTTATTTTTCTACTTCTAAATAATATGCTTATGCTACTGTTTCTGAGTTAATAATTTTCTGATACTAACTGTGCATTTTCTGTTAGGGTAGAAATAGCCCAATTACACATGCCCACTCCCCTTTCTCTTCCCAGCCAATATCATGATTATATCATGATTTTAGTTACAGAAAATTGTTATACATTAATGTAACTTTGTAAATACTGTTCATTAGAAACAGATGTTGTATCTTGTTTAGATTTTCTCTTGAGTTCATAATCGCCTCATTTTAACTTGCCGGCTTTTTTAAAACCTCTTCTTCTATTAAAATTTCCATAAGCCACATCAAATTGAGTTAATTATGTCATAATTACACCTCATACCTAGGACATACAGTACACTAATCAGTAGTGGTTCTTTCTGGTTTCAGTTATTCCATAGCCATTAAGAAATATTTTATATATTTTATATTGTCCTAGGAATTAAAAGGCAAGCTCCTTAGGCGCCTGGGTGGTTCCATTGGTTAAGTGTCTGACTCTTGATTTCAGCTTGGCTCATGATCTCAGGGTCCTGGGGTTGAGCCCTGCTTCTGGCTCTGCGCTCAGTGGGGAGTCTGCTCCCCCCTTAACCCCTGCCCCAGGCTCTCTCTTTCTCTCTAAAATACATAAATAAATCTTTAAAAAATAAAATAAAATAAAAATAAAAGGCAAACTCCTTGAGGGCCGGAATGCCATTGACCTTATCTGTTCTCCCATTATGGTTTGCATAATAGTTGAAAGCTGGGTCTCAAAATCTCAGGTATAAAACACTGTAAACCTATTCTTAATTTTCTACCCGAATTACCTTCCTAAAGTCACTATTAGTCAATCACTAGTTGTTTCAAAATGCTCACATTTGTTTCCCAGAATTTTCATGCCTAGTTATGTTTTTATTCTCCCTCCATCTACTTTCTTTCTTCTGGTTCCCCTGGAGGTGTGCTTTTCTCTTAGGCTCTCACCCCACCTTCCTTCTAGTGGGATCCATTAGAGGATGGAAAGCAACCTGATACCTGTCCCAGGACACCTTGAGTGCTAGATTCCCTCAACTGTGAAATGGAAGGACTGGTTCCCTGCAGAAGGCAGGTGAATAGAGGACAGGGGGATCCTATCTGCCCCCTGAAATCAGCCTAACAGGCCACCATGTGTCACTGTAGGTGTTGGAGTGTTGCAGCCTCAGTCTCACAAGCACAGTTGATTTAAGACAGTAGCTTAACTGTCCATGAGGACCCTCCCACCACAAGACTGGTGCCAGAATGGTTCTTAGTTACAGAAACATCTAAGTGAAGGCTGACTTCAAAACAATCTCTGAACTATACATTATTAATTTTGCATTAAAGCAAATCATTCCTTAAAATGTAATTTGTGTTCAGTAAGTTGTTTTTCCTAGTTGTTAAAGCACATTTCTAAATATTTTATAAGCAATTGGTGTCACTATGTCAGAAATATAATAACATCAGGGAATTTTACATTTATTCCTAGGAAAGTAATTATGCAGTAGGTTGTAGAGCAAAACAAACTGGTTTACTATGCATTTATTTTTGCAAGGACTACTGCTGTTTTAGAAAAATCAAGCAATACTAAATATGTACAGTTGTAAACTAGATACTTTTAAAGATGTTAATTGGGTTGTTCAACTTAATTGCCACTTGTTATAATATAGTTCTAAGCTGGATTTTATGTTATCTTGCTCTAAAGACAATGACAACCTCTGCTTAAGGATGGCACATGGACCACAAAACATTAAGTGATAAAGACCCTTGAAGTTTCGAGATCTCTGCTGGTCAAATCCCACCAACAGCAATTGCCTAGCCTACCCATTGGCTAAGTCAATCATACCCAAAGTGAGGTCTCAGCACCAGCAGCATCAGAATAACTTAAGAATATGTCAGAAGTGCAAATTCTTAGACTATACACCAGACCTACTAAGTCAGAAATTCAGTAAAACAATCTGGCCTACAGCAGGTAGCCTGCCTCAGAACTGCCTGGACACCCATTGCTGGGATCAGCTCTCATCTAGCAGTTCCCAGGTGATGCTGATGCTGCTAGTCAGGGGCTTACATCTGGACAACTAATGACCTAGGAAAATAAAATACTATGTCCATTCAGGGGATTACTAGATGGAAGGTGACTATCTTTGTCCTGTGATTTTGTTTGCGGGAATTTATCTGAGTTCCTTTCCTGGATGTACATGTATGCAGGGAAGAGACAGGGAGAGACAATCCCTGAACACACAAGCATTGACAGCTACCCTGTGGCAGGCACAAAAAAGACAAGGACCATAACCCCAGAGTTTACAGACCAGCAGGGGAAAAACAACAGTAAGCAATAAGCCAAATCATAGTTGTGGTTTACAATGCTAAAAGAATAAGCGCTACACCAATAAAGTGTCTAAGAGGGGAACCTGACTTCCTGGGGAAATCAAGAAGTGGTGTTCAGCTTGCAGTCTGAAGGAAGAGGTATTAGTTGTCTATTGCCACTGTAACAAAGTATGCAAACCTCGTGGCTTAAGTAATGCAAATGCTTTATCTTACCATTCTGTAGGGTAGAATTTCAACACGGATCTCACTGGATAAAAGCAAAGCCTCAGCAGGGCTCTATGTTTTCCTGGAGGCTCTAAGAGAGACTCTGTTATCTGGTCCTTTCCAGCTTCTAGAGGCTGCTCTCATCGTTGCCTCACGGTCCCCTTTTTCTTGTCAACACCAGCAACACTTTCTCTCTTTGTGCCTCTCTTCAAAGTCTCATTGTCTTCTAACCGAATTTCCTCCTCCTCCTCCCTCTTCCATTCCATTTTTAAGGGCCCTTCTGATTACACGGGGCTCCCCTGAATAATCCAGGCTAATTAAAATTAGGTCAGCTGATTAGCAACTGTGATTCTATCTGCAACTTAATTTCCCTGTAGCATATGCACGTATGCTGTGAAAGGTTCTGTAGGCGAGGACCCTGACATTTTTGATGATAGCATTCTGCTTACTATAGATGATATGAATTTATCAGAGTTAAAAGAAGGGAAAGAACATTCTAAACACGTGTTTTTCCATCAACAACATATGTGGAGACCCAGGGAGTGACAGGAGCATGACATTTATAAAGGTGAACAAACTCCAGTGTGACCCGAGTAAGAAAATGAGGGGAAATACAACAAAAAAGGAGGATGGTGATTAGGAGGTAAGACTGCCAGAGAAACAAATTTGCAAGCAAATCAATTAAGGTTATAATTTTGGCAAAGGACATAAACAAAATAAAAAAGAAGTCACCGGAAATATGCTGGACTCATATTAAAACAAATATACCCCAAAACTTTTATCCAAGTAATGTGCAGAGATATCCAACCTTCAGTTTTAAAGTGCATATTTTGCTTTGCAATAATGATTCATGTATTTCTGGGAATGCTTAAAGTTATGTTCAAGTTTCCTAGATTTCTGCCAGAAATATCAATAAAAGAAAGGTCTCTGTTCTTGAAAGCTACATAATAGATGGAGAGCTTCCAGTAGGAGAAGGAAAGTTTTCCATGTTATCTTTCTTACCCAGGCAAACCAGTTTTTATCTATTTGATATGATAATTCATAAAGGATAAGTTATCACTACCAGCCAATGTTACTTGCAATGCAGAAATTGCAATGCAAAAATATTATTTTCTTTCTCATATCTAAAATGTCCTCAGAGACACTCATGAAGATCATTAGTACATAAGATAATTAGTCTATTTTGCCCATGGGAAGAACCTCAAAGGGACTACTGCTCTGAGTTTAAATGCAACTCTCTGTGCCAAAGTAGGGGCTCTTAGGCAGAACCTGAAACTCCTGACATTACCTGCAAATTTACCCATGTAGGTCCATGTTCCATGTCCATTTTTGAAGGGAAAAGAAGATTGTGGCTTTAACCAAAGAGTTATCTGACTTCAGGGTGCCTGGCTGGCTCAGTTGGTTAAGCGTCTGCCTTTGGCTCAGGTCATGATCTCAAGATTCTGGGATCGAGTCTCGCATCGGGCTCTCTGCTCAGTGGGGAGCCTGCTTCTCCCTCTCTGCTCTCTCTCTACTGCACGCTCACGCTCTCTCTCAAATAAGTAAGTAAAATCTTTTTTTTTTTTAAAGAGTTTTCTGACTTCAGAGAGCATAAGATTTTTAGGGCAATAAAACCGTTCTGTGTGATACTATATGAGTGAATACACATCGTCACACATTTGTTCAACCCATAGAATGTACATCACCAAGAGTGAACTTCATTGTAAAGTATAGACTTTGGGTGATAATGATGTGTCAATGTAGGTTCAAAAGGACATAACCATGAAAGCAGGAATACCATCATAACTGATAATCACTGTTCACATTTTGTTAAATATCTTCCCAGACTATTTTCTGTCTCTCTCTAAACACCCATGCATGCGCACACGCACACATATACACACACACAAGTACATATAAGTTAAATGTATGTATTTACATTTGAATAAATAATTTTCATAAAGAGAATAATACTCAAAATATGTCTTATATATAATTTTATGAGACTAGCACAATATATATAATGGTTATCTTACTGAAGTTCTTTTTCTTTAAGTAGTTTTTAATAATGATGAATATTATGGTGCCTACATGCTTTCACGCTCATTTTCTTCTTGGGAAAAGTATTGGTGTTATTTCTGCCTTGAAGTATACAAGCATTTAAAATTTTGCTGCATATTGACAAACTGTTATACAGGTTTTATTGATACACATTTTTATTGACAGTACATTGCTCTCAGCAGTCAACACTAGACATTTTGATTCAAAAATATTTTTGCTAAGCTCATAGGCTGTATTCCCTATCCTGTTGTTAATACATGGTATTAACATCAGTAGTTAGTTTGAACACCAGTAATTGATTTGAACATTTTTGTAAACTTAATAATACTTTCTTTAGAGGGTTGCCTTTACCCTAGTATTTACTGAAATACTTCTCTTTCACTTACTAAATTTTAAAACTTATTTCAGATTATAATAATGTATTATATATTTTGGCAATATATATTTCCAGTTTACAATTTATTTATTTATTTTTTGTTTTGTTTTTTAGTTTATAATTTTTTAACCCAGAAGTTAGCATACTTCACTCACATTTCATTGGCTATACCTAGTGGCAAGTGGAATGGGGAATTTAGTCCTTGGCTGGACTGTTACTTCCCAAAAAGGATGAACGAGATTTAGGAGATGGGTACAATCTATAATATAATTTAATTGAGATGTTTTGGCAAGCAGGGGTTGTTGGGTTTTTTTTGTGTTTTTTTGTTTTGTTTTGTTTTGTGGTTTTTTAGTTTTATAAAAGGTAAATGAATCATTGTTTCTTCTTGCAAATTATTTTTTGATTCACTGCCTGGGGGCATGGAAACTGAGCAGAAATTGATAGCCTAGAACTTGCAACAGTCTTCTCATTGGAGACAGAAATTGGAGTTCAGAGCTTCCGAGACAACCAGGACTTGAAGGACCAAGATCCTAAAAAAAGGGGTCTGCAGAGAAGTGAGTCCAATCCTCTGTATATAATGTGCCCTCATGCATTTGCTGGCCCTAACCACTGCAAGTGTGGTGAGAAGCTCTGAGAAACCACACAGAAAGCAGCTTCTAAAGGGCTAAACCTTTAAGCAGAGAACAGTGATCGGGTGGTGCCAGGAAGACAGAATTTTAAATTCACCAAAGAGGAAGGGCTGAGGCCCAGGAGGAACGTGAGCCTGAGGGGCTATGCCGTAGGATGAAGGGCAGATGAAAAATAGAATAGTTCAACTGGATATAACGACCTACCAGAATAGAACTGAATCTCTTGAAAAAAATTATATCTGGCAATTCCATTTAAAAGCTTTCTCTATCTGTTATGACTAGAGTGATTAAACTAGTTACAGGAAATCCAGAATGATTCAATATTTTCCCCTCTCTTCCCCTCACCTTTGGGTTTTACTTAGAACACTGAAAGAATGCTGGCTAACTGCCTTAGGGTCATTAGGTTGTTTTTAATTAATTAATTAATTTTTTCCCCCAGAGATTACGATTTGCTTGTACTACCATGGGTTAAGCAGCCTCTGCTGAATGTTAGAAAAATACTTTTCTTTCTTTCTTTTTATCATTTGCAGGCCATGGAAATCCTATAATTCTGGAATAGGGGGTTCATGTTTGACCTGGCTTTGGTTACGAATTGGACTTTTTACAGCTGAAGAATTTATTATTGCCATTTAAAAAAAAATTGTAGATCAAGCAATCGGTTTCAGTGTTTAATATGAAAATATAGTTCCGGGGCGCCTGGGTGGCTCAGTCGGTTAAGCGTCTGCCTTCGGCTCAGGTCATGATCCTGGAGTCCCAGGATCGAGTCCCACGTCGGGCTCCCTGCTCGGCGGGGAGTCTGCCTCTCTCTCTGACCCTCCCCCCTCTCATGCTCTCTATCTCATTCTCTCTCTCAAATAAATAAATAAAAAATCTTAAAAAAAAAATGAAAATATAGTTCCATTCCTTTATTTTACTGTGACTGTATAACTGGGGGCAAAAATTCATTCTACTGTCAACTCTATATGCTCTGTACTTGATCTCTTCATTAACACTGAATGTGCTCCTTTCTTTGTTTTTAAATCACGTTTTTAACTTTTAAGAAACCTTATTTTTGTTACTTTGTGCAAATACCTTCTCTTCAACTTTTTTAAGGAAAAAATCTAAAGGAGGAAAAAGCAATAGAAACTAAATGTTTTAAGCTTCTAACAAACAAGAAGGGAATCAGCCTGTGTGTTGAAGGTGTTTTTTGGGGGTGGGAGTAATTTCTAATTATATTTTAGTAAATACATTTTATTTCTCATGCAAAATGGGTTTTTAAGGAATATAATGTGAGGTTCTAGAAATGGAGGGTGAAACAAAGAGAGCAGAAACCTTTCCTACCATTATGTTGCCATCCTATTGTATTTCAGCTTGTATACAGCATATTATAACTGCACGTGTATGTGTGAGTGCATGTGTGCAGAAAGTAAGGATCCAAGTTAAAATTTAGGTTCACCACTGCCATCAAAACAAGTGCTCGGGTCTGAAATAAAATCCCGCCTCCTCTGATATACATACATACATACATACACACACACACACACGCACGTACACAGCTTAAAATAGCTGGGAACTTATATAAACATGAAAAATAGGTTTTATAAAAGCGGACTAAATTTTATGGAGCATGTGGGGAGAAAATAACTACTTTTGTTCTATACTTTTGCTTTAAGGATATTGAAGGGAAAGGAAATTTTTTCCTCCCCTTCAAGGTCTTCTAACTGGACTAAAGAAATCAAATTTACCTGAAACAGATTAACAGGAGAAAAAAAATAAAAGTTTTATTACATGTGCACAGAGACCCAATTATAAAATTGAGACCTAAAGAAGTTACCAAGGCAGATAGTTTCATACTTTGTTGGTAAGGAGACAATCTGTGATGAATTGACAGGACAAAGAAAATTCAACTTTGGGAATTTCAAGTAGTAAGGAATATTAAACAGAATTTGGACTGGGGTAGGAAATAAGTAAAAAGTAACCAGGGTTGTTTACAAAGCTTTCTCACGCATCTCTGGTGATAAGGATGTCTCTTTACCTCCTGGTACAGGGAAGGTACCTTTCACAGGGGAGATCTATTTTCTGCTTTCAGGCCGACAGAGGAGGGTCTGAGTGCCCTTCTTGTACAGGTTATCTCTTCTGTAACTTTTTTTTTTTTTTTTAAGATTTATTTATTGGAACGTGGTGGCTCAGTTGGTTAAGCGTCTGCTTTCAGCTCCAGTCATGATCTCAGGATCCTGGGATAGAGCCCTGTGACCAGCTTTCTGCTGA
Organism: Leptonychotes weddellii; assembly: GCF_054177405.1. Taxonomy (NCBI): domain Eukaryota; kingdom Metazoa; phylum Chordata; class Mammalia; order Carnivora; family Phocidae; genus Leptonychotes; species Leptonychotes weddellii. Next base: position 63,444,711 of record NC_138380.1, read on the forward strand.
GTGTGGAGCCTGACAAGGGGCTAGATCCCAGGACCCTGAGATCATGACCTGAGCCAAAATCAAGAGTCTGCTGCTCAACCTACTGAGCCACCCAGGTGCCTCTGTAATTTTTATTTAAAATAATCAATACGTTAAAGTGGCACATTTTGGGACTGCCTGCTCTTGGTCCCTACAGTATTCATGAAAGAGGTTTTTATTTTGTAGCTACTTAAACATTTCATCATTAGTTCCTAAAAGTTATGTTCCATTCACCATAGAGAAAATAAATACATTTTTAAGCTCTGGATTTCTGTTATATTTAGATTTTTAAAACTTTAGATGTAGTTTGCCAGTTCCCCTCCATTTTCTTTATTAATAGAACCAGTTCAGAATCTTGTGGTGGATCAGTTCCAGAATAGTTTCATTTTACCTGTAGAAATTTCAATTTTGTGGGTATTGTACTTTTCAATGTATAATAGATATGCTCTGCCTTTATACTAACTTGCTCTATTTTAATTTTTACTGAGACTCTCATCTGTTTGCTTAAATCTTTATGCTTTGGGCCCATGTGTATTTCATGTATAGTTCAAACCAGGGCTCATTTTGTGTTTTAAAAGCATTGAACAAACCAGAAAATGCAACATACTATATACTGAGATAGAAAATGCTGAATTTGTTTTTTGTTTTTTAAGGAAAACATTTCAAATTTTATGAAGTAGCATTACATATACTCTACAATTCAGTTAAGAGCTAATAGAGATGCTAAGAAACAAGACCAAAAACTTAAAACGAAGAGATAAAAAACAATATAAACAGACCCACAGGTGAATCAGATGTTAAACCCGTACATTAAGAACGTGTAATGAATATCTTCAAGAAAATAAGTGAAAAATCATCAGAACCTGATGGTTTCACCAATTAATTCTTCCAAATATGTAAGGAATTAGGCTGGCATAACCTTGATTCTAAACCTGAGAAGTCATTACGAGAAAGAAAAATTACAAGTAAATTCCTCTTATAAATAAAGATAAATAAATCTTTAACAGATATTATCAAATCAAGGTAAATAGTATATAAACAAAGAATATTATATCATGGCCAAATTGAGTTCATCCTGAGAATGTAGAAGTGGTTTAACATTTGGAAACCAATTTAATTCACCACATTTAAAGAACATTTTAAAAGCTGATCATCTCAGTAGGTTCAGAAAAAGATAACATTCTACAACCATTAATGATTTTTTTAGAACCCTCTTGGCAAACCGGGAATATAAACTTCTTTAATCTGGCAAACTATTTATGAGAAGGATCTATTTACTTAATGTTATAAGTGCTGAAAGTTTTCACCTTGAATTTGGAAATAAGTTCACCACTGTTCAACATTGGATTGGAAGTCCTAACCAGTATAATAAAGAAAAAGATAGAAAAGGTAATAGGACCACGGATTATAATGAAGAAATAAAATAGTCTACTTTTTATAGACAATTTGCTTGAATCTATAAGAATTCAGTTTTATTTAATTTTTATATACCAGCAACAGAAAAGAAATTCTTAAGAAAGACACCATTTATAATAACATCAAAAATATCAATACATAGGGATACTGTTAGCCAAAACTATGCAAGATTTCTACACAGAAGACTATAGAACATTACTGTGAGAAACTGAGGAAACCTAACATAAATATAAAGATATCATTGCTCTCCTAATGCAGTGCAATCCCAGTAAAAATAGCAAGAGGATTTTTTAAAGGAAAACCTGACAAGTTTTTTTTCTAAAAATTCTATAAAACTGCAAAGGGGGCAGGGTGCCTGGGTGGCTCAGTCGGTTGAGTGTCTGCTTTCAGCTCAGGTCATGACCCCAGCATCCCGGGATCGAGCCCCACCTCGGGCTCCCGCCTTGGGCTCCCTGCTCGATGGAGAGTCTGTTTCTCCCTTTCCCTCTGCCCCTCACCCCCACTCATGCTCTCACTCTCTCTCAAATAAATAAATAAAATCTTAAAAAAAAAAACTGCAAAGGGGGCATAGTTAAGACATTCTTCAAGAAGAAGAACATGGTAGGAAGACTTGTTCTACTGAATATTGAGTCTTGTTGTAAAGCTATATAGGATAGTATGTTGCTGATGAAAGGATACAGAATAAAACCTATGAAAATTATTTTAAAAGAATATAAGAATAGGGGCACCTGTGTGACTCAGTCATTAAGGTCTGCCTTCAGCTCAGGTCACTATCCCAGGGCCCTGGGATCAAACCCCTCATCGGGCTCCCTGCTCAGCGGTAAGCCTGCTTCTCCCTCTCCCACTCCCCCTGCTTGTGTTCCCTCTCTCGCTGTGTATCTCTCTGTCAAATAAATAAATAAAATCTTTAAAAAAAAACAGGATATAAGAATAGACCAGTGGAATAAGATAGTTTATAAAAAGGCCATAGGGGGCACCTGGGTGGCTCAGTCGTTAAGCGTCTGCCTTCGGCTCAGGTCATGATCCCAGGGTCCTGGGATCGAGTCCCACATCGGGTTCCCTCCTCGGCGGGAAGCCTGCTCTCCCTCTCCCACTCCCGCTGCTTGTGTTCCTGCTCTCGCTATCTCTGTCTCTGTCAAATAAATAAATAAAATCTTAAAAAAATAAAAAATAAAATAAAAAATAAAAAGGCCATAGGTATAGAGGTACTTAGTTTATGAGGGAGGATTGGGGGACAGGAAAAAAAAAATTTTTCAACAATAATGAAAATGAGAAAATTGGTTATTCATACAGGAAAAAAAAGCAACTTGATTCCTATCTCATAACATAAACAAAACCAATTATAGGTAAAGTATAGATATAAAAGTGAATAACAAAATACTAATAATTTAGAGTGCTAGAGAGATTCAGATGTCTACTGCATTGTTCCTCAAAAGTGTGAATAGCAAAAATCATACACAGCCCTCACCTTTGGTGTATCTCCAGATGACTTCAGGAAAGCTAAAACATAACTATTCATCCATTCCCCCAATAAATCATGGAGAATTCATTAAATGCCATTAAATAGTGATGAGACAAGGTTAGAGTTCTGGTGTATTTGAGGGGAGTGGACCTAAAAGCAAGGAATTAAGAAGCAAGATTTAAGGTATTTGAAACTTACAATAATAATGTTAGTTTGGGAATGGAAAGAAAGGGGCAAATCAAAAGGACATTTCAATAGGACTTAGCAGCTGGATTGGTACCAGGGGCAGAGTGGGAAGGAGTCTAAATGACCCAGAGGTTTTGGGCCTTATCCTTTTCTTAAGGATAGAAAATCAGGAAGGCAAGCTGGTTTGGGAGAGAAAATTATTGAGTTTGAGATGACATAGGCATATGCAAATGGAAATGCCCAAAGAAATAAGTTATTGGCAGTAAAGAAAGGGGCAAGGCCTAGAGCGATGGAATAGGATATTTAGTAGTGTCTGCAGACAAATGACACATGGCTAGTCACTGTCTGTCTCAATTCCCTCACATCTGTTCCTTGAGTTACAATTGCAGCATCATCTGCATACGCAGATCACTAGCCTGGTTTTGGGACGGAGGGGAGAGGACAAGTGCTGATATTAACAGAGACTGACAACTTCTGCTGAGAGCTGCCTTTGAGTAACTCTTTTAAGTCACACAGAACATTGATTGAAATTTTAAACTAGCCTTGTCTTAACACCTTCTAGATAAAGAGATGTTTCACTAGACTCTGGCAAGCCACTCCATTATTTCACTAGCATTAGAATCTGTCAGCCACCTTCTTTCATCAATTAAACCTCACCCAGTAGAATGTTAGTAGGGAATGATGCTACATCTGAGGACTAATCCACTTAACTTCTTCAGGTGGGCTAAGGGAGGATACCAGTCATCTGATATGGAAGAAAATCCTCTTCACGACTCCTCTTTTCCTATTTTTTCCAGTATAGGGATAAGGCAATATATAAATATTCATGGTCATGCATGATGGATGTCATTGGCTACCATTCCTCTAATGGATGGCACCTGGATGCAAAAAAAAAAAAAAGTTATTCTTTAATGGAATAAAGTTCTAAATGATCCAAATTTCAGAGGAGTGTGTAAGCATGAATATTTATGTAACACATTACCATTTAAAAACATTTTTTTCTCCTTTCAAAGCTTCCTAATTGAGCTATAAAAATTCATGTTAGCCTAGAATTAGGCATCCATGCTAAGTGCCCAGAAGTGCCATAGTAACACTTTAATCAAGTTTGGGGGCTGGGACTGAGGTGGCAAATTTTCTCTCCCTTACTCCTAAGAAATCAGTTTTCTAATTCTTTCTGTAAGAATTCTTATTTACACATAATTCCTTGCTAATAGTCACTGATCAAACTACCTTTTGACTTTGGGGCCATATTTAAAAGAATTGGGGGGGGCGGAGGAGGTACTTTAGGAGTTGAAGAAGTCAAATTCATAATGTCTCCCATCTAGCCATAAGCAGCTTTTATGGGCAAGTAAACAATGAAGCAAAGATTTACTTTATTACCGCAACGGGTATTGTAGGGGACAAGGGCAGACCACCATTCATTAATTTTAAATTACATTAGCAAAATTATTTTGAGTTAAAAGCCATCAGAACCCAGCGGATTTAGGAAAAGCTCTTTACCTCCCTATCCCCACTGCCTAAATTTACATTGGAAAGGAGAGCCTACACCACAAAGAGAGCTATTAACAGAGTTGCCTTTTTACCTAAGAAACTTATCTGCATAATAGGGTAACCTTTGTTTTCCAAACATTTCCTCTCACCTTCCAGCTAATGGGCTTCCTCCTATTTGTATCCCTAGACCCCTAACTCTCTCCTTAGCTCGGAATGTCATAGAAGTCTCTTGTTGCCTGTCTTTGGAATTTCACATCTGTGTGGATTCCCCCTATGTACAAAATTAAATTTGATTTTTTTCCTGTTAATCTCTCTCATGTAAATGTAATTCTTAGTTGAGCTAGAAGATTCTTGGACAGAAGAAAATTTTCTCCTCCCCAACAGTATAAATTTTGACTCCATTTTAATGCCAGAAATGATCTTCTTATAGAAAAGAAAAATAAAACTTGCTATAGAAGAATTTAAAATTAATGAATTCCTCTGTTTCATTAAAATGTGGGGATTGGATTTGATTTCAGAATCCCTTTCAATAATGAATAGGTTCTAAACAGATATGAGGGAATTCAGACTGTCTTTCTGTAGACAGTCTGTGTGGAAGCCACAGTTTGAGATTTCACCTCCACCGCAGGGAGTGGCAGAGAACTCAGTGTGTTTCAAATAAGATTAGCCCTTTATCTTGCCTCTGCAGAGAAGATGGTCTTCTGACCCCAATAAAGAAAATTCAATAAAATAAACAGCAGTGAAGGTAGATGGCCAAACTCACCTGGGTTAGGAATACAAATCATTGCCCTTACTAACAAACCATAATTTTTATGGCCAGTTTATGATAGTGATAAAGTCCCAGTGATGTGAGTGAGCACATAGCCTTTTCTTTCTTTCTTTTTTTAACATTTTATTTATTTATTTGAGAGAAAGAGGATGTGAGAGAGAGAGAGAGCATAAGATGGGGGAGGGTCAGAGGGAGAAGCAGACTCCCTGCTGACGCAGGACTGATCCCCGGGTCCAGGATCATGACCTGAGATGAAGGCAGTCACTTAACCAACTGAGCCACCCAGGCACCCCAGCCTTTACTTTTCTAAGCTATTCCATGAATCTGTTTATTCTTTAGAACAGAGACCAAGAACTTTTATGCAAATGATCAAGCTGCACACATGCTTTAATGTACTAATAAATAATATTTTTTCCTACCCTTGCAACCACTTCTTAGAGAATCTTCTCTGCCCAAACTTCTGGAAATCCTATCACTCATCATCAGCTGATTGAACTAATCAGGAATGGGCACCTTACTCACTTTTGACCAATTAGACTTTCTCTTCCAGAAAACTGGGATTGGGACACTGCCTGAGACACATTATTATAGGGTTCAAACCAAAGGACCAGAGAGACATAGGGCTAAAACTTTCATGTTGGGATAGTTATGGAAATCTAATTTTCAGAAGAATAAAGTAGATGAGAAATGTGGAGAAGAGACACCACATAGACCCAGGGAAACAAAATTGGCTTCATCTACCATCTTCTAGTCATATAAAAGTAACCTGTTTTCTAACTTGTAACACAAAAATGCTCTTGTTTCTGAGGCATCTGGCTGGCTCAGTTGGTGAAGCATGCCACTACTGATCTCAGGGTTGTGAGTTCAAGGCCCATGTTGACTGTAGAGATTACTTAAAATTTTTTTTTTAAATGCTCTTGCTTCCATCTAGTTTCTTTCATTCAATATTTGTGAAATTCATCTATGCTGTTGTATGTTGTCTAAGGCTTTCAATTATCATTCCATAAAGTGCTAATGTATGCATTTGCTACAGTTTATTTATCCATTTCTTCTGTGGATGGGCAACTACACTGTTTCTGGTTTGTAGGTTTTGTGCATAGTGCGACTCTGACCATTCTTTTGTTGTGCATATGTTCACCTATTGTTAGTATATGCCTAAGAACAGAAGTGGCAGTTCATGGGCATATGTGTACATTTTAGCTTTAGTAGATATTGCAAAACCCTTATCCAAGGTGGTTATACTAATTTACACATCCATCAGTAGCATTTGAGAGTTCTGGTTGCTTCACATCCAAATCTCTATGAACACATGTTATTGTATGTGTATATATATATACAGCCATTTTGAAGGAGGCATAGTGCTATTTCACTATGGTTTTTATTTGCATATTTCGGATGTCAAATGATGTTGAGCAACATTTCAAATATCTATTGGTCATTTGGATATCCTCTTTTGTCAACAGCTTTTCAAGTTTTTGCCCATTTTTTAACTGAGTTGACTATCTTTTCCTTTTTAATTTGCGGGAATTCTTTATGTATTCCCCATATTAGTCCTTTGTCAGATACATGTTTTGCAAATACCATATTCCATTAGTGACTTGTCTTTACACTTCACTAATGATGTTGTTTAATGAACAGGAGTTCTTTTTTTTAATGTAATATAATTTATCAAATTTTCCTTTTTTTGGTTAATGCTTTTTGTGTCCTATTTAGGATATCCTTTCTAACCCAAAGATACATATATTTTTCTTAAGGTTTTATTTCACCTTTCATTTTAGGCCTGTTACCCATCTCTTACTGATTTTGGATAAGAAAGAGGTAGGGGTAGTAATTGTTTTTATCATATGAATATAAATTGAATGAGTGCTATTTACTGAAAAAAATGACCTTTTCTCCATTGTGTTATAGTGTCAACTTTGCATAAGTCAAGTGACATTATATAATGTACAAAGTTGAGATCTGTTGATATAGATGTACCATAAAGCAAATTAAGAAGTCTCAAATCAGTTGCAGGAAAAAACTACTGAAAGCACAAATAAATTTTAAGGGAACCACCACACTTGATCCTCCTGGAATGTGGGTGTCCAACAGTATGATTCTTGGTTCATGATTTAAATCACTTTAATGTTATGTAGTGCTCTGAAACCATTACATTCAGTCTGTAAGAATAAAAGGAACCAAATATTGAAGATATAAACATTTGACCATTGCAGCTGACAGTGGGATTATGGTTAATAACGGACAAGGTGATAAACTTATTTTTTTAGGCTCTGACTACAGAGTACTCCTATGTAATAAACTAAGGCAAACTGAAATAAGACAACTTGGGTACATTTGTGACATAGTCTTGGCCCAATTTTAGAAATCAAGAGTAGTGAGGCCACTGTGTGCAATACAACAAAAATATTAGGTGACTGTCTCCTACATGACAATTGATAGCATTTTCTACCCCTGAACAGCTTATTGAAAATGATCTCCCAAATATACATAACTAATCTGTACTATTGGGAAAAAACAAGTCAGCAAGCAAAGTAATTAAATAACATGTCTGTCAAAGTGTCTAACAGTGCTGCACAAATAAAACTACATTGTGTACTTCATTTTTCCTTTTGTGCTTTGAATGTATCAGTATAATTCAATACAGTTCTTGAGGAATAAATGCTATTAAAATAAAATGACTATCAACTTGACTAAATTAGTCTTGAATATAGGCAACGCAGAGCCTTTTAAAATGTACACCAATATTTTCTAGGCAATGGAAATTAAACCTATCGTCTTTAATCTGAAATGATGTTTTAGAAATGTCAAAGATGTCTCTAAAATTGGAATATTAAAAGGGCAGCCTATGCAAAGTGCCCGTTTTGAAACTTAGCTCTACTGTAGGTTCAGATACTCAAAGGAAAAGAAAAACCAACAACACAAAATTACTGATTAACTGACATTCAGGGAGGAATCATTTCCCAGAATGAGGTCTTAGTAACACAACAGAGTTGCTGGAAGAGTGAAACATCTTGGAGTGAAACACGAGATAGAGCCTCATCTCTGGGATCGCACCTCATCACTCAGGTTGTTGGGATTGTGCCTGCTTTGAGGAAATTTTTTCTACTGCCTGTACATGCCAAGTCACAAGCATTTCACTCATCTATGGCTCATTAACCACTTACTGCAGACAAAAATCAACTTGGTGGGTGGTTGGGGAGAACGATGCAACTTATGACCTCTTCCCCTCCTTCTTCTTTCCTTTTGCTTTTTTTTTTTTTTCTTTTGACTTGGGGCATTACAGGTATACTCCATTTTCTTGCTTCCCAGTGAATTACACTACATAGTTATTTCACCTTGATCAATTTCTCCCTGTGGGTATATATTCTATATTCGCTAACTCTCTCCCTTTGTAAATGAAGTCTAACGGAACAATGGAGCATGCATATAAGCAAAAGAGATATGTGCAATATACATATTTATTGTTTCTTACCACCCCATTCACACGTAACATTTGCCTTGCCCCATGAACATAGAATTCCAGTGGACCCATAATGCATGGGAGTTCAGAAAACTCAAAATGAATATAAGCATGTCAAGTCTGTGACTTAGTAAGTGTGGGTACTGACAGCCCCAAAGGGCCACATGTTCTTCTTGAACTAGCACTTCTTCTGCAGAAAGAAAAAATATCCAAGGATCTCTATCATATTCCTCCTTATTCATCTGACTTCCTTGTATTAGCCTGTTACATTGAAAATGGTAACAGGAAAGGAAAGGAAAGGAAAGGAGAGGTGAGGAGAGGAGAGGAGAGGAGACGAAAGGAAAGGAAAGGAAAGGAAAAGGTAGAGCAACCCATAATTCCTTTTCTTTTCAATCCCTCCTAACTCACCAGTAAGCTGAAGGTAATGTGTTAGTAGAGTATCAAGACACAGTGCATATCAAGACATGGAATAAAAACAGTTGAGTTAGTTTTGTACAGTACTTCTATAAAATACATACTCGTATATGAGCTATGAAATCCGAATTGTGTGATTTTGGTAATTTCACATATGAGTTAAATGCTCTCATGTGTGAATTTAAAACTGTGTCATTGCACAATGTAAAGATGAAGGGTAAAAATCATGTTAATAATTTAACATTTCCTTTTTTTAAAATTAGAAGGGCATTAAATAACAAAGAAAACATGATAAGTTGGTAAGTGGTAGACATTGTGACAAAAGAAAAAAGCTTTATTTTTTAGTACCTTTAACTGCACTTTTTTCCTGCTCTTTGAATGAAGGGTACTGCACTTTTGTTTGGCACTGGGCTGCATAAATCATGCAGTTGGCTCTGCTGAAGACTTTTCAGTTGCAATTGTGTGCTTCATTTTTACTAATTATGGCTGAGAGGACTACATCAGTACTAGCACCATATTCCTGAGTTATGGAAAGGAAAGATCAAATTTGTGGCTCTTTGACAACTCCTTGAAAATTTTCTTGGCATTTTCAAGAAGTTTTGAGTAAAACTAATACCTTCCCAAACACAATAACAAAAATAGGTTTTTTTTTTAAAATTCTATTTCTTCTACAATGATATTGCCTTATTTTATCATGATTACAATTTTTTTTCCTACTGTTTTTCACTGAAAAGATGTAGTATCTCAGCTGTACGATGGGCTACATAGACTTTGGCCAGCATAAGAGCCTCAATAACCACGTGCTTGCTAGGGCTGGGTTGGGAAACTTACCATCATCTGTATCCAGGAGAAAAGTGTTTTAAGTGCCAAATAACTAACTTATAAGCTCTTTTTCCCCATATATATACATATATATATATGTATATATACACACACACACTAAATTTGCTTAATGATTGGAAAATTTGTTAATGTTTATTTGAGAGCTTGGTGGGTTATTGTCCTTTGGATTAGCCCTAGTCAGGAAGAGGCAGGACATATGGACAGGAAGCAGAATACAGGGGGAAAATAAGTTTCAAATTTTGTACAAAGATTCAGACATTTCCTACTCATTTTCTTGCTTCTGTAATGACTACTAGGGATACTTATTTTAAGTCATTTTTAATCATTCCTTTCTTTAGTCATTCAGTCATTCAAACCCTCAGAGATTAAGCGTTTCTATGAAATTTTCCTATGAGAATAGAGAAAAATTTCAAAATGCTATTTATCTCGAAGAATTTTGTTCATCTTCAATCAGTAAGAAGAGTTAGGCATTTTAACTTGAAAAGAAAAAGAAAATAATAAAAATAAATGATAAATGATAAAATAGAATTCCCTGTAGTCTTGTCAGTTGTGGTCACGTGTAATAACTATTCTTCTACGTATTAAAATCCATCTTTTCCAATTCATCTTTTGAATGCCTGTTCTTCTCAATTGCTACCATCGTAATTTGAGACTGGCAACAGTAGCCATAAACAACTGCCTATATTTGGACTTTTAGGTCACGAGCTCAATATAAACCAGGTTTGCCTGTCTTGAGTTCTATTCTTGCTATATTTTATTACTCCCCCCCTCCCCCCCCGCTTTTAGCTATTTTCTCATATCTCCCTACTACGTAAGGGAAGTAGCTTATAAGAGGACAAGTACACATGTAATTTAAATGGTCTGTTTAGGTAAACTTAACATTATGTTTTTAAAAAGGACTTTTATATGAGAAAGCCTTCTTTCAGTAAGATGATTTTTCTGACATGTTTTGTTTATAGAACATGTGTACTTTTTACAAAAGGAGGGACTGTCGGGCTCCTGGGTGGCTCAGATGGTTGGGCGTCTGCTTTCGGCTCGGGTCATGATCCCGGAGTCCTGGGATAGAGTCCCGCATCAGGCTCCCTGCTCCTTGGGGAGCCTGCTTCTCCCTCTGTCTCTCATGAATAAATAAATAAAGTCTTATTTAAAAAACAAAAAACAAAAGGAGGGACTGTCACAGATTGTAAATTAAAAAGGGACGCCATGGGGCACCTGAGTGGCTCAGATGGTTACGCGTCTGCCTTCAGCTCAGGTCATGATCCCAGAGTCCTGGGATCAAGCCCCCCAGTTTATTTCCCAGGTTAATTACTTTTATTAAAAATTGTTTTCGTGTGCAACCTTAAGACAGATTTATGTGCCACTACTACAGTCAATGTTCATATTGGGAAACTATGAGGGACCACTAAAATTATCAGAGTTGCATTCTCAGAAATCTTTAGTATGGAGATTATTCCACTGCCATACAGCAGCAACAACAAAACCGCAAACACCCAGTGGTTTTTAAGCATCTACTGTGTATCAGATTTAAAAAAAACCAAAAAACTGTTATTTCATTTAATCCTCACGATAATCCTGTGAGATAAAATGATATTCTAGGACTAACTCGGATTCCCGTACCATCCCACCCCTGCCAAGAGGCTTTTAGACCCTTACATTGGCACATTACCATGTGTAAATAGCATTTCCATATTCTTTGTGTACATTTAAAAGGTCTAAGTGGGAGAGAGTTTAGGGGGTCCTTCGTCCTTAACAGCTAATGGCCCTGCCTGGTTATTTCTAGAAATACAACCAATCCAGTAACAGGGAACTAATTTTTTTAGTGCCTCGAGAAACCCTGTTCCTTCTATTGACCGCTTCATTCCGCGCATGAGTCTTAATCCACGGGACCTGGTTTTCTCTACTGGGTGACCCAGCACAAATTTGTTACCCTCCTCTTCCTTCCGTTCTGTGGGTCCCAGATGACTTATGTGTGAGATCAGAAACTTGGATAAAGTTTTCCTGGACTTTCCCTGAACTGACTCTAGATGTCAGAGGAAGTAAGAGGAGGAATCAGGAAAGATTAGTCAACCAACCTCTCAAAGTCTGAGAAGGGCAGACCTACGGGGTTAAACTCGGGGGTGGGGGGGCGACACACTGAGAGTAAGGTCCAGGTTGCCGCAGGCCCAGCGGCGAAGACCCAACGTCCAGAAACCCTGAGTCCGAGCCCCCACAGCACCCGCCCCTCTCCGGAAGCCCCGCCCGCTCCGGGAGCCGCGTTCACGCCACGCCCCGGTCTCACTGCCTGCGTCGACGGTGAACTACATTTCCCAGAATGCGATTCAAGCCGCCTCGCAAGGCAGCAATAAGTGTCTGGGTGACGCCATCAGCCGGCGCGATGTTTAGACTCTAGTGATGTCGTGGCGCTTTGGGGAGAGAAGTTGGTGTTTCTCTGGGCCCTGGTACTGAGGACGCTGTCCGGCGGACCCTGGCCCCTTCCTACCCACCCCTCCATCTGCTTTTTTCTTCCCTACTCTGGCAGGATGAGGCGTGCAGGCCTGGGTAAGAAGAGGGCTGAGGTTCGAAGTTCGGGGGCCCCAGAACCGGCCGTGCTGGGCGCGGGGACGCGGAAGGAAATCGGACTAGTCTTACGTCACTGGAATCTGGGCCAGAAAGCAGGATGTATGGAGGGGTCTTTGGAGGCGGAACCAAGTAGAAACACACCATTTGTACCAGATCTTAGGGGTTTCCTTTAGTTTGGTTCAGTCCCAAGTTTGAATGGCAGGTTTATAGAGTAGTGGGGGAATGGGGGTGGGGTATGTACAGGTGCCAACTGAACTACCAAGTTTTTTAGTGTTATCGACTGTCAGAGAGTGATTACGAAACCTCCTGAGTTTCCTCAAGTCTGGCTTCGGTGTCTCGTACTCCACTCGTCCTGGATGTTAGTTTTTTCAGAAGCAAAATTTGAAGAATGAATGTTGCATGCGAAGCATACTAATAGCAATCATATTAATCTGGTAACAGTGAATTGCAAAGGTAAATGTACCTGTCGTTATTGTTAAAGGCTGTAGTATGTAACATGGGGGTCAAAGGCCATTAAACCCAGAACATTTTTTATCTAAGTCTTGTTCCACTGTGAAAACTTAGGAAACAGGTTCACCAAGCACAAGGACTTTGAAGGGGCCATTATAACGTACAGCTAATAAAACAGCATTTTCTGGGTTTTGAAGCTCTCTATTAAGAGACTATTTTTAAAAAGAAAAGAAAAAAAACCCTGCTAAATCAGCGTACAGCATACCTGAGAAAATAAGTGGGGTATTTGAAAAAAGGTAATGTTACCTTTTTCAGTGGTTACAATTAAATGGAAAAAGGAATAAAAAAGTTTTTCAAAAGTGTCAGGTATTTAAAGTTGGTGAAAGTTGCCAGTAACTTTAGACTTGCTCATTGATTTAAAAATTGTAGTATGAGAAAGAGCTTTTGAAAAATAAAACTTTTATGAATACTTGGCCAAGTAAATTGTAGAGAAAAAAATAATATAGAGCAGTTTAGTTTTATATGCCTAAATGTTTTTTTCTTTTTATCGCTATGAATGATAACAAACATTTATTGTGTACTTAAAGTTAGCTCTAGGTATACAATTGATTGTGGCCCTGTTTGTGCTCCCACAGCTTCCAGTCTAGTTGGTGAGTAGGAACATAGTACAAGGTGATAGTTGCACATACAAATAGCAAATAAGTTATACAGCTAGTGTCGCAGGGATTTCAGAGAGAGAGCATTGCTTACTTTGTAGAGACATAAAAACTCGAACCAGAGCTTGATTAATGGAGGGTGAGAGAGGCAAGTTCCAGTTGGAAGCAAGACATCCCCCCCCTCCTCGTACCCCCGAAAAGTTGTAGGACTAGAATTAGGAATGGTGTGTATAAGGGATTATTATTAAGCCAGTGTGATTAAAGTAGGAGACATGGAACCAGAACCCCATTGAGGAGATACTTTGAGTGCCAGGCCAAGGAGTTTAGATCTCATTAATAGGCCCTTTGGCTCCCTTGAATGTTTTGGTGCAGCAGTGTGCCATGATAAATTGCAGAAAAGGGACTTGAGAAGCTGTGGTTCTCAGCCCTGACTGTACATTAGAATCACCTGGAGAGCTTTTAAGGCACTGATACCTGGACTGCAGCCCAGACTAATTATATTAGAATCTCTAGGATAGAGCCTCCTTCTCCACCCACCCCCGCCCCCCCGGAAGCTCCCTTGTAGTTGAGTGGAGAGATGCTTGCTTAAGTGTCTTTTGCTATCATTTACATTGGTATAATGTGATTTTTTTTATTCTGGATTTTTTTTTTTTTTTCAAGTACCAGATTGTATTGACCTGGAATTTTAAACTTGGGACAAATAAACTGAAGATGTTCATGTGGCACACTTCCCATGAATCTCTAAATGACTTGGCTCAGTTATTGATAGAAACTACCCTAAAGAAGTAGCATTTGTCTAAATGGATAAAGACTGAGGATGATCTTTGGCATTCACTAGCTTTCCTACAACTTTTCATACTATATTTGGAGTTTTATGGATAGTGTATCAGCAACTGAGGGAAAATTTGAGGAATGCAACTTCCGGAACATACCTGTTTAACATTTTGTTGTGGTTTTTGTAGTGGTGGGAATTGTCTTAAGTGTCTGCTGTATATAGTCATTAGGTACAGGGGATATAGAAGAAGTATGAGACACTGTCTCTGCCCTCAAAGAAGTTTATGATTCCGTTCTTGGCAAAGGCAGGCACATTCAAAGTTGAAACAGTGAAGTCAGATTCTATTTATTAATTCATTTACCAGTATTTATTGAGTGTGCCTTACTTTGTGTGTGTTTGTGTGTGTATACTTTGTGGGGGATATACAGCCATGAGTGAAACAAATTTAGTTTCTGCCCTTATAGTATCATCTAGAGTGTGATATTATTGTGTACAGTAAGAGCTGTAAGAAATCAGAGGGAGTTTTGCCTTTAAGAGAAAGTGAGGTTTGTGCCATGTCTTGAAAGAGCTTCCTATTTACACCTCAACCATCTTCAACTACCAGCACTGACTGCTACTTCCTGTCCTTCCATCTTTCACTGTCCCTGTTGCTTCATCTACTCTTTGAGTTTACAAAGACCTAGTCCCTGTATCATTCCTTTCCCTCATTTCTCCATTGAAACTGCTTCTATCCCTGTCCATTGCAGTCCCCACATTCCATATATTTTACCTTCTCTTTTGGCAAGCGATCTCAGCCTCTTGGGGCTCTTTTCTTCAGCCCCGACGCTGTAAACCTCTTGATCAAACTCCTGATCAATCCAACCATCCAGATTCTCACAGGCTAACTCTGCTGATGAGAACTTCTTCAGAAAAATCACACATCCAGGAGGATTGACACCACCACAGTATGTTGCCTCAGCCAGGATCATTTTATCCCCCTAGGACCCATGTAGTCCTAGTCATTTTCCCCCATTATTCTCTTTATTGCTTTTTCCAAATGATACCCTTCCTTAAAGACAGTCTTATCTCTTCCTTTATGAGAAAATTGATGGTATCAATTGTTTTTTTTAAAAAAAGTGGTTAAACAACACCCTCAACTATGCTTTCCTGTCTCAGTCCTCTAGCACATTTATATACAGATTCACTCTCCAAGGCTCACTCCACCTGTTTGATTGCCTGATAAATACCAAGTACTTTATGAGGCAGTAGCTGGGACTATGTATTCTCAGTGCAGTTCCCTAGAAGATAAGCTCCCAACAGTAGTACCTAGAAAGAGAAATGGATGTGACACATAGGAGTTTCTGAAATATTTGTTGAATGAATGCATGTCCCTCTAACTCTCAGCTAATGTTCTCCATAAGTTATTCCAGCTCTCTTCTATTTAAAAGAAAGAGATACCAGTAAAGGACCCCCCTTTGCCATGAGCTCCCTCCTGCTATGTTTATCCTCTTTCTCCCTTTTCCTTCATAGCCAGTCTTCTTCAATAGATAGTTGACGCTACTACTTTTAGATCCTTTTTTAAAATTTGTACTTCTAGGGAACAGGGAATGTATCCTGAATATCCTTGTATATCGGTGCCTATTTTAGTGTCTTGTGGGCAATCAATAAGCAGTAAGTAAGTATAAAAATGAATTGAACATTCTTTGTGTAAAAGAGGGCATTAGAAAGAATTGCTCTGATCTCTATTTGGTTATTAATTTTTAAAAATTCCTTTGAAGTGTGAATATTACAGACATACGTGGTCTGCAACGCCCTCCAGGGGTCTTTTTTGGTTCTTTCCTGTCAAGGTTTCAAAAGTGGCTTGTTTTTTGCTACAACTATACTGTGACTGATCCTTGCAGGTGAAGGAGCACCTCCTGGCAACTATGGGAACTATGGCTATGCTAACAGTGGCTATAGTGCCTGTGAAGAAGAAAACGAGAGACTCACTGAAAGTCTGAGAAGCAAAGTAACTGCTATAAAATCTGTAAGTATTTAACAGATGTTATATACTGTCAAATTTATGTATTTATGTACATATGTATTACATACTTATAAACTGTTTATGTTATTGGCATCATACTAAGGAATTCAGTTACCCAAGTTGTGTCTTGTTCAGCAAGGTCAAAATGCACTCAAAATTTAAACATGATTTGAGTAGAAGATTAGAAAATGTGGCCAATCAAAACATATGGTACATTTATTTTTTTTAAGCTTCCACTGTTTTTTTGTGGGTAAATCTACAGTACTGTATGTTGTCTACTGTGTGTTGTCTGTAGTAATGTCTCAGAGCAGTCCATCTTCTGCCCCAAGCAGCTCTTTTCCTGACTTTTCTTCTTCTTGTATTCTGAGCTACACATCTCAGTGTTTCATGTTTCTACCTTTGTACCTCATGTCAGTCACTTGAGTTTTGTGCTTCTTTCTTTCTGTTTCTACTTTTCTTTCTTTCTTTTTTAAAGATTTTTTATTTATTTATTTGACAGAGACAGCAAGAGAGGGAACACAAGCGGGGGGAGTGGGAGAGGGAGAAGCAGGCTTCCCACAGAGCAGGGAGCCTGACGTGGGGCTCGATCCCAGGACCCCGGGATCATGACCTGAGCCGAAGGCAGACGCTTAACGACTGAGCCACCCAGGCGCCCCTGTTTCTACTTTTCTATTTCGGATACTATCCCCTGGTTTTCTCAGGTGAACTACTGAGGGAGCCTCTTCACCTGTTTGTTCCTTGTTTTTTGCACGTTCTATTCTGAGCTACATACTGTCACCACAGCCATCTTTTTGGAGTGTTTTTTAAATTACATCATATGCTCCCAGAAGTCTCCAGTGTCTTCCCATGATGTAAGAATGATATTCACACTCTGTAGCTTGATCAGATAAGTCCTTCAAAGATTGTCCACAGCTTTTCAGACCTTATGCTCTGCACTCCTGGAATGTGTATATGTTTTCTGCCAGACAGATTAGAGTAGTCTCTGTTGTGTGTATGCTGGCTGTCTCCTTGCACTCCCATATCTTTGATCCTGCTATCCTTTGCCTTAGCAGCGTCCTCTCCCTCCTTATATTCACTGAAGGCTTGCCCATAGTAAAGGCTCCACTTCACTGCACTCCTTCCTTCTTGAAACCTTTACCTGATTACCACATCAAAAGTAACTTTTTTTCCATGTGAACATAAGACCATTTGTACCATTTCTCTAGCATGTATCGCATAGGGATCTGCATTGGAATTATTTGTATGTAAAAGAAATTTACCAGAATGTAGGGTTTTCTACTGTATTTATTTTTATCTTTTACACAGCACCTAAGCATAATTCCTTATTGGTGGTATTGAGCTTAATATGTATCAAATAAAGGAATTACAAAAAGGTGATTTTAACAGCGTATGTGATTGATTCTATATTACATTAAACACACTATACACTAATAGAGCATTCAGTAGAAGCTCATGTTGCCAAAACTTAATTGGTATTTCATTAGTCTTTGGAAAATAGAATTGCATTCAGCCTGGAGACTATTACATTCTGAAACGAGTATTGTTTTCAAAGTCATATTAAATCAAAAGGAGTTGATCAGTGAACTAAGTAATACTGTATAATGTTACAATTTAGAAAATCAACATTTAGAGGGAATTAAGAATTAAATGTTCTTCATTTTTTTGTTTTTTAAACTCCAACATTGATAATTTAGGCTCCTTGTTAGAAGAAAGCTTTTTTTCCCCTGGAAATTTCTTTCCTTGGCATGAATGACAGTTGTAGAAAGTAGTTAGGTGATTTGGGCTATTTAGCTTTATAGTTGCTTTGTCATCTCTGAATTATTAAATTGGGGAAAAAAGCTCATGTTCTGATCTATAGAATTCTAGTACAGTTTTGTGTCAGTATCACCCCATATACTTTACACCACAAGATAAGTTGAGAACAATTTTTGCAGTGGTTTGCCAAGATTTTCATTTGTTGCTTGTAATTTACCCAAATATCTTGGAAGTAAAGCCTTTGATGAATTCGTCATATAAAGTATTAAATAGGTTTTGGTCTGAATAGCAGCCATAACCACATAAATAGCATTTCTTTTAGGCTCAGCCTCTTTCTGTATAGCTCAGGGTGGAGGTAACAATAACTTAATAAATTTTTTTCCAATTTATTATCATATTTTCTTTTCTTTTTATTTAAAGATTTTTATTTATTTGACAGAGAGCGAGTGTGTGCATGCACAAGCAGGGGGAGCGGCAGGCAGAGGGAGAGGGAAGCAGGCTCTCCTCTGAGCAGAGAGTCTGACATGGGGCTCGATCCCAGGACCCTGGGATCATGACCTGAGCCAAAGGCAGACGTTTAACCACCTGAACCACCCAGGCGCCCTTATTATCATATTTTAAAGAAAAATACCTTTAGAATCTAAATAACCAATTTAGGCATATATTCAAAGTAATGTCCCACTTCATTAAAAAAATATTAAATACTTAATGTAGATTTGAATTGGTAAGATGGGTACTTGTATATATCTTTTTAAACATAAAGAGGGGGGCGACTGGGTGGCTCAGTCAGTTTAGCGTCTGCCTTCAGTTCAGGCCATGATCCCAGGGTCCTGGGATTGAGCCCCACGTCGTCGGGCTCCTTGCTCAGCGGGGAGCCTGCTTCTCCCTCTCCCGTTGCTCCCCTGCCCCTGCTCTCTCTATCTCAGATAAATAAATAAAATCTTAAAAAAAAAAAAAGTAAAGAAGAAAATATACAGATAAATGATGTTGTATAAATATAAAGAGAGGAAGAAAAAAGCATGCAAGGCTAAGAGATTCAGAGAGAAGTATGTACCAAAATTAAAAGATGGAATTGAGTATTAAGATGAAATCAAAATGAAGAGCAGGGAGACAATATCCATAGTTGGGAAGGAGTAGAAATTCTAAATTTGTTTTCCTTTAATGTCAGTGGGAAAAATATCAGAAGAAAGTATATGTATTTTATATTTTTAGAAGACAGTTTTATTTGAGAAAATGAGTATGCTTAGAGTGGTATTATTTTTACTTTATGACACTTAAATACCTTCATATGAGTAATAATGTATGTGCTTTTTTTTAAATAGCTTTCCATTGAAATAGGCCATGAGGTTAAACATCAAAATAAATTATTAGCTGAAATGGTAAGTGGTTCTGACTTTAAATTGAAGAAATTTGATCTAATATTCTCAATTTTAGTATGTTAATCATTTTAACTTTTATCCATTTTGAAATTAGAAATTATAAGTCCTGGATTCCTGCCCTTTTGTATCTCATTGCTTTGAAATAATAAGTTTATTTATTTTCCCATTTTTCATCTTGCCTAACACAAGTGGGAGGATGAGGTAGAAGCCACTGAATCTTTCATCTTGTATTTAGAAACACTGTTAAAGACTCAGGACAAATGACTGTTTTGAGTGTTCTTGGAGATCTCAATGGATACAGACTACCAAGTAATCAAAAACCACTTCATATCCAACCAGCTGAATGTCTTTCACTTAATGTGAGCCCATTTCTTTTGCTTGATCTCCTAAGGATCACTTCTGAACAAATCAATAAGATTTGAACATAGTAACATCCCAGAGCCTTTTATCTCAAGTCTCAGTAAGCTCAGCAACATATATCTTTTCTTGTAGAGCCTCTTTCCATTCCTGAATGTTTATTTTGGATGTCACTTCTCTGGACCTTCCCTAGTTTCTCCACTTGCTTTTAAAATTGTTTTATTCAAAAATGAATATGGCATTAAAAAATGAATATGGCATTGAAAGCAACGTTCATATGGAGGTTGTACATTAGAATCACCGGGGGAACTTTCTGAAAATATTTATGCCTGGTTCCCAATCTAAATATACTGATAAAGAATTTCAGGGGAAGGACCTATACATACGTATTGTGAAAAAAGAAAGTGTCCCAGGTCATTGTGATACATAACCCTGGTGAAGAACTATAGACCTAAAGTGCTTGAAGTCCATAGAACCTGAGCTGTGCAAAGGCTGTCATTATGCTGGGGCCTTTACATCTTAGGATATTGAGATTTCTGTGAAAGTGCAATATTTCTAATCCACACCTAGTCCTCTCATCTTAAGGACTTAATATGGTAGTTTTCCCCATCCATATTTATAGTCTTAACCATGATATTCTCTTAACTTTTAATAGACTCTACTGTACTTCAAGGTCAGCCATCTAAATAAAAGGATCTTAAAAGTAAAGTACATTTAACTGCTAACCATATTAAATTTTGGATGAATTATTGTACTGAATTCACCAACCATTTGACCTGGAGGAGCAGTGCCCCAACAAAAACAGAAAACACCTGTATGATAATAGACAAACTACATACCTTTATTGTTAATGTTTTTTTAATTCACATGATTGGGAAAGACCTAAATAGTTTGGGATTTTGAATTACTCTGGTGCTGAAAGAAATGTTTATTGGATAATGAAAGAGCTTTTTATTCATTGAGAGAATTACTCTGTTTTGCACGGAGTAATCAGACTTGATTATCCAAGTTACAAACAGGCTCCTGAATTGATTAAACATTAAAAATGTATTCTAATAACAGTATATTCAATTACTTAAATGCGCATATGTAGGATATTAGAATCTAACTTTTGTTTTCCTTTTCTCCTCACAGGATTCACAATTTGATTCTACAACTGGATTTCTAGGTAAAACTATGGGAAAACTGAAGATTTTATCTAGAGGGAGCCAAACAAAGCTGCTGTGCTATATGATGCTGTTTTCATTGTTTGTCTTTTTTGTCATTTATTGGATTATTAAACTGAGGTGATGCAAGTGAGTGAGTTTGGAATTTGTTCCAGCTTAACTGTTTGGAGTGCCACTTTGGTAAAAAATCAGCATCAAAACATTCCGAATTTTCAAATGTTAATGATTTTTTCCATTGAGGATTACTGAATTTTACTTGTTTTATAAATCACATTAGATAACACAGTGCTCTTTGAATACTGTTGCTTAATGATACATTTTTTGCCCCTATTTTCAGGGGTATTGAGATGGCCTGAAGACACTCTGGCCCTAACAATTTTTTTTCCTGTTGTTCGCTGTCAGATTAAATAGCCATCTAATACTCTGCTGTTAGCATAAATGTAGGCTTATGTTCCATGTGAAGAAACTTAGTGGGAGAATAACAATCCCTGGAGAGCCTGATGCTGACCTCTTGAGGTAGTGAACAAGTTTGTGAGGGAATGGTGTATGTATTTTCGCTAATTGTCGTCAGCCCTGATAATGTACTGCCCTTTCCTCCTCTCTTTGGTTAAAATTGCTTAGGCTGATTTCCTTTTACCTACAGTTTTCCTCAAAAATTTTGATGACATGACCCTCTTAGAGCCCTCTGCCCAATGACCTCATCTTTTACTAAAGTTTGTTATTTTGGCACAGTTCTTGTAGGGCCCAAAACAAATGTATACCAGTCTAGTTATTGTTTTATATTAACTTTATACAGACCATTGACTTGGCTTATAATAGTTCAATGATTTTAGCTACTTAGGCCATTTGGTTATCATTTGTGACAGAATGATGTGAAGCTAAAGTAATTGCTAAGCTCTGAATGGAAATAAAATTAACTGCCTCTGCTTTATTATGTGTTCAAAATAGATATTGAAAGTACTCAGGCATTGAACTTGGGGTTAAGAGTGTTGTTGCTTTAATCCAGTATATTTGTTTACGGAAAGGAAAACAAAGATGGATAGAAAGAAATATTAAGGTGTTCTTAAATACTCTGTATTACTACTATTTGGAATTTGCCCATTTATGGGCTCTAAAAATAAAATTTTTAATGAAATGTATGGTCTTTGTTGCCTCTTTGTTCAAGTCTCTGTCTCTCTCTTTTTTTAACATAGAAACTGAGAAATGGGCCTGAAAACAGGTCCCAAACAAAATCTGGAAAAGATAATATATTTATATTATTTCAGAACTTGCTTCAAACAAGTTATTATTATTATTTATTTTGATAAATCATGACTGCAATTTCAAAAATCTCTTTAATTTCCTATATTTTTAGTTGAAAGTATCTTACCTTTGATTCTGCTGAGTGTGCCATCCTTTTTTGTTCATCCCTAATTACCTATCAGTTCAGGTCCTGTCTTTGGCTGTGTTTGTCATCACTTGGGCCTCTACTTGACAGAAACACCAGAACTGAGAAGGGTTAAGTGACTTCACATATAAGAAACAGCTCTGCCCATGCCCCCCCCAAAAACCCAAAGAAACAGGCCTGAGGTCCTGTGATGTGATGTGAGAGACTCTAATTTGAGTTAGATGATCTGAGTTCAGATCTCCGTTCCTTCCCTTGCTCAATGTTTTTGGGCCTGTTTCTTCATTAAATCACCTATTTCATAGGATTGTTGTCAGAGGTAGATAATTTATTGAAAATACGTGACACACAATCACTCAATAAATGTTAGTTCTCCCTATCCTTAACACACACATCAGAAAAGTGACTTATTTTAAGAGCAAGACAATATGGTGGTTTCAGGCTTTGAGGTGATGCTGTGACTTCCAAGCAGAAATGCCTCTCAATTAGAGATTGATTCAGTTTTCAAGAATTATTTAACTGTGTATTCTGTGCCAATTATGTGACATCAGAGCTCGGGAAGACTCATTTTCAATAATTAAAATTGCAAAAGGAAGAGCAGAAGGCCAAAGAAAAAATGATTGGAAGATGGGAACAGAAGAGAATCAACAGTGGAAGTAAATGAGAACAAAGCCTTGGGAAAACCAGTGATGGCAAGTGGATGGATTTCAAGGTTAAGGTTTAGCTGTTAGATGACAATCTTGGTAAAGTACTAAAACACTATTTCAGGGGCGCCTGGGTGGCTCAGATGGTTAAGCATCTGTCTTTGGCTCAGTTCATGATCTCTAAGTCCTGGGATCGAGCCCCACGTCAGGCTGGGAGCCCGCTGAGCTGGGAGCCGGCTTCTCCCTCTCCCCCTGCTTGTGCTCTGTCTGTCTCTGTGTCTCTCTTTCAAACGAATTAAAAAAAAACAAAAACTATTTCAATATTGGATATTATCAAGGGGATGGGGATTTCAGGAAAAGGGACTTGGGGTGATATAAACGTGATTCTCATCACTGCACTGTCCACATTTCTTATTGATGATTCTTTTTTTAGAATTGCCTAAGGTCCCTAGCTAGCATTTCCTATTACTCCTTCATCACTGCCTTGGCTGAGATTCCTGGGAGGCAGGAGACTCCTCTGGAAGGGCCTGTCCTGCCCTGTCATAGATTTTTTAGCAGTACCTTTTCTCCTCCCGTTTGGGGGATCCCTAGCAAAAAGTACTCCCAGAAACAAAATTTGGGGGAAACATCAAATATGGAAAAGCTCTAATCCTTTATAATCTTTTACAAACCCATTGCTAACTCTGAAAAATACCTTATTGCTATAGGTGCCTGGGAAGTTGGTCATAATAGTTGAACCGGCAACATATCCACATTATAGTTTTTATTCAAACAACAAAAGACTTGCAGATATTTGGGTGATGGGTGATACACTATAAATTCTATATTTTAAATGGTGAAGCAAATTCAGGAAACAATTTATGAAAATCCCAAATGTCCAAATTTTTCTGCAAAGTATCTACTCACTTCATTTCACTAGGAGTTGGTCCTTGGAAGTGCTGACATATTTGCAAATGATAGAAAGTATAACTTTACCTGCACCATCCCCTATGGACACAAGGTGTAGGTCTCTACAATGAGCAAAGGGAGAATTATACATATTACTGCTGGAATTTAAATTAGCATGGAAATTAATTCATGGATACTCCTTGAATAGAGAATAGCTGTTAAACCTAAAACAAATATGCATCATCTTAAACATCAGAATTCTGGAACAGAAAACCCCAGCACCTGCACCCATAGAGAGTTGCTAGTTCTAAAAAATAAACTAGTTGTCCTAATTTTTCAATGCTCTCAAATTTCAAATTATATGTATTGAATTTGCTTCCTTGTAAAGAAAGTGGGAAAAGTGCTTGATAATTTGGGTACATTCAGTCAGTAAATAACTTCATCAGGCTATACTGATGAATAACCTTTGACTAAATATTTACTGAGAAGCAGAATAGCATCGTAGCTGAGACTGAAAGCTATGGGGTCACCCTGCCTGAGCCTAAATCCTGGTTCCCACTCACACTATGAGTTTGGGCTGATGGCCTTTCCACCTCAGTTACTCTATTTGTAAAAGAGCAGTAAAAATTTTGTGTAGGTAGCGGTAACATACAGCATTACCGGGCTATTGAAGTGCTATTCCTCATAAAGAAGTTAGAATGGGTTCCTCGGACTCAGTAGTACTTCTGGGGTCAGGACACTTAGGAATCTAATGGGTCCCGTTCACCCACATGTTGCTGAAACAGTTTTAGCCGCTTTCTCCCTGCTGCCGGGCACCCACCCCACCACCACCATCCTGCTGGGACTAGAAGCAGCTATTTGTGTTCCTTCTGCTAGCGAGAGGTCGCCAGTTTCTGGAATTTAGTGCATTAGGTTTTTTGCAGCCTCAGCAATCTGATGGGATTTTTTAAAAACCTATGATTTTCCAGTATGTCTAGCTTATATGGGTTCTTAGAATGAGAGCAACAGACGTCAACTTTGAAAGCAGAAATCTGAAGAGAGAAATTTAGAAAGTTCTCTACCTGTACAAGTTTCATAAACAGTTGGTAAACATTCTATTTCCTTTTACTTTTTCTACAGTTATATATATATATATATATATATATATATATATATTTAAAGATTTTATTTATTTATTTGACAGAGAGAGACACAGCGAGAGAGGGAACACAAGCGGGGGAAGTGGGAGAGGGAGAAGCAGGCTTCCCGCGGAGCAGGGAGCCCGATGCGGGGCTCGATCCCAGGACCCTGGGATCATGACCTGTGCCGGAGGCAGACGCTTAAGGACTGAGCCACCCAAGTGCCCCCTCTTTTCTTTTTTTTAAAGATTTTATTTATTTATTTGACGGAGAGAGAGTTAGCGAGAGCAGGAACACAAGCAGGGGGAGTGGGAGAGGGAGAAGCACGCTTCCCACTGAGCAGGGAGCCCGATGCGGGGCTCGATCCCAGGACGCTGGGATCATGACCCGAGCCGAAGGCAGAAGCTTAACGACTGAGCCACCCAGGAGCCCCTACAGTTATATTTTTAAATTCTCGTTTGAAACTTACTGAATTACTGGTTGAGGCACGGGGTGCAAATAATTTTCTTTTTAACTTACAAAGGGCCAGCCAGTTATTCTCACAGTAAATACTGGAGAACACTTTCTTCTTCCTCTATATTGTTAGAGTATAAGATAGGGTCTTTTTCTGGAGTATGTATTTTGTTCTACCCAATTTTTTATCCTTGCACCAGTACCACGCTTTTTAATTATTGTAATTTTGTAGTGTTTTAATAGCTAATAGATACCTATTCATTCTTTCTGATGAACTTCATTATACTTGAATAATATTTTAATAAAACATAGTAGATTTTGACAAGAACCATATTAATCTTTTATAATATCCTCTGAAAAAAATCTCTAAAATGTTTCCCTAATTGGAAGGTTGGATTTTGACTCCAAGCAAATTTATCTTTTCCTTTCATTATATGTTAATGTTTCATGGTATAGTGGTAAGCCAGCTTTCTGGGGCTAGGAGTGTGATTTATAGTACTTTCTTTCTCTTTGGTGTAAATATTCCCACCACACTTGATTTCAAGCTACCGATGTGACATCACTGAACACAGAGGGTGAAAATATACATACATTTGGCTCTCATGAGCTGGTACAAGCTAGCGCTGGCGTACCACTGGCTATATTGATGATAAATATTCTTTTAAAGGAAATAGAAGTTTGGGGCGCCTGGGTGGCTCAGTCAGTTAAGCATCCAGCTCTTGATTTCAGTTCAGTTCAAGATCTCAGGGTCATGAGATCGAGCCCCGAATGGGCTCCACACTGCAGGTGGAGGCTGCTTAAGATTCTCTCTCTCCTACTCCCTCTGCCCCTCCTCCCTCTCTCAAAAAAAAAAGGATAAAGTTATTTGTTTTCTAAATGAGAATCTCTCACTTAAATTTTAATGGAGAAAAAATTAGGCAATATGGAGTAAAATTGATAAATTAACTTGAGAATAATATTTTTCAATGACAGTGGACTCTTACAAGATCATTTGTGCATTTTGCATATGTCAACCTTTTTTTCAATCTGTATGAGTAAATTCATGCTACATTTATTGACCTTCCATCTTCTGATAGTTCAAATACTGTATGTGAATCATATACAAAGAGGGTAGGTGATTATTGTTATTCTTCATGCTCTTCCCTGCAGTTAGATGTTCAAACAGTGTGTGAGGATCATTCTGTATATTTTATAAAGCTTTTCTCTCTTTAGAAATGTATTGGCTTCTAGGGACGCCTGGGTGGCTCAGTCAGTTAAGTGCCTGACTCTTGGTTTCGGCTCAGGTCATGATCTCAGGGTCTTGAGATCGAACCCTGTGTCACTCCTCACTCAGTGTGAAGTCTGCTTCAGATTCTCTCTTCCTCTCCCTCTGCCCCTCCCGCTTGTGCTCTCTGTCTCAAATAAATAAACAAATCTTAAAAAAAAAAAAAGTATATTGGCTTCTAAAGTTTATTTTGGCTGAGGAGTTCAACTGACTGGGTTTCACCTCCTTGTGCTTTTTAGAGGAATTTTTCCCAAGTCTCTGAAGGACTACCATATAAACTGAACAGATTTGCAAAGTGCCAAGACCAGGTCTTAAAATAATCTTTCCTTACTCTTCAAAATGAACAGAAAGATAGAAATACACAATATGTTTTTCACAAAAATATTATCCACACACTACAGATAAGATTCTAAAATTCACAAATATAACCACATTATCTATTATAAATGTAAGTATTCTACAAAGCTTCTATGATGTTTATAAAGAAAAATGAATGTTTAATGTTTTCTTTTTACTAGTTAAGTCAACTTTGCTAACTTCAACAAGGGTCTAAATTACCAGATTTTTTCAAAGATCCACAATCATGGTGTGATTCACATGAAAGCAGGCAGCTGAATCTGACTTCCCCAGTACTTATAGCTGCTCTCATGACTACAGTGAATTTGGA